>NW_026712293.1:7584127-7736627 GCF_030504385.1 Musca domestica | reverse complement strand
ATATCATTCCACTATTTAAAAACGGAAATAAATCTGATGTGGCCAATTACCGAGAAATAGCAATTTTCAAAAAACTGATTACTGAAAACCTTATCCATTGCATTAGTTCTATTGTTTCACCCTATCAGCACGGATTTCAGAGGAAGTGTTCTACAACAACAAACCTCATTCAGTTCACTACAGTTATAATTCGAGGATTTCTTCAAGGAAAGCAAACTGATGTAATTTACACAGATTTCAGCAAGGCATTCGATAAAGTTAATCATAAATTATTACGATTAAAACTTAAAAACATTGGATTTAAAAATAGAAGTTCCGAGTGGATTTTTTCATATCTACAAAATAGAACACAAAGAGTATGTTTTAAAAATGCCATTTCGAAGAGTATTATGGTTTCTTCTGGAGTCCCACAAGGAAGTCATCAAGGACCAACCCTATTTTCTTTAGTTATAAATGATCTACCTTCATCTATAAAATTTTAAAATATTTTGATGTATGCCGATGATGTGAAAATATTTCTTAGCATTTCGGAGATATGTAAGAAACAGTTGCTTCAAAATGATTTGAACTCGTTTGTTAACTGGAGCAACATTAATCTTATGGAAATTAATTATTCAAAATGCAAACTTATGCGATTCAAAAGAAAAAATTATTGGATACTTGTTATACCCTCGGTGACTATTCTCTGGAAAAAGTTGATACATTCGCTGATCTTGGAGTTGAATTGGATTGTAAATTTAACTTTAATTCTCATATTTCTGTTTCTATAAACAAAGCAAAATCAGTGAAACGTTAGAGTAAAGAGTTTAAGGATCCTTATGTTTCAAAAAATTTATACATGTCAATTGTTCGCCCAATTTTGGAATAAACAATTCCTACTTTTCTGTCTACGAAGTTTCATATGATAATCTTTTCATATGATAATCTTCCACCATACACTGATAGACTCTTACTCTCGATTCGTTAAAACAGACTTGGTTGTTTCAAAATTAATAGATTGTCACAATATATTGTTTATTTGCTCGGGTTAGGCTTTAACATGGCGTATTTCACGTCTATAATTGTTCTGGAAGCGATTGATTGGATAATTGCGAATTTTGAGAGTTTATCAACGCAAGTGAGAAATTATTTCTTGCCAGTTGAGCAAAATTCCAATATGCAACATTTCTCCAGTATGGAGGAATGGATGTTTCGCCTTGAATTCACCTCTTACTGTGTCTATCATTTTGACAGGTCTTACTGTTTGAAACCACCTCGTTAGCCATTGGCGTCATTTTTGGGAAAAGTAGTCCTGCAGAATTTGTTTTACGTTTTTATTGTGTTCTAAGATAGTCATTTATTGTTGTCATTTACCGCTGGGTCATTGTAACGGAATGTAGTCGACGGGAATGTTTCCACAAATCTGTGTTTAATGATCGTCAGTATTTTTAAAGCAAAAGAATTGCATTTACCACATCACTCTTTACTACATCGCATATCTTTGAAAAAGTCTTTTTCTATATGAGAAATACAAGAAATGTCGAGTTTTCTTACCAAATATATTTGTGGTTCTTACTGAATCCCTTCCGCTTTCTTCTATTATTATTTGATTCTGAAAGCAATTTATTGGTTTGTCTGTCTTTTTGACTGTGTAAGTGAGCGACAACTCGCTATGCACTGCAGCAATATCCAACTGTACGTCTTCTTCAAAAACACAAAATATTTTTTTCGAGGTAACCTCATTTCAAGTTATAATGCATATCACTGCATTTTCTGTAATGTACCTTGTCAAATTTCACTGTATAGAAATAGGTTCCCATCTCTGATCTTTAGGTGTATACAATGGATAAATTTATATCTTGACAATGAGATTTTGTCAAACGTCCTCGTTCTACCATGAGAAAATTCTTTGCAAGGAAGTGCGACGAAATCCTTTCTACTATTTAACTATTAACACTGAAGTTTATTTCGTTTGTATAATGCAAATTTTTACAATAAAGCTTCAAGGATGGGAATTGTATGAGGTAGTGCACACATTTTTTCTGTAGTGGAATTCTTTAATTCATTTTTGAATCACCGACAAAAATTGGTGACTTTCAAAGACATGTGGTTTCGGTAATAGGGATAGGTATGTCGACTGTCGATTAAGCGACTTTTAGTATTAAAAGTTCTGTCGATATTCGATTTTTTTCAAACTTGCCTAAGTCGACTGTTGAAAAATTCGTGTTTGCACATACCGAACAAAATCGAAAACTCGGAAAGTCGTCTTCGAATAGACCAAATATAAATTTACATTTTTTGATTACTTTAATTTTGATTTGATTTAAATTTGATAAATATTTGAAAAAAAAATATAAAACTATAGCCAACATTTAGTGACATGTTTACGGCTATTTATGAAAATCACCCCAGACTGACACCAACGCAAAAGGTAATGAAGAAATTAAAGATTATGAAATATGTACAGCTGCTTTTGGTACAAATGGCGCTTATTTGGAGATTCACACATTGTTGCAATTGGCAGAAGACTCAAGAGAAAAAGGTCCGATTGTGTCTTAAATAATAAAAACCGTGCTATATGTTGATGATGTTTTGACTGGAGGTCATACAATTGCTTCGGCGCTAGAGTCCAAAAATTACTAATTGATACCGTGCATTCGGATTTCCATTGAAAAAGATAACGGCAAATCATCCGAGTTTGCTTTCTAACGTCCAATCAGAGAATTTTTGAGAATTGTAGATATGGGTGGAATACAATTACCGAGACATTTGCATATAATACGAAATCATTTGAGGTGACTGGTCAAATAACTAACAGGAACATCTAGTCAACAGTTTCAAAACTATTTGACCCAGCAGGGAGGTTAACGTCTTTAATCGGACAGGAAAAGATTTTGTTGTCAGACTTTTGGTTAGAAGACAATAATTGGGATGATAAAGTGTCAGCATCTACTTTGAAACAAATGGAAACATTCAATACAAATCCCAAGATGTATTAATTTCTCCTTAGAGGTCATAATTGATAATACATTGTTCTTGTACACTGTATATTTTTTCGAAAAAAACCAGCACAACTGTAAGATTGTTGATTACTAAGATCAAAGTAGCGCCTTTGAAAAAAATAAGTTTACCAAGACTAGAGCATTCTGGTGCCATGTTGTCTCAAATTAAAATGTTAAAAATTGTTCTGTTCATTTGTAAACAGATTGTCATGGTTGCAAAAACTCCCATCCACAAGGAACAAATGCTGAAAATGGTAACTGGAGACATGTTTCTACGAAGTGTAATCCAGCAGATCTTGAAACTAGAGGTTCCAGTACTGAAGTTCGCTATGGTGGAATTGTCCAATCTGGTTACATAGTTTTGAAAATAATTGTTCAAGATCCACCAGAACAATGACGACTAGTTTTACATTACGCGCCAATTATTGAGAAACATAATTTTATAATAAACAAGTCCCCTTTTCACAACACAGCACTGTGGTTTGTTGGATATATGTTTCATATAAAGAAACGACAATAAAATGAAGAGTCTGAGTTTTCAAATAATAAAATTCTGTCTCACGAGGTTTTAAATAATGCAAAATTGGTTCTTGTCTGAAGCAATTCGAAAGACATTCCACCTCAAAGCTCATTGCCAACACTAAATCCGTTTCTGGATGAAGATGGTCTATGCTGCACGCACTAATTTCCGACAATAGGCAGAGGAAACATGGCTGGCATAATTGCTACAGATAATCGGGGAATTTCAAATGTCCATCCATATTTAGAATAAAGCTGGAGGCAGAAATAACAACAAACCTTTATTGGTCTCCAAACGTATCAGCAACAACAACAAATTCATCATAAAAACAAAAGGCAACAGAAATCAAGAAAGCACCGACAGCAACAATTTATTAGATATTTAAAGATTATTGCTAGAGGCAATCGGGGAATTTCAAAGGTTGGTTAGTTGTTTCAAAATTAATAGATTGTCACAATATATTGTTTTTTTGTCGGGGTAAGGCTTTAACATGGCGGATTTCACGTCTATAATTGTTCTGGAAGCGATTGATTGGATAATTGCGAATTTTGAGAGTTTATCAACGCAAGTGAGAAATTATTTCTTGCCAGTTGAGAAAAATTCCAATATGCAACATTTCTCCAATATGGAGGAATGGATGTTTCGCCATGAATTCACCTCTTAGTGTGTCCATCTTTTTGACAGGTCTTACTGTTTGAAACCACCTCGTTAGCCATCGGCGTCATTTTTGGGAAAATGCGAAATCGATACCTGTAGTAGAGAAAGGTCTGGACAAAATAGTCCTCTCCGGAGGAAGAGATGCCATGATTTGTGTACATGTACGTTTTTTCGCTAAAATGCATATTTTACAATGCCTTATTGTTTTTCTGATCAATGAAGTAGCACGAGGAATCCAATATTCCAGACGAAGAATGCGAAGCATCGATTGGTTTCCTCCGTGCATAGACTCTATGTGAATTTGTTCCAACAAAAGTTCTGCGAATCTACTATGGTATGGTAATAAAATTGGATGACGTTCAGAAGTGGAAAGAGTTGGACACTGTGCAAGGCGTCCATTTAAGCGCATTACCCCTGTTTCATCCAGAAATGGATTTAAGGATAAGATTGAACTCTTCGAATTGAGTGGCTTTTTGTGTAGTAGCGCATAGTATTCCTCAGAATAGAATGATTTTTGAGCTAAAGCAGCCAGACGGAATTTGACTGCTTGGATTTCAGAATTAGTGGGTGTGGAACCTACAAACTGATATTTGCCTCGATGAGCTGAATGTGTATTATAGAAAAACCTTAGAATACATGCAATGGCGGCAATGGAGCGCCGTATCTATGGAAGAGAATCGATTTAAGATATTTTCATAGTTTTGTATAAAAGTTACATGACTTTTAACTGGGCGAAGTTCGACAACAGTATCAAGCGAAACGTTTTGAATATTCCAATTTGAACTATCAAGACCTAGCCATTGTGGCCCATGCCACCAAATTTGTGATGAAGCCAACTCCGAAGGAGAAAGCCCCCGACTGCCTAAGTCTGCAGGATTGTCCTCAGACCGAACGTGGAACCACTTATTTTGCCCAACATTCTCCTGAATACGACAGACCCTATTTGCTACGAAAGTAGACCATGTTGATGGCGTTTTTTGAAGCCAAGAAAGCACAATTGTTGAATCTGTCCAGCAATAAATTTTGTTAAAAGAAATATCAATCTCGTTTAGAATGCCTTTTAGAAGTTCGGATGCCAGCACTGCACCGCATAATGCTAGGAACACAATTGGAGCGAACGACGATTTTTTTCGCGGCGTATGTTCGTCGTCAAAAATAAAAACCATATGTGTATATGGAAGTGCACACAATCACGGCGCCGGCGAAAATTTCGTCGGTCGCCGCGAACTCAATTAGCTTTATTTCTATTTCATACGCCGGCGAACGGCGACAAAACAGTACAAGGTGGCCATACTTGTACGAATTTTATGTGTTTTAGTAAATAAAGTTACTTTTTACTTAAAAATTTGTTATGGTCACTCTACTATCTGTTATTCGTATAAAAAAAACATAAATAATTTGTTTATTTATTTGTGCACTTGCGCCTGAGTGAAGATGGATATCAGTGAATTTATAATAGAAAAGATTTACATAACTGAAATTATAAAGAATTATGAGTTCTTGTATAATTTTCATTGTAGTCAACAAATGAGCAAAAAGTAAACAACTTCATCAGCTGTTTTATAATTTCGTCGGTATTGTGTTCCATACGACGAATTTTCGCGGCTCATTTTGTCGCCGCGTAGGGCGAAATTCGTCGTTCGCTCCAATTGTGTTCCTAGCATAATTCTAAACGAGGTAAAGAAATAGATTTGAGCGGAGCTACTTTTGTTTTACATGATAGAAGATTTGTGAAAATGGTGCCATTTGAATCTATAACACGAATGTAAGCTACCCCCGCGTATGCCTTTTCTGAGGCATCAGAAAAGACATGAAGTTCGACTTGGGAACTCGGAGAATATTGGACCCAACGAGGAATAGAAATCGAATTGACGTCAAGATAGGATTCAACGAATTTCTGCCATTCACGTTCCGTCGAAGACGGAAGCGAATCATCCCACCCAATGTTGTCGAGCCAAATACGTTGCATAATTATTTTTGCGACCACTATAACTGGTCCTAGCCATCCAACTGGATCAAATAATTTAGCGATAGTTGACAAAACTTCCCGTTTAGTATATTTGGACCGATGTTCCAGCGCGTTTACACTGAAATAAAAATGGTCCAGCTGTGCATTCCAACGAATACCCAGCGGTTTTGAACTGCTAGCTTCTACGAAAGTTAGAAGCTGAGCGTCGTAAAGATGATCTGAAGGAAGTGGTTGTAAAATACTGCGATCATTGGCTGTCCATTTACGTAATTCAAATTTTGCGGAAGATAGAGCACCAATTAGTTGGTCTCTAGATTTGTGCGCTGTCTCCAAATCGTGATAGCCGGTTAAGACGTCATCTACGTACATGCATTTCCGAAGGATATGTGCAGCTAATGGAAATTCATTTTCTGTGTCATCGGCCAATTGCAGTAAGGTCCGAATGGCAAGATATGGAGCACAATTTACTCCGAATGTTACGGTTTGAAGTCCAAAATCTTGAACCGGCTTGTTGGGAGAATCCCGAAAAACAATTCTTTGGAGGGGGGTGTGAGCAGGATCTACTCTAATTTGTCTGTACATTTGTGTTATATCGCAGTTAAGAACAAATTTGAAAAGTCTCCATCTTAGAATAAGGAGGACTAAATCCAACTGAAGAGTTGGGCCGACATAAAGAATATCATTTAGACTATTCCCATTAGAAGTCTTGTTTGAGGCATTGAAAACCACACGCAATTTAGTTGTTTGTTTATCCGGATTAATAACCGGATGGTGAGGTAGGTAGCAAACCGTAGAGTTTGCTGACGAAGTCGAAACCAGCCTCATGTGGTCTAATTCAAAATATTCCCGGACCACCCCATCGTAAATGGTTTTAATTTGTGGTTTTCTAATGAGGGAAGCCTCATTACGGAAAAACTGACGTAAACAATTGATCCTGGAATGACCAAGCTGACCTGAGAATTCTGGTATAATGGGAAGTTTGACAATATATCTGCCATCTGAGTCCCGACACGTTGTATTTTTGTAATTTTCCTCACAAAACTTGTCCGAAGGAGACAGAATTGCGCGCTTTGGGGGTTCTTCCAATTCCCAGAATCGAAGAAGTATCTTGTTAAGATTATCTTCGGAATAATTTATTGTGGTAGTTAATACCGTTATGTTGGAAGAGGGAATTGGACCAGTAATGATCCAGCCAAAAACAGTATTTTGAGCCATTAATGACCCTAAAATATTGGATTGAATTCCTCGAAGAAGAATTCTAGGATATAAATCAGCGCCTAGGAGTAGATCAACTGATCTAGATTCATAGAAATTTCTATCACCCAAACGAATATTTGGCAAACGGGAAATTAAGTCACCACCAAGTGAAAAAGATGGTAAATTGCCAGAAATAGCGGGAACCACTAATGCTGACAATTCCATGAATATTGATGTATCGATAGGAGAACCTATGCATAACGAACACAATTTGCTTGATGTAGTGGACAAGGTTTGGTTAATGCCAGAAATAGTAGCTTGTGTCGACTTAGTAGAAATACCAAGACGACGTTGTAAAGTTTCAGTAATGAAGGAAGCTTCAGAAGCTGGGCCAATTAAGGCACGAGCAGGGTATGTTGTACCTTGATGAATCAAATGAACCATTGCTGTACCAAATATAACATTTTTGTTGTGCGAAATATGATACACTTGCCTATTGGCTGAGTGCGATACACCTGACGAAGTCGAGGGAAGATTTGGATTCGCATTGCTAGATTGGAAAGAAGGTTGGTTTGAAATCGACCTCGGAGAAGTCGTTGATGGAACGGGAACTGCAGGATTTGACATCGCACGATGTAAAAGGGTGTGATGCCACATGTTGCATTTACCGCAGTTATGTTTACTTATACATTTTTTGACCTCATGACCAATCGTAAGACAATTAATACAACAATTGAACCGTTTGAGTACTGAAAAGCGACCTTCTACTGATAATTTGTTGAATTCTGGACACAAACGCAAAGGATGAACAGATTTCGGACAAAGAACGCACACTCTAACTGAAGGACCACGAGAAGAATTAACAGAAGGAGCTGTCTTCGTAAAATGAGCTCGCACCTTCCTTTCAGAATTTTTAGAGGAATCTATGCCACGAATATCTCGAAGGCACGTAAGGGTTTGAATCCGTTCCGTAAGGAAAGGATCCAAATCCTTCCAACATGACAATGCCGATTTGTTTTTGACCGTCTGTTCCCACAATGAGACGGCGTTTTTAGGTAATCTTTGTATGCATAAAAAGACTAATATGGGATTCCAATCATTCGTAGAAACGTCGTAGATCGCCATAGCCGATATGCATCCATTGATTGCCCGCTGCAGATTTTTTAAACCCGTAGATGACTCATTGTCAAGAACCGGAAGATCAAACAGTAATTTAAGTTGATTGTTAACCAATATACGGACATTGTTATATGCCTCCTTCAATGCTTGCCACGCTAAATCAAAACTTCTATGCGTCAAAGGGAACTTTGAAATAACATCTTTTGCTTCACCACTAGTTTTTTTCAGCAAGTAACATAGTTTTTCAATGTTACTAAGGCGGCTGTTGTTGATATAAACCGCCGAAAAAAGATCCCTGAATGTAGGCCACGAAAGAAAATCACCATTAAAAACATCAATATCGCAAGGCCGAAGATTTAAACTATGCATAACATTGTCATTTGAAGCGAAAACTTCAAATGACCTTCCCGTTTGGTGTGAAAAACCAGACAACGAGAGAATATCATCAGGATGGGAGGCATCTCTTCTAGGAGTACTAGAGAAGTTGGAATTCAAATTCGATGGAGGATTTGTTTGGGATAAATGATCAGAGTTTGAACGTAGAGATTGGATTGAAGAAGAATTGGAGGGCTTTTGCGAAGCACGAAGCTGATCCAATATTCTATTCGTTGATGCAATTACGTTGACATATGCCTTAAATGCAGCATTATATTTACATTGTGCTGATTCGAGGTCGGTTTCTTGGTCCTCGCCAGCAAGTTTGATAGACGTAAGGCATTTGTCATACGTATCTTTCACTTTATCCCAAAGCGACTTAGCTTCAGAAGATTGAACTTCAAGAATGTAAATGTCTAAATCTTCATCTCGAAGAGCATTGAAGCTGCTTTCGAATTGAATGATAGCATCAGTTGATCTGATAAAATAATCAAGAGTAGAAAGCGGCATTTTGAATAATCAAAAAAGTTTTACTGGATGAAAATCAAGTAAAATAGAAACAAAATTTTTGTAATTTTTGTAGAAAATTTCTAAATTCAGGAAAATTATTTAATTTGTTAGCGAATACTAACAAATGCAACACCACAACAAAGTATTTTACTTTTTAAGCGAAGCTTTAAAAGGAAAACAATTGATATAAATGAGAAAAAATATAAAATACTCTTTCTCGATGTAGTGAAAATCGTATATATTTTCACTGTGTATCGAATAATACACGTGGTTTTGTTTATATGTGTCGAAGAATACTGAAAATTAAGTTATGTGTATCGAATAATACACGAGAAAATTATTTCCGAAAAGAAATAATTTAAAAACCAAGAATAAATTACCCAAAAAATCGCAAAAAATCTGTAATTTATGACCAAATGTAGGGTGCACGGACTGTAAAATGCACGCTTCAAGCCAAAATCGCAATCAAGAATGAATAAAATATTGTTATAAATATTTAAATATTCAAAATAAAGTATATAAAAATCGTTTTATAATATATAATAACGAATATTATTATAGCAAAATACAAAACGACCGAATGTAGGGTGTATTCAATAACGATATAATTAATTTCCAACAGAGCCGTTAAAACTTTTAAGAAAAATTAAAATTTTTGAAAAAAAAATATTTTTTAATTTTGGCCCGAACACTTTTTGCAATGAACACACCTATTACACGGTGTGGTGGTTACTGACTACCTAACACAAGTCAGTCAACCACAAGCACACAGCACTGATATGTGATCGTATTGTTGTTGTTATATTTACCACTTGTATATTGTTATTGTTATTTGAATTCCCTTTTGTGTTGAAAAACACAAAAGCACCAATCACAACAACAATGTAAATCACAGATCACTGCTTATTTATTTGCACCACACTTTTTATTTCTTTTTTACGCGTATATCGTTAATAAGAGCGAATATGTGCAAATGTATTTTGAGTGTAATATTCTTGAAGAGAATTATTACACACAATGAGAAACCGGCACTGTTGGAAATTATGAAAAAGCGAATTACCGACGGACGGACAAACAAACGAACGACCGTAGTTAAGCACTTGTTTTTGTATTGAATTGAATATATTTTTCAGAGAATATTTTTATTCAAACACTCGCGTTTATGCTCACTAAAAATGACGGTACGTACCTTTTAGTAATGAGTGGATGAATTTATTTAAATAAATGATGATGATGATGATGACGTGATTGGCGAGAGTTGATTTTTGGTTGGCTGTGTTGACGATGTCAAACCTTTGAATAATGGTGGTTATGTCCTGTCTTGATTACAAGTGCTTTTGTGCCGTCTCCAAAACTAAACTTATAAAAAAATAAATTTGCTCGGTTAATTGTGCATTTTTGAGTGTTTTTTAGTGTTAATTTTATTAAATATATAAATAAAAATCTGAAGAAAGTGAAGTTTTTGATTAAACTTGTGTTTTAAAGTGTTTTCGCAAAATCTAATTTTTGTGTTTATTCATCCATAGACTTTATTTTTCATTTTTGTTTGCTTTGTTCTTCGAAGCTTTGTTTTTGTTTTACTTTGACGTTTGTGCTTTATTCGTCTTGTGTTACGTCCTACTAAATTTCGTTCTTCCTGAGCATACTTTCAGGCACTTATTTAATTACAAAAAACAATACCGTTCACACAGTTCTACTTTAAACTCTGTCGTTTACACCTAAAGCTAATACTTATATTTCTATTTTTAACTGTTGATAATGGCTTGCTCTTATAAGGATTGCAATATTAAAAACGTTACTGAACGTCTTATCACATGTTATCTATGTGATAACTATATGCATCTGAAATGCGCTGGTTTTAATGGCAGACAATTCGATTTTATCACTGATAAATCTAAAGGACTCCGCTGGTCCTGTTTGGATTGTAGGGATTTAGAGATAAATTTCCATCGTCTTTTTAAGGACACTAAAGCTGAAATTCTAAATCTTAAAAAAAGTTTTAACTCTGTATCACAAAATTTCGATAGAATTGAAAAAATGGTTAATACCTTTGAATTTTTAGATGTTTCTCCAAAAAGGAAAAAGTCCGCTAGCGTTGTTAGTACTCTTGGATGTACTAATTCAGGACCTGATAACTTAATAAGTTTAAATTCCCCTACTGTGGTTAACCCCCCTTCTGAGAACTATACTCAATGCAGTAGTGACTCACATCCGGCTGTTCCTGCACCGAACGTTAGTTCTTGCACTAATGAGAATAAAACCCTATCAACGTCATTTGCAAAAAATACTCATAACCCACCTACTATCGTAGTAAATGATACACATTTAAACCCTTCAGTTGCTCTAAATGAAGACTTTATTCAACCGCATTCTAATCAGTTAATTGTTGTTGCACCTCGTAAAACTGTATTTTTTATCTAGGCTGCACCCGAATACTTCAACTGATGCTATTCGTAACTACGTAAAATCTAAAATAACCGATCTGTCAGATAACGAGATAAATGTATTCAAATTTAGTTCCTCTCAACGACGTGAAATTTCTTCTTTTAAAATAAATGTGCCTCACAAAATATTAAATACTATTGTCAATAACTCGTTTTGGCCCGATGGTGCCTTAGTAAAGGAATTTGTTTTCAGAGAACGTACTAAAACCCCTAGATCTGTGAATATTCCAACAGTATCAGAAAACTAAATGATGTCATATCTATACTATATCAGAATGTAAGAGGTCATAACACTAAATTGAGTAATGTTTTCCTTAAAAGTGTATACTGCGAACATAAAATAATTGTTTTTACTGAAACTTGGCTCAAACCTGATATTCTTGATACAGAAATATTTCCCGATAATTATCTAATTTTCAGAAAGGATAGGTTAAATAAAAAAGGTGGTGGGGTTCTGATTGCAGTCCACCACTCGATTCCTTCCGAAGCTGTCGATATTTTTGTCGACCCAAATAATGAATTTGTTTGTGCAAAACTAATATTCTTTGGTAATACAATATATATAACCTGCTCATATATTACACCCAATTCAGGGGTTGAAACTTACTTAAATCACGCTGATCTTTTTGGAAAAGTTTCCTCTTTGCTAACTGATAACTCTACTTTGATTTGCATGGGTGATTTTAATCTTCCTAATGTTTCTTGGGTCTCGGGTGATAATAAATTAGATTATATACCCTCCTCTTACCCAGTTGTATTCGACGCTTTTTGGTATAAGATTTATGATCTTTGTTTATACCAAGTAAATTTTATACTCAATGATAAGGAACGACTCCTAGATTTAATTTTCTCATCTTCCCTAAATATTTCGCTTTGTAGAAGTCCTCCATTTGTAATTCCTGAGGATACTTATCATCCAACGCTCCTTTTAAACCTTGAATTAAGGAACACTCTGTCCAATATTACCGTTATTAATACTTTATCTAGTAGGCGAAATTTTGCGAAGGCCAATATACCCCTACTACGCTCTCTCTTATCAGGTTCTATATGGTGCATCAATGGCGACATTGATTCATGTCTTTCTAAATTTTATGAACAGCTCAATTTAGCTCTAGCTAGCTCCGTACCAATGGCAAAACGATTAGTTGACCATGGCCCTGCTTGGTTTACACCTACACTAAGACGTCTACGTAATATTAAAAATAGACTTTTTAAAAATTTCAAAAAATCCAACACTGCTGTAAATTATTCAAAATATTCCATGGCAAGAAATAGATATAATTCGGAAAACTCCAAATGTTACTCTCAGCATTTAGCCCAAATGCGGCAGAATTTATTAAACAATCCTAAGAATTTCTTTCAATTTGTAAACTCTAAAAGGAGAGCTCAGAAATTTCCCTCCAGCATGAAACTTGGCAGTAAAGAGTCTTCAGGCAATCTAGAAATTGCAAATTTATTTGCTGACTTTTTTCAGTCTTCCTATACCCAGGGCACATCTAGAGGCCCATGCGAAATTCATACAACTTCATTGAATCACTTTCCCAGCATTATCTTAACCGAAGACGAAGTCTTAAAAGGTTTAAAGACATTACGCTCCTCATTTTCCCCTGGCCCTGACGGTGTTCCATCCTATATTTTAAAATCTTGTGCTAGAGAATTATACTTACCTTTGACTAAAATATTTAATTACTCCTTGAAAATAGGTTATTTTCCAAGCTTCTGGAGATCGAGTTTTGTTATTCCACTTCATAAATCAGGCAATAGACGTTTCATAGATAACTATAGATGTATTGCTAAGTTAAGTGCCATTCCTAAACTTTTTGAACTCTTAGTCTCACGTCGGATGTCACATTTTATAAAAAGCATATTATCACCTTTTCAGCATGGTTTTATGAAAGGCAGGTCTACTACTTCTAATCTTTTAGAATTTGTGTGCCATGTTCACAACGGATTTATAAATAAACAACAAACTGACGCTATTTATACAGACTTCAGTAAAGCCTTTGATACCGTAGTGCATAAGCTTTTGCTATATAAACTCGATACTATGGGTTTTCCGACTGCTCTGTTAAGCTGGATTTCATCATACTTGAAGGGCCGTACCCAAAAAGTTATTTTCAATGATTCGCTTTCAAAAAATATAGTTGTTTCTTCTGGCGTACCTCAGGGTAGTCATTTGGGCCCTTTACTTTTTGTTCTGTATCTTAATGATCTCCCGGATCACATTCGATTCTCTAAAATACTAATGTATGCTGATGATGTGAAGCTTTACATGCATATAAATTCCCTTGACGATTCGACTTTCTTACAGTACGATTTACATTCCCTTGTGAACTGGTGCAGTGCCAACGGTATGTCCCTTAATCTTAAGAAATGCAAAAAATTTTCCTTGTCAAGATCTCAGCCAATACATTCTAACTACTTTATTGGTTCATACAAATTAGAAAATGTTGATTCCTTTACTGACCTCGGTGTTATTCTAGACCCTAAACTACGTTTTCATTTACATATTGACTCATGTGTTAATAAAGCCAAATCTTTACTAGGTTTTATAAAACGCTGGTCTAAAGAGTTCGATGATCCATATGTCACCAAAAGACTATTTGTAAGTTTAGTTCGCCCAATATTAGAGTACGGATGTATTCTGTGGAGTCCTTTTTATAAATGCTACTCAGATAAAATCGAATCAGTTCAAGTTCAATTCCTGATTTTTGCTCTGCGGGGCCTTAACTGGAACCCGTCAGAATTACTTCCACCTTACGAAAATCGTTTACTGTTAATTGATCTCCCAACACTTGAAAGGAGACGGTTTATGCTAAGAGCGTTATTTATTATTAAATTAACACGCGGTTTGATTGATTCTCATTTTTTAACTGGGGAAGTAACTTATAATATTCCTTCTCGTAGAACTCGTTATTTCGAACCTTTAAAGTTATCTCTCGCAAGAACTAATTTCGCAATCAGTAACCCATTGAGATCCTTATGTGTAATTTACAATAGTCTATGTAATAGTATTTGTTTAAGTAATTCGTTGAACGCTATTAAAAAATCTATTCTCCATATGTGATTGTTTATGTTCACTTACCTATTTTTTAATTTAAAAAGCTCATTTTTGCGGCACCAGATCTACATCTCCCTTTGCGGAACCAGTAGACCCAGCCTTTGAGCACTACCTGCCAGAATCTTTAAGTTCATTTTAACGGCACCTAGTCTACAATTCCCTTTGCGGAAACAATAGACACCAGCCTTTGAACAGTAGTATTTGTTTAACATATTATTTTCACTGTTATTTGTTTATATTTATTATAATTGTTATATGTGTTGCTCTAATTCCTTTCTCAGTAATGTATTTTTACCTATTTCTTTGCCGGCTGATGTACTAGACTGTAGCTGGCACCACTAACTCTCAACTAACCCACCATTCCCGGTCTTTGGTGTGTACGCGCTCCCTACGTATGGGGAGGTCGCCCCCGCGGTCGGTAGGGGTGGGAGTGAGAGGCGTGGGAACGAACGCAAAAAATAAAAAAAAAAATAAAATAAATTAAACAATATATATTATATTATATTATATATATATATATATATTATATTATATTATATTATATTATATTATATTATATTATATTATATATATTATATTATATTATATTATATTATATTATATTATATTATATTATATTATATTATATTATATTATATTATATTATATTATATTATATTATATTATATTATATTATATTATATATATTATATTATATTATATTATATTATATTATATTATATTATATTATATTATATTATATTATATTATATTATATTATATTATATTATATTATATATATTATATTATATTATATATATTATATTATATATATTATATTATATTATATTATATTATATTATATTATATTATATTTATTATATTATATTATATTATATTATATATATTATATTATATTATATTATATTATATTATATTATATTATATTATATTATATTATATTATATTATATTATATTATATTATATTATATTATATTATATTATATTATATTATATTATATTATATTATATTATATTATATATATTATATTATATTATATTATATTATATATATATATATTATAATTATATTATATTATATATATATTATATTATATTATATTATATTATATTATATTATATTATTATATTATATTATATTATATTATATATATTATATTATATTATATTATATTATATTATATTATATTATATTATATTATATTATATTATATTATATTATATTATATTATATTATATATTATATTATATTATATTATATTATATTATATTATATTATATTATATTATATTATATTATATTATATATGTAATTAAGAAGCTTTCTGGGCCACCATGGAACTCTACAGCTTTGGCAAAGGCTAAAAATGTGAAAAATAAACAATATAAGAAATATAAAAAGACTGGATCTTCCATTGACTACGGAAGATATTCTGTAGCACGGTCTGAATATACTATTATGAATAATATTTGCTATTCAAATTATCTGACAAAACTCAAAAACAACTAAATGTTATATCTAACATGTTTGCAGACTTCTTCAGTACAACATATTCTACTAAAACATTTAGCTGCAATAACTACCCCTTCGAAATTAACACTAATCAATCAATATCTATTTCACTATTAAACAGCTCTATGGTTTTAAATGGATTGAAAACTTTAAAGTATGGCTATGATTTTGGACCAGATAATATCCCGAGTTGCATCCTAAGGAAGTGCGCCGATGCTTTTGTTTATCCTCTTACCATATTGTTCAATGCTTCCATAACTCAAGCTGTTTTTCCTGAGGTTTGGAAAACATCGTATATCATTGCAATATTTAAAAACGGAAATAAATCTGATGTGGCCAATTACCGAGAAATAGCAAAATTATGCGTGATTCCAAAGCTTTTCAAAAAACTGATTACTGAAAACCTTATCCATTGCATTAGTTCTATTGTTTCACCCTATCAGCACGGATTTCAGAGGAAGTGTTCTACAACAACAAACCTCATTCAGTTCACTACAGTTATAATTCGAGGATTTCTTCAAGGAAAGCAAACTGATGTAATTTACACAGATTTCAGCAAGGCATTCGATAAAGTTAATCATAAATTATTACGATTAAAACTTAAAAATATTGGATTTAAAAATAGAAGTTCCGAGTGGATTTTTTCATATCTACAAAATAGAACACAAAGAGTATGTTTTAAAAATGCCATTTCGAAGAGTATTATGGTTTCTTCTGGAGTCCCACAAGGAAGTCATCAAGGACCAATCCTATTTTCTTTAGTTATAAATGATCTACCTTCATCTATAAAATTTTCAAATATTTTGATGTATGCCGATGATGTGAAAATATTTCTTAGCATTTCGGAGATATGTAAGAACCAGTTGCTTCAAAATGATTTGAACTCGTTTGTTAACTGGAGCAACATTAATCTTATGGAAATTAATTATTCAAAATGCAAACTTATGAGATTCAAAAGAAAAAAATTATTGGATACTTGTTATACCCTCGGTGACTATTCTCTGGAAAAAGTTGATACATTCGCTGATCTTGGAGTTGAATTGGATTGTAAACTTAACTTTAATTCTCATATTTCTGTTTCTATAAACAAAGCAAAATCAGTGAAACGTTAGAGTAAAGAGTTTAAGGAACCTTATGTTTCAAAAAATTTATACATGTCAATTGTTCGCCCAATTTTGGAATAAACAATTCCTACTTTTCTGTCTACGAAGTTTCATATGATAATCTTTTCATATGATAATCTTCCACCATACACTGATAGACTCTCACTGATCAAGCTGCCAACTCTGGAAAGCCGTAGAAAAATGCTAAATGTCTCATTTCTTTATAACATGATTATGGGTGATATTCCTGCTGGTTTTCTTGTTAACAACATAAATTTCAATGTTCCTCAACGTACTACCCGCCACTATGCACCACTGGCAATTCAATTCTCCAGGATAAGCTGTGCAAATGCTGATCCTGTGAAATCTCTCTGCCTGTCCACTTGTGCAAAGGAGAATTGAAAGGAGCATTGGAGATTTCTACATTAAATCGATTCGTTAAAACAGACTTGGTTGTTTCAAAATTAATAGATTGTCACAATATATTGTTTATTTGCTCGGGTTAGGCTTTAACATGGCGGATTTCACGTCTATAATTGTTCTGGAAGCGATTGATTGGATAATTGCGAATTTTGAGAGTTTATCAACGCAAGTGAGAAATTATTTCTTGCCAGTTGAGCAAAATTCCAATATGCAACATTTCTCCAGTATGGAGGAATGGATGTTTCGCCTTGAATTCACCTCTTACTGTGTCTATCTTTTTGACAGGTCTTACTGTTTGAAACCACCTCGTTAGCCATTGGCGTCATTTTTGGGAAAAGTAGTCCTGCAGAATTTGTTTTACGTTTTTATTGTATTCTAAGATAGTCATTTATTGTTGTCAGTTACCGCTGGGTCATTGTAACGGAATGTAGTCGACGGGAATGTTTCCACAAATCTGTGTTTAATGATCGTCAGTATTTTTAAAGCAAAAAAATTGCATTTACCACATCACTCTTTGCTACATCGCATATCTTTGAAAAAGTCTTTCTCTATATGAGAAATACAAGAAATGTCGAGTTTTCTTACCAAATACTGAATCCCTTCCGCTTTCTTCTATTATTATTTGATTCTGAAAGCAATTTATTGGTTTGTCTGTCTTTTTGACTGTGTAAGTGAGCGACAACTCGCTATGCACTGCAGCAATATCCAACTGTACGTCTTCTTCTAAAACACAAAATATTTTTTTCGAGGTAACCTCATTTCAAGTTATAATGCATATCACTGCATTTTCTGTAATGTACCTTGTCAAATTTCACTGTATAGAAAATAGGTTCCCATCTCTGATCTTTAGGTGTATACAATGGATAAATTTATATCTTGACAATGAGATTTTGTCAAACGTCCTCGTTCTACCATGAGAAAATTCTTTGCAAGGAAGTGCGACGAAATCCTTTCTACTATTTAACTATTAACACTGAAGTTTATTTCGTTTGTATAATGCAAATTTTTACAATAAAGCTTCAAGGATGGGAATTGTATGAGGTAGTGCACACATTTTTTCTGTAGTGGAATTCTTTAATTCATTTTTGAATCACCGACAAAAATTGGTGACTTTCAAAGACATATGGTTTCGGTAATAGGGATAGGTATGTCGACTGTCGATTAAGCGACTTTTAGTATTAAAAGTTCTGTCGATATTCGATTTTTTCAAACTTGCCTAAGTCGACTGTTGAAAAATTCGTGTTTGCACATACCGAACAAAATCGAAAACTCGGAAAGTCGTCTTCGTATAGACCAAATATAAATTTACATTTTTTGATTACTTTAATTTTGATTTGATTTAAATTTGATAAATATTTGAAAAAAAAATATAAAACTATAGCCAACATTTAGTGACATGTTTACGGCTATTTATGAAAATCACCCCAGACTGACACCAACGCAAAAGGTAATGAAGAAATTAAAGATTATGAAATATGTACAGATGCTTTTGGTACAAATAGCGCTTATTTGGAGATTCGCACATTGTTGCAATTGGCAGAAGACTCAAGAGAAAAAGGTCCGATTGTGTCTTAAATAATAAAAACCGTGCTATATGTTGATGATGTTTTGACTGGAGGTCATACAATTGCTTCGGCGCTAGAGGCGCAAAAATTACTAATTGATACCGTGCATTCGGATTTCCATTGAAAAAGATAACGGCAAATCATCCGAGTTTGCTTTCTAACGTCCAATCAGAGAATTTTTGAGAATTGTAGATATGGGTGGAATACAATTACCGAGTCATTTGCATATAATACGAAATCATTTGAGGTGACTGGTCAAATAACTAACAGGAACATCTAGTCAACAGTTTCAAAACTATTTGACCCAGCAGGGAGGTTAACGTCTTTAATCGAACAGGAAAAGATTTTGTTGTCAGACTTTTGGTTAGAAGACAATAATTGGGATGATAAAGTGTCAGCATCTACTTTGAAACAAATGGAAACATTCAATACAAATCCCAAGATGTATTAATTTCTCCTTAGAGGTCATAATTGATAATACATTGTTCTTGTACACTGTATATTTTTTCGAAAAAACCAGCACAACTGTAAGATTGTTGATTACTAAGAGCAAAGTAGCGCCTTTGAAAAAAATAAGTTTACCAAGACTAGAGCATTCTGGTGCCATGTTGTCTCAAATTAAAATGTTAAAAATTGTTCTGTTCATTTGTAAACAGATTGACATGGTTGCAAAAACTCCCATCCACAAGGAACAAATGCTGAAAATGGTAACTGGAGACATGTTTCTACGAAGTGTAATCCAGCAGATCTTGAAACTAGAGGTTCCAGTACTGAAGTTCGCTATGGTGGAATTGTCCAATCTGGTTACATAGTTTTGAAAATAATTGTTCAAGATCCACCAGAACAATGACGACTAGTTTTACATTACGCGCCAATTATTGAGAAACATAATTTTATAATAAACAAGCCCCCTTTTCACAACACAGCACTGTGGTTTGTTGGATATATGTTTCATATAAAGAAACGACAAAAAAATGAAGAGTCTGAGTTTTCAAATAATAAAATTCTGTCTCACGAGGTTTTAAATAATGCAAAATTGGTTCTTGTCTGAAGCAATTCGAAAGACATTCCACCTCAAAGCTCATTGCCAACACTAAATCCGTTTCTGGATGAAGATGGTCTATGCTGCACGCACTAATTTCCGACAATAGGCAGAGGAAACATGGCTGGCATAATTGCTACAGATAATCGGGGAATTTCAAATGTCCATCCATATTTAGAATAAAGCTGGAGGCAGAAATAACAACAAACCTTTATTGGTCTCCAAACGCATCAGCAACAACAACAAATTCATCATAAAAACAAAAGGCAACAGAAATCAAAAAAGCAACGACAGCAATAATTTATTAGATATTTAAAGATTATTGCTAGAGGCAATCGGGGAATTTCAAAGGTTGGTTAGTTGTTTCAAAATTAATAGATTGTCACAATATATTGTTTTTTTGTCCGGGTAAGGCTTTAACATGGCGGATTTCACGTCTATAATTGTTCTGGAAGCGATTGATTGGATAATTGCGAATTTGAGAGTTTATCAACGCAAGTGAGAAATTATTTCTTGCCAGTTGAGAAAAATTCCAATATGCAACATTTCTCCAATATGGAGGAATGGATGTTTCGCCATGAATTCACCTCTTAGTGTGTCCATCTTTTTGACAGGTCTTACTGTTTGAAACCACCTCGTTAGCCATCGGCGTCATTTTTGGGAAAAGTAGTCCTGCAGAATTTGTTTTACGTTTCTATTGTGTTTTAAGACTGTCATTTATTTTTGTCAGTTACCGCTGGGTCATTGTAACGGAATGTAGTCGACGGGAGTCTTTCCACTAATCTGTGTTTAATGATCGTCAGTATTTTGAAAGCAAAAGAATTGCATTTACCACATCACTCTTTACTACATCGCATATCTTTGAAAAAGTCTTTCTCTATCTGAGAAATACAAGAAATGTCGAGTTTTCGTACCGAATATATTGGTGGAAAATTGTTGAAAAATTCGTGTTTTCACATACCGAACAAAATCGGAAGCTCGGAAAGTCTTCTTCGTATAGGCCAAATATAAATTTACATTTTTGATTAATTTATTTTAATTTTGATTTGATTTAAATTTGATAAAATTTTGAAAAAAAAAATATAAAAATACTATATTCAATAATGGAGTCAGTAAGTTGTCCGAATATGAAGCAGATAAACTTTTGGTCGAAAGCATAAAATTGAGAAATATTCCACGAAAAATTTGTCAGATTATTTAATAGAAACCAAATTAAATATCGCTTGATAAAGTTCGGAAAAAAATACGAAGTGCACTTGAAAGTATCGTTTATACAGGGACAGAGGAAGAAGAAGATAAGCAACATGAAATTAAGTTAAAATTATTATGAATCCGTCAAAGACAATTACCAAATGACTAAAGCTTTTGTATTAAAAATCTTAAAAAATCGAAAGGCGCAGAGCCAAACTAATGCAGCTAGAGTCGAAGTGACAAATGCATCGTTGTTTCACAGCTCAGCTATTTATCCTTCGGGAACAACATTTGACATGTCAGCGATTTGTATTAAAGTGTTACCTTGTGACACTCAAAATTTTTACGGAAGTTATGAAGAATTGCCAACATTTAATGACATGTTTACGGCTAGTTATGAAAATCACCCCAGACTGACACCAGCGCAAAAGCTAATGAAGAAATTAAAGATTAGGAAATATGTACAGCTGCTTTTGGTACATATAGAGCTTTCTTGGAGATTCGCACATTGTTGCAATTGGCAGAAAACTCAAGAGAAAAAGGTCCAATTGTGTCTTAAATAATAAAAACCGTGCTATATATTGATGATGTTTTGACTGGAGGTCACACAATTTTTTCGGCGCTTATAATACGAAATCACTTGAGGTGACTGGTCAAATAACTAACAGGAACATCTAGTCAACAGTTTCAAAACTATTTGGCCACGCAGGGAGGTTAACGTCTTTAATCAGACAGGAAAAGATTTTGTTGCCAGACTTTTGGTTAGAAGACAATAATTGGGATGATAAAGTGTCAGCATCTACTTTGATTAAATGGAAACATCTTGTGGATCAACTTCCAAACATTGATTCAATACAAATCCCAAGATGTATTAATTTCTTCTTAGAAGTCATAATTGATAATACATTGTTCTTGTACACTGTACATTTTTACGAAAAAAACCAGCACAACTGTAAGATTGTTGATTACTAAGAGCAAAGTAGCGCCATTGAAAAAAAAAATAAGTTTACCAAGACTAGAGCATTGTAGTTCCATATTGCTCTCATCTTAGGAAAAACATGTTGTCTCAAATTTAAATGTTAACTGAAGTTCGCTATGGTGGTATTGTCCAATCTGGTTACTTAGTTTTGAAAATAATTTTACAAGATCCACCAGAACAATGAAGACTAGTTTTACATTACGCGCCAATTATAGAGAAACATAATTTTATAATAAACAAGTCGTCTTTTCACAACACAGCACTGTGGTTTGTTGGATATATGTTTCATATGAAGAAACGACAAAAAAAATGAAGAGCCTAAGTTGTCAAATAATAAGATTCTGTCTCACGAGGTTTTAAATAATGCAAAATTGGTTGTTGTGTGAAGCAATTCGAAAGACATTCCACCTCAAAGCTCATTGCCTACAATAAATCCGTTTCTGGATGAAGATGGTCTATTCCACCTCAAAGCTCATTGCCTACACTAAATCCGTTTCTGGATGAAGATGGTCTATGCTGCACGCACTAATTTCCGACAATAGGCAGAGGAAACATGGCTGGCATAATTGCTACAGATAATCAAGGTATTTCAAATGTCCATCCATATTTAAAATAAAGCTGGAGGCAGAAATAACAACAAACCTTTATTGGTCTCCAAACGCATCAGCAACAACAACAAATTCATCATAAAAACAAAAGGCAACAGAAATCAAGAAAGCAACGGCAGCAACAATTTATTAGACATTTAAAGATTATTGCTAGAGGCAATCGAGGAATTTCAAAGGAGGCAGAAACAACAACACACACATCAGCAACAACAACGACATCATCATAAAAACAAAAAGCAACAGAAATCAAGAAAGCCACGACAGCAAAATTTTATTTGATATTTAAAGATTATTTTTAATTTTTTTATTTGCAGGAAGCAAACGTAGGTATCATCCAAATACCTGTTGTGTTGTAATTTTATAAATTTGTATTGTTGAGAGTCTTGTTCAACAATAATCATTGGTTATAAACTTTGATTTTCTTTAGAATTAGAATCCCTACAATTCCTTCCGATCGTATTGAATCTTAGACATTCAAAATCTCATTGGAATTAGAGATACATAGTGTGTTTGGCGTATTAAAAAATCAAATCAATATAATAATAACAAAATTGGTCAATCATTTCAAATGTCATTGAAATTTGGGATACATATGGTGTTTTTTGCAGCAAATACACGAAATCGGAACACGAAACATTGAACTGTCAAATGCTGACTCTAACGAGTATCAGTTTGCCACCGACTCCTTCTTTCGAAATTATTAACACTAACTCTTCTTCTCGCTCCCAAACCAACCAATCTGTCTTACACCTCTTATAATTTATTAATTTATCCCATATTATTTGAATTTAAATCTAAAACATTCTTTTTTTTATTTTATTTATTTTACACGAAATTTCGTAACATTTTTTGGTCCAATCGAGACGAGTATGAGCAACTTGGTTCCGTTTTCTAATTGAATTTTTATTTGGTTCTTCCCAACAGCAACAACATCATCATCCTCCATCAACTTCATTTACATCATCTTCATCTACTCATATTGTCATCAACAAAAGGTAGGTCAGTGCAGTGTTTTGTTCATAGCGAGCTCGCAGGAAAAAAATAACAATCGAAATAAATAAGAAAATAAAAATCATTAACCTCTTCGGTTTTACAACAACAACGGTCGCTTTATTGGTCTCGGTCGGCCATTGTGATCAGTAAAATAAAATAATATTTTTGTGCTTGAAAATAAGTATTAACAAGTGAATTTGGTTTAAAAAGTGGGTGGATATAATTTAAATGTATTATTTTAAATAGTAACTGTGGTGCGATTGTTTTTGAAAACGAACATTTAAATAATTTTAATTAATAAATATTGAAATAACATCCACTCACTCTAGTGTTCTTTCGCATCCAAAAAGAATAGCAAAAGAAAAAAATAACACCAACAAACTATAACAATCACATGTTCGTATTTTCTATAATTATATTTACATCTATTTCTATAATTATATTTACATATTTACGCGTGTGTACGATTGCGTCGATTGTCTTTTGATGTTTGTACATTCGTACACCAATTAAATACATATACTTGGTTAGGCAACAATCGCTCATCCAGTTTTTTATTTCTCTTTTTCTTTCCTTTTTTGTTACTTGTGAGCTTCACCATTCGGTTCGGTCGATGTTGGTTAGTTTAAACGTTGGTGAAAAACAATTTTAATATATGTTAATGGTGTATGTGTGAACAAATTGTAATTATTTTGGAAATAATGTTTGAACAAATTGCATTTATTTTGGAAATAATTATATATTATCTTATACGATTTTTTTAAAATATAAATTTTTAGTTATTATTTTAATTTGCTTTATAAACAAAAATTGGAATATTTTTGTTACTTTTTTTGATTGCATCGTTCGATTTTTGGAAAACGAATTGTTTTTTGCAATATTTTTTGAGAGTTCGGTCATTTTTGATTGGATTTTTGAAGTTTTAGTGTAATTTCAACAATATTTGTTGGTTTTTGGCCGAAGTTTTTACCTTTTTTGATATTCTTGTTATTTTTGTGCCATTATTGAAAAAAATACTCTCGTTGAAATTCGTGAAAACCTTTAGTAGTTGGTGAAGTTTTATTGATTGCTTTGGTAAAACATCAGATTATCTATGACAACTTGCTTACATCTTTGTAAGAATATTTGGGAATTTTGGTCGATTTTAATTATTTTCTAGAAGAAATTGGTTTCTCTTGTAAAGAATTAGGTGGGGTTCGTCTTATAATTGAAGTCTTTGAATATTTTTGCTTTTTTTAAATAAAATTGTTCGATTTTAATTCATTTCTTGAGGATATTGGTTTCTCTCGTGAAGCATTACGTCGGATTTATTTTAAAATTGCAATCTTTTGATATTTTTGTCGAAATTTGAAGAAGAAGGAAGATTTACTTGATATTTATTTTTTTTGCAGAATAAATTGGTTTCTCTCGAGAAGAATAATATAATTGTGTAAAACTTGACTGGATATTTCTTATTATTTTGATCGCTTACGGGAATTTTCAGTTCATATTTCGAGTTTCTGGCCAAAGAAAGTCATTTTCATTTGGAAAAAATTGTTGTGAGCCTCTTAATTTTTGCCGTATATTTGAAATAAAATCTACAAATATGTCGTATACTCCATTGGTAATTAACCTCTGTGCGTTAGAAGTTCGTAACGCCGAGCTAAAAAGTATTGGAAAATGGCCCAGGATGTCTTCGACACATGTATGCTCCTCTTGCAAAAGTCTGAGAACACCTCAAGAGATTGGATTAAGTCCGCTGATCATAAACATGAGGTCGTGCATCAAGATTATATGAAATGCTTAAGATATATAAATAACCAGTTGTTTGAATTTCGCATCAACAGAGTTTTCTTGATCCTCAAAATGATGACATTATGCTTAATTTAGCGCTGCCTCCATGTGACATAGATGTTTTCGAAGGAGATTTTCAATCTTGGCCCATGTTTAGGGACTTTTTTAGCAGGGTTTATATATAATTCGCGTTTGAGCGATATAAAGCGTCTTTGCCATCTTACTCCCAAAACTAGTGGAGAGGCTTTACTTTTCCATTGACCCACCCTAGTTTCGTTCTACTGTAGAAAGCTTTAAAATACCCAGTAACTTGTCCATGCCCAACTCGAAATTCTTTTCGATTTGCCTATATTACAAAACAAATCCGTTTCGGCATTAAAAACACTACAAGGTGGAATTAAAGCTTATACGACATCCTTACAGAAAATTTTAACCAATTTTTGGTTTTCTTGTGTCTACAGCGGTTGCTAAATATTACACAAACGTTGTGGCAACAAAGCGTAAGAGACAAGTCGGAACTTTAATGTGCTTGCATGAAATGAGGGAAAGTGAACAGGCAACCAAATCGGTTGCAAAAAAAGGTACAAACACACATGACAAAATCGAAATTATCGGATAATTTCAACCCTCTCCAAAGATCTCTCGTATTCTTTGCCCGCAAAATAATCATCAGGTTTTTGAATATCCTCGTTTTAAAAATATGTCGATCTCCACAAGATTTGCTATCATCAAGCGTCTATGCGTAAATTGACTGAGAAATTGTCATTAGGTTCAAACTTGTATTAGCAAGCGTTGGTATTCTAAATGTGGTAGAATACATCACTCGTTGTTTCATAAAACTGGTTTTTTGTCTTCTAAATCATCTTCTGGTCCAGAAATAGTAATAACGTTGAAAAACGTCCTCAAGGTTCTTCGGTCGATTCATCAATACCCTCTACATCAGCTGAGGTAATCACCGACAAGTATTTCACGCGGCACAAAATAAATTTGTGCTTTTAGGAACAGCGATGTTGAACCTAACTCATTGTGGAATTTCCTGCCCAGCCAGAGCTTTGATAGACCCCGCTTTGAATCGTCCTTTTTATCTGAGCGCCCACAGAGTCTACAACTTCCAGTTTCTTCAACAAATATTAGTATTTCGGGCGTTATCTGTGCAATTTCGGCAAATTCACCAAAGTTTGTTTGATTAAAATTGGAAGTCTTTGTGATTCATCGGCCTTGTTTGAAACTAATGCTTAGTATTGCCACTTATTTCAGGAATTTTACCTTCGTTCAGCCTATTGTCAGATTTTAGGTCGCTCATACTCAAAATTCGATTGGCTGACGTTAATTTATTCGATTCACGTCCAGTAGATCTGCTGCTTGGTACCTCTGCCTAAAATCTTGTTAGAAGGTTCTCGTTCTATTGTATCTGGAACAGTGTTAGCACAAAATACTGTATTCTGGTGGTTTGTTACTGGGCCGAATACGTCGTCGTCGTGAAGCGCCTCTATTAAAAAAACCGGAAGTTAAAATTACGTATGACAAAGTTCTGACTGAATATTTAGTATGATTTTAACTTAATCATATGAAGTCTATTTCTGCTGACAATATTGATGCCTCTTTTGTTATGTACTTATTATCTGGTAAATTAGCCCCGAAAAGCAGACAACTAAACTTCGTGTTGTCTTTAATGCTTCGAACAAAACTTCTATTGGGAATAGTTTAAACGATATTTTACATGGATCCACTTTACAACTCGATCTTTTTTTGACGCTTCGTTGGAGAGTATTTAAATTCGTGTTTAATTTGAACATAACCCAAATGTATCGGCTGATTCGAGCACACTCCTCTTCAAAAGATTCTCTATAGGGACCAACCCTTTCGGATTGAATTGTGCTCCCTACTTAGCTATTAGAACTCTTTTCAACTCGCGGACGAAACAGAAAAGGAATTCCCTCTAGCAGCGCACATATTGCGAAAATCCATGTATGTGCATGATGTATTGGCAGGAGCTCATGACCTTGAGACCGCGGTGAGTTCTAGAGACCAACTTATTTTGCACTTTTCTCGGCGAAGTTTGAGCTTAGAAAAATTGAGCTATCCCCCCATAACATTTGGTAGGTGCGCAATTGGTGTCATTTGTGGAAGCTAGTAGGTTTAAACTTCTTGGTATTAGGTGGAATGCTACGTTAGATTCGTTTTATTTTGATGTCAAGCCTATCGAGTTATCAAAAAAGGGAAGTTATTTCGGCAATAGCTATGTTGTTTGTCCCTGTCGGCTGGTTAGGGCCAGTTATTCTCACGGCAAAAATTATTATGCAAAAGGTCTGGTTAGATCAAATCGATTGGGACGACCTCTGTTGAATCCAACCATGAAGTGAATCTAATACAAATTCCTCGTTAGGTTCAAGGTTCGGCGGAACTATACGTGTTTTCTAAGGCCTCGATTAGGGCACACGCGAGGGTAGTATATAAAGTGCCAGGTCAAAATGTGTTCGTTATCGTTATTTATTGTCAGGTAATACCAAAGTAGCCCAATAAAATATATTTCACTCCCTAGATATATATATATAGATATATATATATATATATATATATATATATATATATATATATATATATATATATATATATATATATATATATATATATATATATATATATATATATATATATATATATATATATATATATATATATATATATATATATATATATATGTATCAGTTTGCCACCGACTCCTTCTTTCGAAATTATTAACACTAACTCTTCTTCTCGCTCCCAAACCAACCAATCTTTATTAATTTATCCCATATTATTTGAATTTAAATCTAAAACATTCGTTTTTTTATTTTATTTATTTTACACGCAATTTCGTAACATTATTTGGTCCAATCGAGACGAGTATGAGCAACTTGGTTCCGTTTTCTAATTGAATTTTTATTTGGTTCTTCCCAACAGCAACAACATCATCATCCTCCATCAACTTCATTTACATCATCTTCATCTACTCATATTGTCATCAACAAAAGGTAGGTCAGTGCAGTGTTTTGTTCATAGCGAGCTCGCAGGAAAAAAATAACAATCGAAATAAATAAGAAAATAAAGATCATTAACCTCTTCGGTTTTACAACAACAACGGTCGCTTTATTGGTCTCGGTCGGCCATTGTGATCAGTAAAATAAAATAATATTTTTGTGCTTGAAAATAAGTATTAACAAGTGAATTTGGTTTAAAAAGTGGGTGGATATAATTTAAATGTGTTATTTTAAATAGTAACTGTGGTGCGATTGTTTTTGAAAACGAACATTTAAATAATTTTAATTAATAAATATTGAAATAACATCCACTCACTCTAGTGTTCTTTCGCATCCAAAAAGAATAGCAAAAGAAAAAAATAACACCAACAAACTATAACAATCACATGTTCGTATTTTCTATAATTATATTTACATCTATTTCTATAATTATATTTACATATTTACGCGTGTGTACGATTGCGTCGATTGTCTTTTGATGTTTGTACATTCGTACACCAATTAAATACATATACTTGGTTAGGCAACAATCGCTCATCCAGTTTTTTATTTCTCTTTTTCTTTCCTTTTTTGTTACTTGTGAGCTTCACCATTCGGTTCGGTCGATGTTGGTTAGTTTAAACGTTGGTGAAAAACAATTTTAATATATGTTAATGGTGTATGTGTGAACAAATTGTAATTATTTTGGAAATAATGTTTGAACAAATTGCATTTATTTTGGAAATAATTATGTATTATCTTATACGATTTTTTTAAAATATAAATTTTTAGTTATTATTTTAATTTGCTTTATAAACAAAAATTGGAATATTTTTGTTACTTTTTTTGATTTCATCGTTCGATTTTTGGAAAACGAATTGTTTTTTGCAATATTTTTTGAGAGTTCGGTCATTTTTGATTGGATTTTTGAAGTTTTAGTGTAATTTCAACAATATTTGTTGGTTTTTTGGCCGAAGTTTTTACCTTTTTTGATATTCTTGTTATTTTTGGGCCATTATTGAAAAAAATACTCTCGTTGAAATTCGTGAAAACCTTTAGTAGTTGGTGAAGTTTTATTGATTGCTTTGGTAAAACATCAGATTATCTATGACAACTTGCTTACATCTTTGTAAGAATATTTGGGAATTTTGGTCGATTTTAATTATTTTCTAGAAGAAATTGGTTTCTCTTGTAAAGAATTAGGTGGGGTTCGTCTTATAATTGAAGTCTTTGAATATTTTTGCTTATTTTAAATAAAATTGTTCGATTTTAATTCATTTCTTGAAGATATTGGTTTCTCTCGTGAAGCATTACGTCGGATTTATTTTAAAATTGCAATCTTTTGATATTTTTGTCGAAATTTGAAGACGAAGGAAGATTTACTTGATATTTATTTTTTTGCAGAATAAATTGGTTTCTCTCGAGAAGAATAATATAATTTTGTAAAACTTGACTGGATATTTCTTATTATTTTGATCGCTTACGGGAATTTTCAGTTCATATTTCGAGTTTCTGGCCAAAGAAAGTCATTTTCATTTGGAAAAAATTGTTGTGAGCCTCTTAATTTTTGCCGTATATTTGAAATAAAATCTACAAATATGTCGTATACTCCATTGGTAATTAACCTCTGTGCGTTAGAAGTTCGTAACGCCGAGCTAAAAAGTATTGGAAAATGGCCCAGGATGTCTTCGACACATGTATGCTCCTCTTGCAAAAGTCTGAGAACACCTCAAGAGATTGGATTAAGTCCGCTGATCATAAACATGAGGTCGTGCATCAAGATTATATGAAATGCTTAAGATATATAAATAACCAGTTGTTTGAATTTCGCATCAACAGAGTTTTCTTGATCCTCAAAATGATGACATTATGCTTAATTTAGCGCTGCCTCCATGTGACATAGATGTTTTCGAAGGAGATTTTCAATCTTGGCCCACGTTTAGGGACTTTTTTAGCAGGGTTTATATATAATTCGCGTTTGAGCGATATAAAGCGTCTTTGCCATCTTACTCCCAAAACTAGTGGAGAGGCTTTACTTTTCCATTGACCCACCCTAGTTTCGTTCTACTGTAGAAAGCTTTAAAATACCCAGTAACTTGTCCATGCCCAACTCGAAATTCTTTTCGATTTGCCTATATTACAAAACAAATCCGTTTCGGCATTAAAAACACTACAAGGTGGAATTAAAGCTTATACGACATCCTTACAGAAAATTTTAACCAATTTTTGGTTTTCTTGTGTCTACAGCGGTTGCTAAATATTACACAAACGTTGTGGCAACAAAGCGTAAGAGACAAGTCGGAACTTTAATGTGCTTGCATGAAATGAGGGAAAGTGAACAGGCAACCAAATCGGTTGCAAAAAAAGGTACAAACACACATGACAAAATCGAAATTATCGGATAATTTCAACCCTCTCCAAAGATCTCTCGTATTCTTTGCCCGCAACATAATCATCAGGTTTTTGAATATCCTCGTTTTAAAAATATGTCGATCTCCACAAGATTTGCTATCATCAAGCGTCTATGCGTAAATTGACTGAGAAATTGTCATTAGGTTCAAACTTGTATTAGCAAGTGTTGGTATTCTAAATGTGGTAGAATACATCACTCGTTGTTTCATAAAACTGGTTTTTTGTCTTCTAAATCATCTTCTGGTCCAGAAATAGTAATAACGTTGAAAAACGTCCTCAAGGTTCTTCGGTCGATTCATCAATACCCTCTACATCAGCTGTGGTAATCCCCGACAAGTATTTCACGCGGCACAAAATAAATTTGTGCTTTTAGGAACAGCGATGTTGAACCTAACTCATTGTGGAATTTCCTGCCCAGCCAGAGCTTTGATAGACCCCGCTTTGAATCGTCCTTTTTATCTGAGCGCCCACAGAGTCTACAACTTCCAGTTTCTTCAACAAATATTAGTATTTCGTTCAGCCTATTGTCAGATTTTAGGTCGCTCATACTCAAAATTCGATTGGCTGACGTTAATTTATTCGATTCACGTCCAGTAGATCTGCTGCTTGGTACCTCTGCCTAAAATCTTGTTAGAAGGTTCTCGTTCTATTGTATCTGGAACAGTGTTAGCACAAAATACTGTATTCTGGTGGTTTGTTACTGGGCCGAATACGTCGTCGTCGTGAAGCGCCTCTATTAAAAAAACCGGAAGTTAAAATTACGTATGACAAAGTTCTCACTGAATACTTAGTATGATTTTAACTTAATCATATGAAGTCTATTTCTGCTGACAATATTGATGCCTCTTTTGTTATGTACTTATTATCTGGTAAATTAGCCCCGAAAAGCAGACAACTAAACTTCGTGTTGTCTTTAATGCTTCGAACAAAACTTCTATTGGGAATAGTTTAAACGATATTTTACATGGATCCACTTTACAACTCGATCTTTTTTTGACGCTTCGTTGGAGAGTATTTAAATTCGTGTTTAATTTGAACATAACCCAAATGTATCGGCTGATTCGAGCACACTCCTCTTCAAAAGATTCTCTATAGGGACCCACCCTTTCGGATTGAATTGTGCTCCCTACTTAGCTATTAGAACTCTTTTGCAACTCGCGGACGAAACAGAAAAGGAATTCCCTCTAGCAGCGCACATATAGCGAAAATCCATGTATGTGCATGATGTATTGGCAGGAGCTCATGACCTTGAGACCGCGGTGAGTTCTAGAGACCAACTTATTTTGCACTTTTCTCGGCGAAGTTTGAGCTTAGAAAAATTGAGCTATCCCCCCATAACATTTGGTAGGTGCGCAATTGGTGTCATTTGTGGAAGCTAGTAGGTTTAAACTTCTTGGTATTAGGTGGAATGCTACGTTAGATTCGTTTTATTTTGATGTCAAGCCTATCGAGTTATCAAAAAAGGGAAGTTATTTCGGCAATAGCTATGTTGTTTGTCCCTGTCGGCTGGTTAGGGCCAGTTATTTTCACAGCAAAAATTATTATGCAAAAGGCCAAAAAAAAAAATTTCACTCCCTAGATGTATATATATATATATATATATATATATATATATATATATATATATATATATATATATATATATATATATATATATATATATATATACATATATATATATATATATATATATATATATACATATATATCTATATATACTATGATACCAAATTCGATAGGCGATTGCCTGTTGGTGCCTTCGAAGACATTTTGTATATATTTTAAATTATTTTCTATTTTCTGGATTGAAGGTTTCAGGTTGCAAGGAAAGTAGTAGCTGTTAATAGTCTTACTATACGCTCAGCCACATGGCTAGAGAGGGTATACATCATTTGATAAGGTCCAAACGAGTTTAGTCGTAATAACGGTTTTAGGTCTTTGGTCTCTGTGAACCAACTCCGTCTCAGGGCATTTGGAGTCCACCTAGCGATGTCGGTCTGTCTGTCTGTTGGCTGATCGCACAGTAACTCTTGAAGGGAATATCCGATTTGGTCTAAAATTGGAACATCGTAAGATGGGCAATATCGGCCCACTGCTTCTGGTACCTCTAACAAAAAATGTTAAGATTTCCAAAAAAATATTTTACTGCACAGAAAGAGAAAATATTATCCGATTTTGCTCCATCAATGCAAATCCGAATACTTACGTCAGTGCTACGTCATGTTTGAAAATGGACAATATCAAGCCAAGCCATCCTCCCAATGCAAGAGGTCAAATAATAATTGTAGCACTTATAAAATGTGATGTAAAAGTCCGATTGTCTTCAAATTATACATATCACAAGTTTTTTGTTAACCCAAGGTCTGGTGTGAAGATGGATAATATCGGTCCACTCCTTCTTGTACCTCACCACACAAAGGGTCAAAATTTTGCACACCCATGAAGCTCATATAACGAGAAACTAACATTCGATTCCATTCAGACTTGGCGCTTCTCAATATGTCTGTTAACACAAGATCTTTTATAAGGATTGTAGAGATAAGGATTCTTCTGGTACCTACCCTACATAGGGTTAACGATTTTGCAAAACATAATGCTCAAGGAAAGCGAAATAAGCTTCCAACTCTCTTAAAATTCCACACATGCAAACATTTTTGCTAATACAAGATCTGTTGTGAAGATGATATGTGTCACAATTTTCAATATTTTTTCTGTTATAACTTCCAAAACAAGTCAGCGATTCTTTGCAACTTGCTATATCTAAATATTTCCCTCAAACAGAAACCTAAGATGAATGTGAAATTTATGGTGTCGCATAAAATTGGTTATAAATCTTGGATTTTCTTTAATTTTTGGGACATTGAACTGTCAAAGCAATTTTGAATGAAAAAAATATTGATTTGTGTTGTTTAAGAAAACATATAAAAATCTACTTATTATTGACAAACATTTAAAAATTTTGTACATATCAATCTTCCAAAGCGTTGATGCATCTACCGTTCTCACTGCCATGATAAAATAATACAGGCAGCCGCTTCGAAACATATTTTTTGAAATAAAAATTATTCCAAGTAGTTAAAACCGTTGAAACACGCAACATCCATATTCAGGATGGCGTTGTAGAGGAAAACATAAATATTTCAATTTATTTTTGCTGAAGTATTTGAATATTTTTGACATATAAATGTTCCCAAGTATTAATGCATCTACCTGTATTCTTCTACCATGCTCACTACGCTTTGTCCATCGTTCCATTAACGCATACCATTGTGAAGGTAAAAAAATCGGATACTACAATTTAGTACTGCAAGTAAACTGATCATTAACGATCAGTTGTGTAAAATAACTTTAGTTTTGCTCCGTCGAGCAACACACAAGGCGCGTTAAGGTACGGTCACACTGGGCAAATATTTGATCGAAATTTGTTTTCCCATATTTGACTGAACAAATGTGAAATTCATACAGAGTTGATTCGATGTTCACATTACAGTCAGATATTTGACAGATTTTGTTTGTTCAAGCAGTCACCAAACAGCGTGAAATAGTGCTATGGGAAAACATGTTTGATACATGTTCACATTCGTAAAATATATTTTCCCATTAAATTGTTTGATCAAACTGTGAGGAAACATAAGTTTATTTGGCCGAGAGAAATAGACAGAGAGAGTGTAAGAAAATGGAGTTTCGGGTATAATTTATTTGGAGAAGGGATGCAAAAGACCCGCCGTTGTGGAATAAATTCCTTGTCAGAAATTTTTTTTTGCATTTTTGTATGTTTGTATCATGGTAGAAGAATACAGGTAGTCGCATCGACATAGCTGCTGGGACAATGAACTGTCAAAACAATTTTGGAATTAAAAATGTTGAATGAAAAATTTTTGAAATTTGTAAAAATTGTTGTAAAATACATATTGTTACTAACTCCGATTTGCGTCGTATAACATAGAAAAATCTACTTATTTTTTAAAACATTTTAAAATTTTTGACATATCAATGTTACAGAACCTGCAAGAATCTACTAGCTTCGCAATTTCCTTCGATATAATAAAGGGAAAATCGGTTACCGTAGTAAAAATATGTACATTCTTGCAGTTCTGGAACAGACCATATATTAACATTTTTACTAAAGATTCAATTCCAGTTAATTCAAAAATATCTAATAAACAAAACCACTTGTTGCATTCGTTTGTTTTTCTACTCATTAAACATCATGATACAAATGGGGTTAAGTCGTGTAGTTAATTTTCGCCCTTTTGATTTTACTATATGTGCACAAAAATATAAACAAACAAAATATCCAAAATTAAACGCGCGTTTAAGTTTTGAAGTTGACACCTACAAAATCTCATGGATTTCAACTGACAATTTCATACAATGAAGTCAGGCATACAACGAAATTTCTTTATTATTAGATCTGAATGCAATAAAAATGGAAGATGCAAAATATCCTAAAAGGAAAAAACCGAATTCATTTTTAGTAAAAAAACATTACAGTTAACTTCGACTATGCTAGGATTGCCGAATATAAGTTGTCATCTTCGAACAATTCCAATGTCAAACCAATTTTGATATTAAAAATTTAAATAAAAAATTATTGAAATTTGTAAAAATTGTTGTAAAAATCTACCCATTTTTGACAAAACATTTTAAAAATTTTGGCATATCAATGTTCCAAAGCGTGCATGCATCTACCTGTTTTCTTCTACCATACTCTTACGCTTTACAATGGCAGAAGAATACAGGTAGATGCATTAACGCTTAAGAGCATTGATATGTAAAAAAAATTGAATGTTTTTTTCAAATATAAGTAGATTTTTATATGTTTTCTTATACTACGTGATTCGGATGCTATTTTAATTCGCGTTTTTCAACAATTTTTACAAATTTAAATAATTTTTCATTCAACATTTTCAATTCCAAAATTGGTTTGACAGTTCATTGTCGCAGCAGCTGCGTCGATGCGTCTACCTACAGTAGAACTCCAATTATCCGAATTATTGGGGACCGGTACCCATTCGGATAGTCTGATTTTTTTTTTAAATTAGCATTGGAGAGAATAAAAGCTAGGTTTTGATATTTTTATTGAATTAAATGAAAGAAACATGAAATTTTCACATGTTTAAATATAAATAAAATGTACTTATGTACAAGTTAAGCAATAAAAATCATTGTTTTTTAAACATCTCCGTTAATGTAAGCTATTTTGCGGTCTTCAAGCGTTTTTGGCAAGCCTTCAAAAAATAGTTGGCTTTTGCGGTCCTCAAAAAGAACTTTAAAATATTATTTAAATATAATTAATATTATGAATAGATATACATGAGAAAAAAATACTTTTTATTAGTTTCACAAGTGAGCACATTTCATAAGTAACAGGTATTTTACATCTTCACCTCTCCACCGACCAATAATACATGGGGTTTCAATCATTTTTTAACAAGTATGTGTTTAGAAGGCTCAGAAATATCGGCCAGTTAAATTTTTTTTTATGCGAGTGTAGGAAGGTTAACAAAAGTGGGAAAGTAGCACTAACAGGACAGAACCACTTTAAAGTAAAGTTTTGTTAATAAAAAGTAATTTCATTGGTTATCATGTTTGCAATTAAACGTTGACAAATAATTTATGTAATATAATTTTGTAGAAGTTGCTTCCATTACATAATAACATTAAATTTTATGTTCAAAAAAGCAATTTAAACATCATTCTTCAGTATAGCAACAATACTATATACTTATAACATAACAATAATAATATTTTGAAGAAACATTGTTCTTAACAAATTCAAATTTGAGAAAAAATATTGCTAAAACCATTTCGTAAATTCCAAAGCCATACAAAAACGGGATAGAATGAAATGTGTGGATAAATATAACGCTGCATTATACGAAGCAATAATTGTTTCATTTAGCGGTAAGTAAATTTATATAACACATTGAAATTAGTCATGAAATGCAAATATTCTCAAACCTGCAAATTAGTCCAATATGCTATCAAATTTTATAAAAATTAAATCCTAATGGGCACTCTGTATTTTTTGTAGATGACAGGAAATAACTCCTCCAACTAAAAGCAACATAGAAAGTCTACAAGTTAATATACACAATTCTGAGAAACAATTAGATGCAAACACAAAGAGAGACACACTAAACGAACTTCCTTTAACCGATTCTGGAAATTGTCTTCGTGAATGTGAAAATAATTCTGGTTCTGCAGCTGTTCGTTCTTTTCCCATCGTTCCTATGTATATCAAAATTAGACCCCAGCTGCTACTAGGTGTTCCCGTAATTTGTGCATTAATACAGGAACATCCCCTGAACTACAACGTATAGGAGACACTTCTTCTGGTTGTACCATTAATACACCATCAATCAACTCTGATCAAATCATAAAACACCATTCAAGCACTTATATAGCTTCCACTAGACAGAAAAGTGTCACAAAAAACTAGATCCAGTTCTAGATGAAACTGGCCATTATACAAATTGCTTATATTCAGCCTGGTAGAAAACATCTGGAAAAAGTTCAGATTATTCCAGCGAAGAATTGAGTGGTATTGAGCATTGAAACTTCACACAGGCTAAACAAATTGAATAGTTAACTGTAATAGATTCGCTAAAAAAAGTTGGTATCAAAACTTTTATAAGTTGGACTGCGTTAGAATCAGAATGCATATATCGCCCACTGCAAATAATGGATGAAAGCTCAATAAAAAACAATACTTCTATAAGTACTACTGCCACTAATCAAGAAGCCACTGTGTCAGAATATATACCAGATTCAACCATAAATAAAAGTAGCATAAATGTGAGTTCTTCCATCACAGAAATCGTAACTATTGCGACAAAAATCTGCGAAGTTGTAGTTCCGTTCTCAAAGGAAAAATCTAAACAACATTTTTGCATGTTTTGTAAAACATTGCAGTGCAGCTTTTCGAGACATATTTTTGTAAGACATAAGTCGGAGAAACTTGTCAACCTGGCAATGGCACTCCCTAAGAGAATTAAGGCACGTTTAAAGACTATTTAAGAACTCACAAAGCAGGACGCAACACTTCACAACACTTGTAAAGAACAGAATACAGGAAAACTGATTGGACCAAGGCGACAGCGGCAATATGCAAAACGCAAATCGGACGACTATGTGTTTTGTTCTTCTTGTAAGGTATTCTAAACGAAATATGCAGCATGTTCGCATTCCCGAAAATGCTTAAAAACTAGAAATAGCAGAAGTAACTCAATTGAAGCACGAAGCACCCCGTGGCAAATTCACAAATAAAAACAACTATTCTACCAGCATTAGGGACGATGAATTAGCCATCATATAGGGAATCGACTATGTGAAAAACTTTCACAACCGCATCACCACGATCAAATCAGGGCCAATTTTGGGTCGTTTTAAATACAATAAATTAAATTGGCACAGGATATAGTTGAATTAAGGGAAATATTTAAATATTTCTTGTTTGATAAATGTATAGAAGCGCTACGTATAACAGCTCAATGGGACCAACAAAATGGATTCGCCGCGCCAGCAGTTGCAACAAATTTGTCAAGTTTAATTAAAAAATGTGCCAAAGAAAAAAATGGCATGAAAACACTTTTGGACAATCCTGTCTCGCTTTGGGTTGAAGAAACGCCCACCCTAATTCATAAGAAAGCCCTTGAAGATCGTGCCAATCGAAGAAGAACAAAAAGAGAGGTCTGCCGAATAAAGACGATATTAAAAAGCTGTACGGAAATTTAAGATCAAAAATGTTCAATGACAGGAGTTAAAGCAGGACTTTAATTTGAGAAACTGGAAAGACCTCTTGCTGGAAACGCTTAGCTGTATACAGGTTATCAACAGGAGTAGAGCTGGCGAAATTGAGCGTCTCACAATAGAAAATTACAAAAAAAAGACAAATCACTGACACTTTGGAAACTGGTCTTTTGCAAACAATGTCCAAAGATGCAGTTGAATTTGCAAACCAGTACGTACGTATTGTTGTAAGAGGTAAACTAGGAAGAACAGTAAGTGTTCTTGATCAATTGTCTATCGCAGCCGTCAATATTATTTTGGAACGCAGACAAAAAGCTGGTGAAAGAAACAGTAGTCCCTTCATATTCAGCGCCGTTGGAAAGTCAGGTTTGTCAAAAAAATATATATTATCCGGCCTGCCCACTTTTGAGTAAATTCGCTATTGAATATTGAGCAAAGTTTCCACAGACTTTGAGAGGAACAAAATTGCGTAAGCATATTCGACGTATACATCCCTGCTTAATGTAGAAAAAGCTACAGTTGATCGACTGGCGAATCACCACAAAAACACACATAAGTCAATGTATAGAATACCTGTACAAGTTGCTGAAATAGCAACTGTATCGAAACTTTTGCTGTCCGCTGCATATTGATACCGAGAAGTCAATATTGAGGTTGGCATAGATGGGGATGTTATATTACAAAATGTTGATCAAGATGTGGAAACGCGAGATATACTTGATGATTTTTCCGAATATTCATCCTCAACAGAAAGTTCTATGTTGGAAGAGCAACCGATAAAACAACGTAAGTGTCAAAATTACGTACTTAAAAGGCATTTCTAAAATTGTTGGACTCTAAAAATGCAAACAATTTGTATCAATAATTTTTTATTAAATATGCAGAGCTAAAACAAAGCACTAATTCCGTTTTTATGTCATATCGCCATTCAATTTTACTTTATGTTCTCCTCTAAACCTGGCTAATTTTAGCGTTGTTTTTCTCAGAGTTTAATTTATATAATTACAAAAACTTTCATAAACAGTAACATTTCTAATATGAAAACGTTCCATTGAAAAATGTGGCTAACATCATCAAAATACCGAATATCGTTATATGGGGGCTATACGATATCGTGGACCGATATAATCCATCTTCGAACTTGATTTTGTTGAGTGTAAAACAACAAAATTTATTTAAGCAACTATTAATTGTCTCTCAATTGACTAAGCCAATTGTTAACAAAATCTTACCACGTTTTGTTTGTGGAACAGGAATTCGGCACAAGACATTTTTTTCATATATTTTATGGAGAGCCACCAGAACCTAGCGAGGGGCTGTGTCTCAGCCTACCGAAAAATTAAATTCCTTTTTTTTTTTTTTTTTTTTTTTGAAACAGAATATTTTTCTCAATTTACACTTCTACAATGTTTTATAATCATGTGTTTTGTTTTGATTATCCATTCATTCGTCCTTTCATTCCCCTAATATCACCATATTGACTATTTTATTTTTATTTTACTATTTATTTATTTTTTAATAAATTTGTATACAATGACTTTTAGTCCAATTACAAATGCTTACTTGCATTTGAAAAATTTACTTTCTTGAGGAGGAGAGGAAACATGCGTAAAATAATGAGCAAGCTTTATTAAAATGCCCAAAGCGAATAACCAAATATGTCTGTTAAAATATGGTAAAGATCGAATCATTTTTCCTGGTACCTCACCATGTAGGGTTCAAGGTTTTAAAAAACAAACCATCCAAAGAGAGCGACCAAGGCATTCAACTCTCTCCAAATTTCACATATACAAACATTTTTGCTAATACAAGATCTGTTATTAAATTAATGATATACATGCTCGATTTATTGCAAATTAACCCATACCAATATTAGATGAATTATGAACATGGAATACTTCGGTCGACTATATCTGCTACTTCACGCACATTGTAACATGTTCTACAAGTTATCACATATCTCAATGTGGTCCAAACCTGGCACATCGGAATATTTATACCATACTTAGTTAGGTCCGATACGAAATGGATAATATTGGCCAACAATTTGAATAATCATAACTCCATACTTCATCTAACGCAGATAAAAATATTGGTATGCGCAAAATTTAAAGAAAATCGAACATTTACATCCAATTTTATGGGAAATCAGTAATTCTTTTCATCACAGGTATCTTGTTGAGAAAAAAATTTGGATATAGAAAGCTGAAAGGAATCGCTGACTTTTGTTTCGCAAGTTATGACAGAAAAAAGTATTGAAAATTATGACTCTTTGTGGGTAAGGTACCAGAAAGAGTGGACGATATGATCCGTCTTTACACCAGACCTGGGTTAATAAAAACAGTGTGGTGTGTAATTTGGAGACAATCGGCTCTTTTTTATAAGAGTTATAATCATTCAGAATTTTTACCCTTTGTGGGGAGGTACTCGATGGAGTTGTCCATTTTCGCATTTGACCTAGAACTGATGCAGATATTAGCGTTTGGAGCAAAAGCGGATTCTCTTCTCTCTTTCTGTGCAGTAAAATATATATTTTTTTAAATTTTCAACATTTTGTGGGATAGGACCAGTCATCTCCGAGCTCGATCAAAGTGTGAGCTCGGAGATAACGAAACAAGTTTAGGTAATGTTATAAGTAAGGGCTATGTGTTGCTCTTAATAATATATATTCATGAGCAAAAACTATTTTTTATTAGTTTTACAAATGAGCACATTTCACTAGTAGCATGTATTTTTACATCTTCACCTCTCCACTGTCTTAACCTTCCTTTCCACTTTCTAAACCTTCCACTTCCTGTGAGACCGGCTAATAATACATGGGGTTTCAATCATTTTTTAACAAGTATACGTTTAGAAGGCTCTGAAAATATCGGTCTGACAAACTGGGGGCGATTATTCGTGTTACATTTTTTGATGCGAGTATAGGAAGGTTAACAAAAGTGGGAAAGTAGCACTAACAGGACAGAACCGCTTTAAAGTAAAGTTTTGTTAATTAAAAGTAATTTCATTGGTAATCATGTTTGTAGTATAACGTTGATATATAATTTTGTAGTAGTTGCTTCCATTACAAAATTGGGGTTTTTGAACATATGCCTCATTTCTCAATATGGTTTTTACATATCCCTCCAAAAATTTTAGTGTTTTATGCTTTGTCAAAAAAACATTAAATTTTATGTTCAAAAAAGCAATTTACACATCATTCTGGAAAAGGACGAATTTTGTTGCTTCAGTATAGCAACAATAATATATACTTATAATATAAAAGTAATAATACTTTTGAGGAAAAATTGTTCTTAAAAAAATTCAAATTTGAGAAAAAAATATTGCTAAACCATTTCTTAAATTCCAAAGCCATACAAAAACGGGATAGAAAGATATGTGTGGTTAAATATAACGCTGCATTATACGAAGTAATAATTGTTTCATTTAGCGGTAAGTAAATTTATATAAGACATTGAAATTAGTCATGAAAAGCAGATATTCTCAAACCAGCAAATTAGTCCAATATGCTATCGAATTTTATATAAATTAAATCCTAATGGGAACTCTACATTTTTTGTAGATGACAGGAAAGAACTCCTCCAACTAAAAGCAGAAAAGAAAGTCAACAAGTTAATATACAAAATTCTGAGAAACAATTAGATGCAAAAACAAAGAGAGACACACTAAACGAACTTCCTTTAACCGATTCTTGAAATTGTCCACGTGAATGTGAATTAATTCTTGTTCTGCAGCTGTTCCTTTTTATTCCATTGTTCCTATATAGAAATTAGACCCAAGCTGCTACTAGGTGTTCCCGTAATTTGTGCATTAATACAGGAACATCCCCTGAACTACAACGTATAGGAGACACTTCTTCTGGTTCTACTATTAATACACCATCATTGAACTGTGATCAAATCATAAAACCTCATTCAAGCACTTATATAACTTCCAGTTGTCAGAAAAGTGCCACAAAAAAAAAAAACAAGATCCAGTTCTAGATGAAACTGGCCTTTATACAAATTTCTTAGATGCATTCTTGGAGAAATCTGGAAAAAGTACAGTTTTCTCCAGCGAAGAATTGAGTGAAATTGAGCATTGAAACTTTACAAAGGCTAAACAAATTGAATAGTTTAACTGTAATAGATTCGCTAAAAAAAGTTGGTGTCAAAACTTTTATAAATTCGACTGCGATAGAATCAGCATGCTAATACCGCCCACGGCAAATGATGAATGAAAGCTCAATAAAAGACAATACTCCTATAAGTACAACTACCACTAATTAAGAAAACACCGTGTCAGAATATATATCAGATTCAACCATAAATAAAAGTAGCATAAATGTGAGTTCTTCCTTCACAGAAATCGTATCTGTTGCGACAAAAATCGAGGAAGTTGTAGTAGAAGTGTAATTGAAACCGAGAAGTCAATATTGAGGTTGACATAGATGGGGATATTATATTGCAAAATGTTGATCTAGATGTGGAAACGCGAGATATATTTGATGACTTTTCCGAATATTCATCCTCAACAGAAAGTTCTATTTTGGAAGAGCAACCAATAAAAAAACGTAAGAATTACGTACTTAAAAGGTATTGCTAAAATTATGCGACACTAAAAATGCAAACAATTTCTATCAATAATTTTTATTAAATATGCAGGATCTGAAACACAGCCCTAACTCGGTTTTTATGTCAGATCGCAATTCCATTTTATTTTATGTTTTCCTCTAAACCTGGCTAATTTTAGCGTTGTTTTTCTCAGAGTTTAATTTATTCCATTAACAAAACTTTCATAAACAGTAACATTTCTAATATGACAACGTTAAATAAAAAGTTCAATTGGTTTGGAGGTATAGTCCCGTTTCTTAAAAAAAATCTAAATTTAACCAGGATCTGATGAGGTCATAAAACGTAAACCTATTATAACAATGGAGAACCCAAATAAGTTTCGAGTTTTGCCTTGTTAAGGCGAAGATCATATGTTTTTTATGATTTATGTGTTTGTTTTCCCTTTCGAGACGAGCTTAATGATCTGAAATTTGCAGTGAAAAGGAAAGCCAGATAGACACTATCACAAAGGCAAAACTCAAAAATTCAGCCGAGCCTGGCTGTGGGATTTGAACCACGGACCTCTGTGTGCAGCCAACTAGAAGTTGCCGTCTCTACGTTCAGAGCCATTAACCCGTCTTCCTAAAGCAGCACAAAAACAAGTGTATGCATTGGAAGCAATGTAGTTGTTGTGGACAAAAAATCCATCACTACAAAAACTTTGCTGTGAAAAAGATCTGCCAATAGAACTTGAGTCGAACCTGGAGAGTTTCTAGTGTATAATTCGCATATGCTAATTTGCAGTAAGTTCGAAATATATACTACTTTCCAGAGAACGGCCCTTGTAAGCCATCATCCACACCAAATATGCCTGATGAGCCGCTTAACCAACTGCGAAACGCGTCGCATAGTGGTGAGTGTGTGATAGTGTCTATCTGGCTTTCCTTTTCACTGCAAATTTCAGATCAATAAGTTTCTTTAGTCATGAGGTGAAGTTTAAAAAAATTTACTATATAATTTGTTTGCATAAAAACTAAAACGTTAGTTGATTTGCAAATCCCTAAATATTGTCTTTCATAGCACTGTCATACTACGAAGCTATATGTATATTCCACATCGTTACAATTGCGCTTTTATATTTCTGATGAAGTTGCAATCTAAGAACAATGCCTTAGTGTGTAGTATTTTTATGCAGTAGTATTTTATGCAGTATTTTTATTTTATAAGTAAATTTAAGTTTATAAGGCATTCCACAATTCGGTACGGAAGAGGTTTTAATTTCGTATTACGCTTCTTTAAGAAACGCAAATTGTTGTGGTTTGAATTTGCAAGTGAAATTGTATTTCATGAAAACTTGTAACATTAAAATGCTCTCGTAAAACTTTTTTAGAAATAAAAATGTCTTAATGGCAAATACAAAATTAAATTAAATTATTTATTTAAAATTTATTTATTTAAACAAATCTTAATTGTCTCTCAATTGACGAAGCCAATTGTTAACAAAATCTTACCACATAATTCTTTTTTAACCACTTTTTGTTTGTGGCACAGGAATTCGGCACAAGATTTTTTTTTTCATAGATATATTATAGTGATATGCCTGTATATTTCAAATTTAATAAGAATAAAACTTAATGTTTTTTATTTATATTAAATAAAAATATAAAAATTAAATTTAATTGTGTATTTGTCATTGAGACGACATTTTTATTAACTAAAAGTGTTATAAGAGCTTTATAAAGATACAAGTTTCCGTAAAAATACAATTTCACTTGAAAAATCAAAAATGTTTTCAAACCGCAAAATGTTTCGTTTTCTAAGGAAGCCAAATGCAAAATTAAAATCACTTTCGTATGGAAATCGTTCCTGTAACATTCCTGATAATTTGGGACATTTTGCGGTTATAAAGCGGAAATTCATTTAATTGATAACAATTTGAAAGCGTTGTTCGGGAATTAACCTGTTCATGAGTGAAGACGTCACTCTAAATTGTCAAAACAACTGACAGACAACAGAGTGATTCCTATAAAAAAAAACCAACCATTTGAATAATCTTAACTCCATACTTCATCTAACGCAGATAAAAATATTGGTATGTGCAAAATTTAAAGAAAATCGAACATTTACATCAAATTTTATGCGAAATCTGTAATTCTATATTCATCACAGGTATCTTGTTGAGAGAAAAATTTGGATATAGAAAGCTGAAAGGAATCGCCGACTTTTGTTTCGCAAGTTATGACAGATAAAAGTATTGAAAATTGTGACCCTTTGTGGGTGAGGTACCAGAAGGAGTGGACGATATTATCCGTCTTTACACTTGATCTGGGTTAATAAAAACAGTGTGGTGTGTAATTTGAAGACAATCGGTCTTTTTTTTAAGAGTTATAGTTTTCCAGAATTTTGAATCTTTGTGGGGGAGGTACTCGATGGATTTGTCCATTTTCGCATTTGACCTAGAACTGATGCAGATATTAGGGTTTGGAGAAAAAGCGGATTCTCTTCTTTTTCTGTGCAATAATTTTTTTTAAATTTTGTGGTATAGTACCAGTGATCTCTCGATCAAAGTTTGATAATAATATTTGTTCAAAATCAGTTACTGCTTCCCAGAGTTATCGTTTGCACCAGCTAGACAAACATCACTATATCGACTCCAAATGTCCTGAAACGGATACGGTCCCAAGAGACCTATGGCCTAAAACCATTATTTAAATGATACGCGTTTTATCCGTATCAAATCATATATACCCTCTCCAGTTAAATGGCCGAAGGTATAAACAATTAGTAAAGTTGTTTAAATAGTCGCTTATTGGTCCCCTGTAGGGCCATTGCATATTTTTTTTTAACATGATTGTGTTTATTGAGTTCTCTAAACATATTAGATATATATAGTACTTTAAAAAGTACTTTAAAATATTATTGAAATATAATTATTATTATGATTTTGTTAAAGAAATAAGTTTAGGTAATGTTATAACTAAGGGCTATGTATTGCTCTTAAAAATAGATATACATGAGCAAAAAATATGTTTTATTAGTTTTACAAGTGAGCACATTTCACTAGTAGCAGGTATTTTTACATCTTCACCTCCCCACTTTTTTAACCTTCCTATATTCGTCCACTTCCTGTGAGACCGGCTAATAATACATGGGGTTTCAATCATTTTTCAACAAGTATACGTTTAGAAGGTTCTGAAAATATCGGGCTGACAAACTGGGGGCGAGTATTCGTGTTACATTTTTTAACAAAAGTGGGAAAGTAGCACTAACAGGACAGAACCACTTTAAAGTAAAGTTTTGTTAATTAAATGTTATTTCATTGGTAATCATGTTTGTAATATAACGTTGACATATAATTTTGTAGTAGTTGCTTCCATTACAAAATTGGGAACATATACCTCATTTCTCAAAATGGTTTTTACATATCACTCCAAAAATTTTAGTGTTTTATGCTTTGTCAAAAAAACATTAAATTTTATGTTCAAAAAAGCAATTTACACATCAATTTGGAAAGGACTATCTTGGTTGCTTTAGCATAGCAACAATAGTATATACTTATAACATAAAAGTAATAATACTTTTGAGGAAAAATTATTCTTAAAAAAATTCAAATTTGAGAAAAAAATATTGCTAAACCATTTCGTAACTTCCAAAGCCATACAAAAACGGGATAGAAAGAAATGTGTGGTTAAATATAACGCTGCATTATACGAAGTAATAATTGTTTCATTTAGCGGTAAGTAAATTTATATAAGACATTGAAATTAGTCATGAAATGCAAATATTCTCAAACCAACAAATTAGTCCAATATGCTATCGAATTTTATATAAATTAAATCCTAATGGGAACTCTGCATTTTTTGTAGATGACAGGAAATAACTCCTCCAACTAAAAGCAACATAGAAAGTCTACAAGTTAATATACAAAATTCTGAGAAACAAATTGATGCAAAAACAAAGAGTGGCACACTAAACGAACTTCCTTTGACCGATTCTGGAAATTGTCCACGTGAATGTGAATTAATTCAGGTTCTGCAGCTGTTCCTTCTTATCCCATCGTTCCTATATCAGAATTAGACCCAAGCTGCTGTAATGCGTTCCCGTAATTTGTGTATTAATACAGGAATATCCCCTGAACTACAACGTATAGGAGACACTTCTTCTGGTTGTACTATTAATACACCATCAATGAACTGTGATCAAATCACAAAACCTCATTCAAGCACTTATATAGCTTCCAGTTGTCAGAAAAGTGCCACAAAAAAACTAGATCCAGTTCTAGATAAAAATGGCCATTATACAAATTCTTAGATTTATCGTCGTAGAAACAGTGGAAAAAGTTCAGATTATTCCAGCGAAGAATTGAGTGATATTGAGCATTGAAACTTCACACAGGCTAAATAAATTGAAGAGTTTAACTGTAATAGATTCGCTCAAAAGAGGTGGTGTCAAAACTTTTAAAAATTCGACAGCGATAGAATCAGCAAGCAAATATCGCCCACTGGAAATAATAAATAATAATGCTCAGTAAAAGACAATACTCCTATAAGTACAACTGCCACTAATCAAGAAACCACTGTGTCAGAATATATATCAAATTCAATCATAAATAATAGTAGCATAAATGTGAGTTCTTCCTTCACAGAAATCGTACCTTTTGCGACAAAGATCGACGAAGTTGCAGTTCCGTTGGAAAACAGGAAAAGTGATTGTACCAAGGCGACAGCGGCAATATGCAAAACACAAATCGGACGACTATGTGTGTTGTTCTTCTTGTAAGGTATTCTATACGAAATATGCAGCACGTTCGCATACCCGAAAATGGTTAAAAACTAAAAATAGCAGAAGTAACTTAATTGAAGCACGTAAATGTACCCATTTGTACACTCCCTCGAAAATCCAAAAATGAAAACCACGATCTTTCCAGTACTACGAAACGACAGCATTACGATCCGTTGAATTAGCCATCAGACATGGGAATCGACTATCCGAAAAACTTTCACAACCGCATCACCACGATCAAATAAGGGCCAATTTGGGTCATTTTAAAGTACTGTTTAAAGTAAATTATTTTTTTTTAATTAATTATGTTTTTTTCGCTCGTTAGAATTTGATTTATACTATTTTGTGCAACTTTGTAATATTCATTACAAAGATGTGCTGTCAAATTCTAACGAGTACCGATCTTTGCTTATGCATCGCCCCTTGGCTTTCTCGTTTTTCTTGTTCTTGGATTACATCCACACAGCGCCATATTTTTTTTAAAAAATATAAATATTGTTTACAACAGTATTATTTAATAAATTGCCAATATGTCTAATGGAACATTTTTCTAAAAAAAATCTTTTTTTTTAATTTTTATCTATTTTTTTTTTTTTTTTGGTTTGGGCTTTATTCAATTTGCTACGCAAACATTGGTCCATTGCGAGTCAGATACAAAACCAATTAGTAAGGATTTCCCCTCTTTCTTTTGTTTAAAAAAGGTTTGACAAAGTCAACTCGAATCACCATTCAAAAAGCAACCCTCCATATTCAATATATTTTAATAATAACAAACAGGTACGTACAGTACACTTTAGTGTTTTGTTTTAAAAAAAAAAAAAATATCCAAATAGAAAACTTAACCAACGGTCGTTTGAAAAGTGCCCGCGTAGTGTTGTTATTGGGTGTCGCTCAGTTTGAGATAATATTCATATTTTCGTTAAGCGAAAATAGAAGAAAGAAAAATAAAAGATACCAACAAAGTGCCTCAAAACAGAGCTGTGATCAGGGGTGATTTTTGTTCTCTAAAAATATTGAAATAATTTGTTATTGTGCTTGCAAAAATATATTTAAAGCAAAAGAAAATAAGAAAAAACCATCAACAATAATCACGGTTATTCGTTTTCGTTGAGTGGCCATACAAAAACAAAATAAATATCCACCCCTGCAGTGCTTCTTTGATGCGTTGATGCTGCGCGCACACACACAACATCTGTTAATAATCGAGGTTCGTTTAGCTAGTGGAAATACAGTGGTAATCGAATATAAATATTTTTTTCAAGAAAATACATTTTTTATATATATTTTAAAATAGATTTAATGCGTTTGATGACAACGTAATTTTGTACACCCTACAGTCGATAATATCGGCTATTTTTATTAAATTTATCGATAATTAAAAAGTATCACATTTAAAAAAAAACCTTGCGACTTCGGATAAGTAATTGTATTCATAAATTTACGCAATTTTGCCCAACACCGTTGGTTGGGTATTTACCGGCGGCTGCATAGATTACATCAAAACAAAATGATGACCTATACATACACACATACATTGATGCAGCCACCGGAAGTTATTAATTGCTGTGCACAAAAATTACAACAAATTTATGCAACACCAACAAATATAATTGCACAAAACATGTATATTAAGAGCACAGATATAAAACACTTAAACTCTAATGAAATAAAGCTTAGAACCTAGTGAATTAAAATTAAGAAAAATTATCTAAACTAAATAATACTAATGAATTATTGAATAAAAACCTAAAAATAAATAACTAAACTTAAATTTAATGTTATTGCACTTCCCTCAAGAAAAAATATAAAGAAAACTAAATAAAACAATGCAATAAAAAACAAAACAATTTTTTATAATTTCAAAAGGCAAAAAAAGGTAAGCCTAAAAACATTTGGTCCTCCAGAGCCGCATCAAAAAGTGAAAGTTTTTTAAATTATTAAAAACAACAAAGAAAAATTTGTGAGTGGACGGACAAAAGAACAGTGAGAAAAAAGAATAGTGAAAAATACTGTGGGGTGTAAAAAAATGCGCAAAGTTAAAAAAGTTTTGAAAAAAAAACTTTAAAAAAAAATCACAAAAAACAAACATGCAACAAAAAGTGAAGTTACACAGTGCTACAAAAATCAAATTTTTTAAAATTTTTGAAAAATTACATTTTTTCTTCAATTTTAAAAATACAAATAATCGAAAAGACATTAATTTTTTTATAAATAAAGTACAATACAGTGTGCAAAAAAAGACAATACACAGTGACACAAAAGAGACAATATTCGGTGGAAAAAATCTGTGGAATGGGAAAATTGCGAAACAACAACGAAGGTGAAGCGGACGGACACACGCAGTACACCAACAGTAGAACAACAACAACCGAGACCCAAAACCCAACATCAAAGTGAGTACTCGTTGAAATTCCTTTTTTGACACAAAAGTTTCTTGAATTTTATGCTGAAATATTTGGACCTCGACCCAAATCAAATTGTTTGAAAATTTTTGCTCAAATTTTTGGATTTTGACCCAAATTATTTGTTTGAAATATTTCTGCTGAAATATTTGGATTTATACATACATAATTTTCTCTAACTCTCGTTGCGAATTTTATCGAAAAATTTGGCGAATTTAGAAAATTTGTTGAATCAGACAAATTTTTACAGCAATAATCAAAGTTATTGGCTTTTATAAAATAAAATCCTCCTGTCATAGGATATTAAGCGATTTTATGTAAAAATTTTGAAACTTTTGTTCGACAACCCAACACACATCTTTTCCTTCGTTGAAATTTTTTTTTTTTGGATTTTCTGAAACTTTTTAGAACATTCAACTTCTCGTGGACCATCAAACTAGACTCTCGTGATTTTATGAAAAAAAAAAAAAACGTAAAAATACATCTCTGGTAGTTTCTGTTTTTGCAATTCACGATTACACACTTGTTTTAAAAACTTTTGGATTATTTGTCGATTTGCAGAAGTAAAATCCTCCTGTAAGTGGACTTTAAAAAATTTTATTTTCATTTTTGCTCATTTTGGCTAAAAGTTGACTCCTTCTGGCAACCCAACAAACATTTTTAATCAAGTCAGTCCGGCGTCAAATACAAAGAAAATTTTTGAAATTTTTCAAAAATTTTGAAGTTCTTGAAAGGAAACGAAATATAATTTGACTCAAACCAATAAGGTAATATCGTTTTCGTCGACAAAAATTGGAGAGAGAAAGTTATCCTCATTTTAAAAATAAAAAATTGGATAAAAGTTTAAATTATAAACCAAGGTAGTCCTTTTCATTGAGCAACTTTTCTTTTTTGTAACACAACAAAAATTTCGTAAAGGTTAACGCTCAGTTTTCAAAATAGATAAAACTTTAAGCGTAAAGTTCACAAAATGCGTCAACGATCTTCTGGATTATATTTCATTTTTTTCAATAACCAAACCTGATGACACGGTACATACTTTGGAAACAACACGAATGGAGTTGGACTCTGCATGGGACCAGGTCAAGAGACCCTACATAGACTGTCGGGATTATGTTCCAGAAGAGAAAGGAAAGCCGATCGATAAAAATAAACTGAGGAAGCACTATATGGATACCATGGGATCGTACAAAAAAGCGCTGAGTTCAATAAATGGACAAATTAAAAATCTTTTGGACGAAAAGACACAGGAAAAAATTAAAAGAGAGTCAGGGATTTCACAACAAGGAAGGGAAGTGGATTTTACTAATGTATCGCGGCTACCTCCATGTGATACCGACACATTTAAAGGTGGTTATAGAGAATGGCCAACTTTCAGAGATCTATTTTCGGCAATTTACATAAACGACTCAAAATTAAGTATTATCGAAAAATTGTTCCATTTAACGCAAAAGACAGCAGGAGAAGCTAGAGAAATTATTTCACATGTCCCACTAACTAATGATGGATTTACATTAGCATGGAAAAATCTCACAGATCGTTACAAGAATAAACGAATGCAAATTAATGAAGAAATCAAGACACTTTTAAATCTACCTGGAGTTTCTACTGAATCAAGTCACACTATTCAAAAATTACAACGCACTGTTAATAGCAGCATTCAGACACTGGGAATGCTTGATGTCGATGTTAAAGGATGGGATCCGATTTCAATATACATTTGTTCAACAAAATTACGTAGAGGCTTTTTAGAAGAATTCGAGAGCTCATTAAGCGATTGTAAACAAATTCCAAAATGGAAACAGTTTGACGCTTTCTTAACAAACAAATTCAAAACTTTGGAATCAGTTGGAAATATATAAGCCCTCTACATTGAAATATGCTCAACAAAAACCAAATAGCAATTACACGCCTAGATATTTGAAAACATTTCAAACAAATGTCTCAAAAAATACAAACAACTTTGGAGGAAGACCTACTAATGTAATATTACCTCAACAAAATAAGCCGAAAAATACTCAAACTTGTCAAGTCTGCAAATCAAATCATTTCATAAAGGGCTTGCAGCGAATTTTTCAAAAAGAGTGTGAATGACAGAATTCACGTCGTGAAAACTTCACACTTATGCTACAATTGTTCGTCATCAAATCACGGAATAAAGGTTTGCAAAAGTCGCTTTGGCTGCCGTATTTGTTCTATGAAACACAATACTTTGTTACACAAGGGAACGGAAACCCAAACAACCAACTCATACCTAGCTCGAGTGGAAGCAGGATCTAGTACTAGTGCTGCTGCTCTTACAAATCAAATACAGTCCACTACAAACCTGGAACCAACTACTATTACTACTTTGACCCTCCAAGACAAGCAAATTTGTGAGCGAAAATCTGGAGGAACACTACTCTTCACAGCAATAGTACAAATTGAAACCAAAGGACAACTTTACGATGCCCGAGCTGTAGTAGACTCAGGATCACAATCCACCTTTATTTCGGAAAAGATGAAAAACTTTTTGAAGTTACCTACATGGAACAACTTAGTTCATGTCACTGGTTTAAGTCAATTTGTTTCTGAGACTTCAACGAAATCTTGCTTGTTCACTATGAGATCCAAATACGACGCTAGCTTTAAACTGGAAGTCTGGGCTCCAGTTTTAAGGAACTTACCTGCAAATCTACCACCACAAAACTTAGATGAATCGCAACTTTGAGATGTAACAGCATTAGAACTGGCTGACCCGAAATTTTACGTCAGTCAACCAATCGATTTACTTATTGGAATGGACATAGGACCATTAATATTCACAATTGGAACTCCAATGAAAACATTTGGATCAATTTTAACACAAAAAAACAAATTTGGATGGATAGTTAGAGGACCCATACCAGGAAGCATCCTTCAACGAAAACAAATATCACTTCTAAATACAACTTCAATAGAGAAAGTACTTACACGTTTTTGGGAGGTGAAAGAGACCACTACAAAAGTTTTACGGTCAGAAGAACACCAATTTTGTGAACAAAACTACACTGAAACAACAATACGAAACAAGGATGGAAGATATGTGGTGACTCTCCCATTCCAAAAAATGCGAAGAATTGGGGAATTCCCGAAACATCGCCCTAGCTCAATTCTACAGAATGGAGAAAAAACTTATGAAAACACCAGAGATCAAAGAACAATATGATGTCTCAATACTTGAATATTTAGAACTTGGTCATATGAGGAAAATCAATCCGAATGAAATAGATAAAATGCCGAATTATTATCTACCACATCACGCTGTGATAAAACCAGATCGAACCACAACGAATTTAAGAGTCGTATTTAACGCTTCTTGTCCTTCATCAAACAAAACAAGTCTCAATGACATACTATATCCTGGACCCATTCTTGAACAGGATTTAGTATTGCAAATTTTAAAATTCAGATTTTCCAAGTACGCCTCCAATGCAGATATAACAAAGATGTATCGCCAAATACTTTTGGATTCAAATCAAACAAAATATCAAAGAATTCTCTTCAGAAAGTCTCCGGAAAATCCAGTAGAGGATTATGAGCTGCTAACAGTTACATTTGGAGTTAACTGCGCACCATATTTAGTATTGAAAACTCTTATTACCACTAAATTCGTTAGACATTTCCGAAGATGCTTCTACTAAAACCCTTGGAATTCGATGGAATGTCTCGGGCGATTATTTTTCGTTTACACCACCTTAAATGGAAAATAAAAATATTTCTTCAAAGAGAGAAGTTTTATCAACTATAGCTAAATTGTTTGACCCATGTGGTGGTCGTCGTAGCCAAGTTAATAATGCAAAAAATCTGGCTAGACAAAATTGACTGGGATGATCAATTGAAGCCAATAAATCAGATGAACTGGAACAATTTCGTCAAAAATAACAAAGATATTGAATATCTCAGAGTTCCTCGATGGATTCAATACACCCTAGATGGTTCTGTAGAGATTCATGGATTTAGTGACGCGTCGGAAAGCGCGTATGGAGCCACTTTATATATTAGGGTGGAAAATACTGACCATAAGACACATACATTCTTATTAGCAGCAAAGACTCGTGTCGCTCCTATTAAAAAACTATCAATACCCGGACTCGAGTTATATGGGGCAGTATTACTCTCCAAGTTAGCCAAATCCATTGTAAATAGCCTACAAATATCAACATATTCGACACAATTTTGAACCGATTCTACCATCGTCTTAGCATGGTTAAAAAAGCCTCCTTGTCATTGGAGCACATTTGTTGGAAATAGAGTCTCGGAAATTGCTGATAATGTTGGACAAGAAAATTGGAGACATGTTGATTCGGAAAATAATCCAGCTGATATTGCGAGCCGTGGATATTCGCCTGCAGAGCTAAAGACTAGTGATCTCTGGTGGCAGGCACCTCAATTGCTCAGAGTGCCAAAAGACCGTTGGCCATCGTATGAAATCCCAAATGACACAAATTTGGAATCCAAAACGGCAAAAGTTATGACTCTTTTTGCTGAAAGAGATGACCCTTTAAAATATTTCTCCTCGTTATCTAAAGTTTATCGATCATACGCATATGCCCTAAGACTCTAGAAAAATACTGGAGCAAATATTGCAAAAAATATTCTCCCTATACATGGTACTTATAAACTTCAAGTGCTGACATATATGTTTAAAGTTATCCATGATCTCGGCCATCGGTCAATACAATTTGAAATTAATCAAACGCTTGTCAATACGAGGAATAATTCTGTTTTAAGAGTAAAAAGATGTCGTTTGGAATTAACGAAACAAAAAATTTAGCATAATGGATGTTTATTTTTTAACCAACTGCCCAATAATATAAAAATATAACAAGAATTTCATTTTTTAAAAAAGAGATAAAGTCATTTGTTTAAAATAATATTGAAATGCTTCTAACGTAATTTTTTTTTAACGTAATTTATTTATTTTTTTTTAATGTTATTTAATTTTTTTATCAATATTTTTCTCATATGATAAAACACGTATTTTGATTTATATTATAAACCAATTCGCCTCAATAAGGTCTTAAAGACGCTGAGGCAAAACATACATATTGTAATAATATATATTTGAAATAATAAATAAAAAAAAAAAAAAAAAAAAAAATAGGAAACAACTTAGCACCTCATCAAAAGACCTTACTTCAGAGGAAATCCAAGATGGAAAACGATCTTGCATAATTCGTACCCAGAAATTCGTATATGCAACCGAATACAACTCACTTAAGAAAAAGACTCAAATTTCTCCTTCAAGTCCTCTGTTGACACTCAACCCGTTTATAGACTCAAAGGGTATTATTAGAGCAAATGGCCGATTGGCACAATCGCCAGCCCTTACCTATAGCGAACATCACCCAATAATATAACCACATGCGCAAAACTTAGCAAATTATTAGTCGAATTCCCTCATAAGGTTTCTTTACACGGGGGTAATCAATTATTGACCCGAGTATTAAATTCCGAATTCTGGATATTTGGACTCAAGTCGCTTATCAAACAAACCATACGATAATGTCGAATCTGCTTAATTCACAAAAAAACAAACCCAAACTCGAATAATGGCTTCGCTACCGCCTGAAAGTACTTCTCTTTCTCGACCCTTTACAAACACAGGGGTAGATTTCGCAGGACCCTTTAACATTAAAAGTTACTCGGGAAAAGCCTCCATTATTACAAAAGTCTACGTGTGCATTTTTGTCTGTTTCGCCACTAAGCCTATACATTTACAACCCACAAGCGATTTGTCGACATATGCCTTTCTTGCCGCTTTTTCTAGGTTTATTAGTCGGCGAGGTTGTCCGTCTTGTATATTTTCGGACAACGGAACTAACTTTGTGGGAGCGGTTGATCTATTAAAGCGAGATAGATTAGCTTTCATGAAAAGTATGCAAAATAGCACAATTCAAAATAATTTCACTCAAAATCTTACTTGGAAATTTATTCCTCCTGGTGCTCGGCACATAGGTGGCTTGTGGGGAGCAGGCGTCAAATCATTTAAAATTCATTTGCGAAAAAGTATCCCAAAAATGAATTTTACCGTTGAAGAATTTACAACTATTTTATCAAAATTGAAGGCTGTCTTAACTCACGACCCTTAAGTCCTGCTAGCGACGACCCAAACGACCTTTCCCCTTTGACACCTGGTCATTTCTTAATAGGAACACCTTTTCTTACCCCAGCTGAACCAGACATTTCAGATACAGATTTAAGCTTAGTCAATCGTTGGAAAAGACTCAAAGTTATTTCACAATACTTTTGCAACAAATAGAAATTAGAATATCTTCATGAACTTCACAGAAGAACTAAATGGAAATATGAAAAAGAGATTATCAAAGAAGGAGATTTAGTTGTCGTAAAATATGATAGATTGGCTCCGCATGAGTGGAAGTTAGGTCGTATCGAAAAAACGTATCCAGGTAGTGACCAAAATACCAGGGTTGTAGACATACGGACGGAGAGTGGCAATATTAGCAGACCCATAACAAAAATTGTCAAATTGTTTTCCGACTGACTAGTCGGATTCTCACTCAAAAAAAAAATTTAGTACTCGCCTTAATTTCTTTTCAGATGTGGCCGCTTACTTGCCTAACCAGGACTGCCGTCTGGACGATCGCAACCGTAGCCCAGACTCACCTGCCCGTCCCACAGCAAGAAGCGCCAATCGAATAATACGGCCAATCCATCGTCCCAGTTCCACATTCCCTGAAAGGCGACAGAGAAGTCGATCCGACGTAAGACCCCGCCAACGCCAAGAAAGACCAAGTTTCATGGCAGTATTCATGTGGGCTCTGCCAAGATTACCATGCCCTAAGTGCCTGTGAGAGGTTCCGCAGACAGACGCCCTTCCAGCGGTATGAGACCGTGGAGCGTCGGGGGTATTGCCGGAATTGCCTGGCGAGAAGTCATTTGGCCCCCGACTGCCCGTCTTTAACTGGTTGCCGGAGATCCGGCACCATACCCTATTGCACGGGGCGTCTCAATTGGAAGAGGTATCCCTGAATATAGAAGCCGTCACCACCCCAGCTTTCGCATGGGACTTAGTATTTGTACCGACGGCTATGGTACGCATAACGGCCGAGGGCATGGAGGGGTTCAGCATGCTGTGAGCCATTATCAGCCAATCTGCGACGATGTCTAAGATTTCGTATGCCGCGTTCCGTCGCCTGGGTCTGTAGTCGCGAGTTTACAAAGGGGAGCGATTCACCACCTTCACCGTTTCGCCCCGCAGCACAAACAGTACTTGGAGTCTGAAGGTAAATGCAGTAATTATCGAAGATCTGCCAAGACGCATTTACTCGAACCCAATACTAGAAGACCCCACTAGATGCTTCACGAGCTACGCCTTAGCTGACCCTGATCATAGAGGAAATAGTCCGATCGATGTGGAACTGGGAGCGGACACGTACTCCGCCATAAGGAAAGATGGGTGTACAGCAGCAGGAATTGGCGATGTCTTGGCTTACAATATACAACTGGGCTACGTGTTTGCCGGACCCATCAAGAACATGCCGAGGAACTGAAGAACGAGGAATCATATGGTATATGGTATGGTAAATGAATACTTACACTTGTCATTCGGGGCCCAGAAAATGTTCATAAATTTACGCAATTTAGCCCAACACTGGGGGTTGGGTATTTACCGGCGGCTGCATAGATTACATCAAAACAAAATGATGTAAATAAAATATATACACCTACACATACACACATACATTGATGCAGCCACCGGTAAATTGCAATGTTGAATTCCAACAAATAAGCATCGTCAACAGCCAAAACTGGTTTGATGTGACGATGCAAATTTGGCAGTAGTCAGTTCTTATCGAATTCTAATCGCGACCGCAAATTGTATAAGTAATTTTATGGTATTGAAATTTGTAATTACAAATATTTACAGTCCATGCCCCCTACAACTAAAACTATTAAAATAAAATTTACCATTTACAATAAAAAATATATATTTTCCAAAATTTAAAAATTTAAATTTAATTAAATTTTTTAAAATTTTAAAATTTAATTTTATACTTTGAAAATTTGCATTAAAATATAATTTCTTTTCATTCATTTTGATAATATAAAAAAAATTTATAGTCTAAAATAATTCACTGAGAGAAATTTCAGTGTATTTTTAGCATAACTTTTTTTTTTTTTTTTTTTTTTTGGAGATTTTCATACTTTTCTTGAGTTGTGAGCTATTTTTAATGCATCTATTTACAAAAAGTGAATTTTTCGATACAACGTATCCAATTTTTCATATTTTATCTTCGGTTCTGGTGAACTACGTTTTATTGTTATATTTAAAAAGGAATTGGAGATATTATAGCTATTATTAATTTTCTCAAATTTTTTCCTTTACTTTGTGGTTTTATATTTACTTTTTGGTTCTAATTTGTCAAAATGGTGCTAACTCCCCTCGATTTCTTTATTAGAGCCACCGATGCTCTTGTCAAGTTCGACGCTAACTTCGCTTCCTTACGTGACGACGATTTTGATATTTATTCTTTAGAAATTCAAGGAAATGAAGCACGCGAACTGTATAGTAAGGTTAAAAAAATGTTCGACTTAAGCATTTGTCAATTATGTACAAACTTCTGACGATACCTGTAGCGAAGATATTACATCAGCTGATAGCAATTATGATGTCGCCTGCAAGGCCTTCGTCCAAGTGTTGTCAGCAATAGGAAAGCAGATGAATTTCAAAATAGGTCCAATACTGGTGAACGCACCCTCACGAACATCACATGTCAGTTCCCCTCAATCTGAAGATGTAGTTTCAATATCAGAGGTTTCAAATCGATCAACGAACTTCCAGGATATTTCAAACATTACCTCCCAAGATAGTTCCAGTCATAACTTAAATTTATCACCGTGTGACATCGATGTGTTCAATGGCGATTTTCTTTCGTGGCCAACCTTTAGGGATTTCTTTTCAGCGGTCTACATAAATAATTCTCGTTTAAGCGAAATAGAAAAACTGTGTCACCTTTACAAAAAGACGAGTGGAGAAGCTCGAGATATTGTCCCTAAATTTCCCTTGACACATAAAAGTTTTAGTTTGCCTTGGAAAGCTTTGAAGGAAACCTACGATAATGTGCATATTTTAGTGAATAATCAATTGAAAGTTCTTCTCGATCTTCCAGTGCTTGAACGCGAGTCAAGTTCTGGTTTAAAAAATTTGCTGCGTGGAATAAATAGTTGTGCCTCCGCTATGGCTTCCCAAAAAACTGTTACCATATGGGAACAAAATTTAAAAGACAAGTCTGCTTTGTCGGCTTGGAAGGATTTGGATCTCTTTCTTTCGGAAAGAATCCAAACTTTAACTTGTCTTCGAGATCTAAAAGGTATAGACGAGTCAAAAAGGGGTGACAGTACGAAGTTAAAATCACATTTTACAAATTCTGCCAACCCACTTCCTGCAACTTCTTCTCATCCCACTCGAGCATCTGCTGATAAATGTTCCTTGTTATGTCCAAGGCAATTTCAGCATTTAAGAATATGTCCTGAGTTTAGAAATCGTGATATTTCATCTCGCCTGTCCCATTTACATTTGGCAGATTCTCAGTTATTTGACTGCACACCTCTTGATATGTTGCTAGGTGCAGACGTATATCCCAAACTTCTGCTAGATGGTTTGCAATCTAATATTCTAAGTTCATTAATTGCGCAAAACACTGTGCTCGGCTGGATCATTTCTGGTCCCCTTTCCCCCAACAACATAAGGGTTTTCTCTACCAATGTAGAATATTCTGAAGAAGAGGCTTTTAATAAGACTCAATCAATGCGTCAAATGAAACATCAGACGGGAATAGTCCCAATGACATTTTTACGTCGGTCCGACACTTCAACTAGATTTTGTCTTCCTCATATTGAGGTGGAAGTTCTTTAAATATGTCTTTTATTGTGACATTACCCAAATGTATCGTCAAATTCTATTAGATCCACTTCATACGCCTCTTCAAAGAATTCTATTTCGGGATTCTCCCGATGTGTCCATTCAAGACTTTGAGTTACAAACGGTACCTTTTGGAGTTAATTGGGCTCCATACCTTGCCACTCGTACGTGATTGTAGTTAGCAGATGACACTGAAGAACAGTTTCCACTTGCAGCACATGTCCTACGAAGTGCATGTATGTCGACGATATTCTAACAGGGTACCATGATATGGAAACAGCGTGCCACTCTAGGGATCAGTTGATTTGTGCATTAAAATCAGCTAAATTTGACTTGCGGAAATGGATTGCGAATGATGTTCTTTAGTGGAATGTCTTCCAGCTGAGCACTTAATAAGCACTAAGCTCCTTGATTTCGTGGAAACTAGTAGTTCTAAACCACTAAGAATTCGATGGAATGCGCAATTAGACGTTTTCTACTTCAATGTCAAGCCTCGTATTAAAAATTTGACTTATATCAAACGGGAAGTACTCTTCACCATTGTTAAATTCTTTGATCCTATTGGGTGGTCCTGTTTTAATAATTGCAAAAATTATAATACAACGCATATGGTTAGATCGAATAGATTGGGTTGATTCTCTTCCATCCACTACACTAAGTGATTGTTCTGCTGAGCTTCATATTTTCTCAGATGCCTCTGAAAAGGCATATGCGGGGGAGGTATATATTCGTATATTAGCTTCTAATGAAGAAATTTTTACACAGAGTCTTTTAATTAAAACAAGTGTTTTATTGAAGACTTAACATGCCTTATTAGCAACACGTAAATATCGCCTGTATACTTGTTGTGTTGTCTAATATTCACAGTTTTGTTGTTCGTCTTTGTGCAACAAACAATACACTTTGGGATCTAAATCCACTCTGTAGATCTAGAACCCCTACAAGTCCATACGCCTGTATCGGAACTTGTACATGGTCCTTCGAAGCCTTTATAAAAAGAATCGGCTAATTGCAAAAAATAAAACGCTTCATTTTTACATTTTTAATTTGGCGCCTTCGCTTTTGTTCTGTTGCCAAATAATCAACAGAGTCATTTTAAAGAGAAAAACTCTTTATATGTAGTTTGTTGTTGCTTAACACAAATTAACATACACTAACATCATAAAAAAAGACCACTCTCACTTTGCTGCATCATTTATTGTTACATCTGTTTTGCTTACATTCGTGAACAACAAATATAACAAGCTTTGTCATCTGTTTCATTGCTTCTTTGATCGATCTGTCATCTACCTGTTAGACTATCGATCAGCTGGTGTGGTGAAAAAGAGTTGTGCAGTTACTGCGACGAGTAACGTAACGTATAAAGCTAGTACATATATTGAATACCACAATAATAAACTAACAATCGAATAATAACAAAAAATAAAATTAATAGGAACAAATAAATAAAAATATCTTAATTAAAAAAGCACATAAATCAACAACATACATAAATCTAAAAATTAACAATATTGTTAATAGTTCTCTTAAAGTTTAAAAAATAAACGTTTATTGAGAAAAGAAGAATATACGCAACAAACACATTTGAAATTTTATATAACTTCATTTATTTCTAAGTTTATAAATAAATTGATAGTTGAAGTGTTTGTATATTCAAAAATAATAAAATTCATATATAATAAAAATATTAAATTAATATTACAAAATAAGATTAATATTACGAGACCGAAAACCTTATGTAAACTTGCATTACAATAGGAAGCACAGCAGAGAACGAGCTGTCTGATTCTTTAATAGAAACAAAATTAGAATCAATGGATGAAGATTGGCACAATGTACGCAGTGCATTTGAAAGTGTGTATTTTAATGAGGGAGATGAAAATTACAAATTTAGAGCTAGAGATATGTTTGCGTCCGCCAGAGATAATTACCAAGTGACTAAAGCTACTTTATTGGAAATATTAAAAAAGCTTTATCATTTGCTTAATAAAACTAAAGGTGAGGCTGGTAGAATTGTAGATCGGTACCCTTTATCTGATCAAAATTTTTCGTTAGCATGGGAAGCATTATCGGTGCGATACGAAAATGTTAGGGTACTAGTTGATAACCAACTGAAGATATTATTCAATCTTTCTGCAGCAACGGTTGAATCTAGCAAAGATATTAAAAGAATTCAATCGACAGTAAGCGACTGCTTTGCTATATTGAGAGCTCATAGTGTAAAGGTGGATCAATGGGATAAAATTTTAATATACTTATGTTCAACTAAGCTTCCGGTTGATACACTGACCCTTTGGGAACAATCGCTCGAATCACATTCAGAGCTACCAAATGGTCACAAATGGAAGATTTTCTTAAGAACAGACCTCGGGTTCTAGAGCGAATAGATGGTCTCAGAAGTCAAACAAAACAGCTTCAATGATCATATATCGCATCAAAATGCCCATTCGACACAATCAAATAGATGCGTCATGTGTTATAAAAACCATATTTTGAAAAATTGTATGAGATTTAATAATATGACTGTTAATCAGAGAATAGAGTTCGCAAGAGAAGAGAGGTTATGTAATAACTGCTTAAAGAGTGGACATAACACAAGGGAATATTTCAGTGCCCACCGATGTTTATATTGTAAGAAAAAGCATCACACAAAGTTGCACATTGGAAACGCAGACACTCTACCAGTAAGTCCTACGACATCAATTATATCACAAAGAGCTTCAGAGGCAAATATTCAACTAAATCATGTCACGACAGATGACATGCCCTGTACTACAAGTTCTACCTTCCAAAGCGATTAGCGGAATAAGTGGTTCAGTAGTTGCATATACAAATAAAATGTGCAACATATCTTTGTGTGGTAATACAAACAAAACAGTAGAAGTAAACGCTTTAGTTATCGAAAACATAACGAAAAACCATTCCACTGAATCTATTCCAATGTCTACGCCGAATGAAATCCGTGATCTAAAACTTGCAGATCCTCTTTTCTTACAATCAAATGAGGTTGATATGTTAATTGGTAGTGATATATTACCATCCATCATATTGAATGAAACTAGAACAAATGTGTTTGGGAGTAAGATAGCTCAAAATTCCATCTTTGGATGGTATATATATGGTCCTATAATTAATAAGAAAAGAAATATAGGCAACAAGGAAATATTGAAGAAAGAAAACTACAAAAAAGTAGCGGCGCACCAACACTAAAGTTATACATATATCCGTTTAAAGCGAATGAGAGATGTGGATTACGAGACTATTCGTCTGAATTGGTACTTGAAAATGTATTTATAATATTATTAAATATTAATAGAAACACAAAATTGGCGACATTAAGAAAATGTACCTTGTTGTAAAAATATGATAAATTTATTGATCGAGTCTGAAATTACTTAGTACTATTGACAGAGATGAAACATTTATTAAAAACAAATCTTGTGTCTCAGGCACAATAAATGGTGGTTAGGTAATTGCAAATCAACCGCTGAAGATCTTTTGTACTTTTTAAATCAAAGCTAATGGAGGTGACAACTAAAATTTGAAATGAATATAATAATTTGTACTAAAATTGTTCATTAGAGGTGGATAATTCATAACAAATTACAGTAGATGATTTGTTACGACGTATGAATGGGTCACTAGAGGTGACTGAAGATAATATGGCTTTCTAAAAAGCAAAACAATATTGCTGATGACAAATATGAATGAAAGAAATTATGATTATAATGTTACGTAGCCACTGGAGGTGGTTACAAAGGTCAATTTTCAAAATTGATCTCTCCCAAAAAATAGAGATGGTTATTTGTCACTAGAGGTGACATAAAGGAATTATGAAATGAATTTGAAGATAAAAAAAGAAGATAATAATTGTCCTAATGCCATTTTGGGTATGGTACACATTTCTTGCTTTGAGTATTTCTTTCTAGAACAAGTTGATCAAATTTAAAAGGAGAATTGGCGGGTTTGCCCTTTTCAAAAGTTTGACCCGAACAAGAGGTTGCGAGCACACTTCAAGAGGTTGCACCAGGGCAAGGGGCCCGGCATGTTGAGGTTCCTGGTTCATTACACCGATAGACCAACAATCGATACCTCAACAATTACTGCTGTCATCATGAGAGATTGATCGCTAAGTAGGAGCTTAACTTGGCCACAACAAAAAGAATTGTTTAACAAATAAATACATTAATTCAGACCGTCAGAGTCTTTTAATTAAAACAAGTGTTTTATTGAAGACTTAACCACCAGTGCCTTATTAGCAACACGTAAGTATCGCCTGTATACTTGTTATGTTGTCTAATATTCATGGTTTTGTTGTTCGCCTTTGTACAACAAATAATACAGTTTCGGATCTAAATCTACTCTGTAGATCTAGAACCCCTACAAGTCCATACGCCTGTATCGGAACTTGTATACTATTCTATTACCTGATAAATGTCGCTTTTCCGTCTTTAAATTAAAAAACTTCACGTTATTATTACGACTAATACGCAGTGAGTATAGGATTCCACGATTGACTTCACTTATTCACACTGTCGTTAGTCATTGTAAACCTTGCATATTGGAAAAGAAACAATCTTGCACACAAATTATAGCTTCTCTCCCTCAAATCAAATCAGTAATTCAAGCAAGTTGCTATAGGATATGTTCTGCAGATCAATATCAAGAACTTTCTTGGAGTTTCATCCCAGCGGGGGCCCCACATATGGGAGGTCTTTGGGAAGCTGCAGTGAAAAGTTTAAAACCACATTTTCGAAAACACGCTTAGAATCTCAAATATACATATGTATATATAATATATATGAAGAATTTTAAACAATTTTATCCCAAATTGAAGCTTGTTTAAACTCTCGACCACTTTGTCCGATGAATGATAGTACCGATAATGCCTTAGCTCTCACGCCAGGTCATTTTCTAATAGGGTCTCCAATTCTAGCTCCTCCAGAACCGTTAATAAATGAATCTCCCTTATATATTGTCAGCAGGTATAGAACAATTAAAGCTCTTACCAATTCAGCCTACGGTGGAAGGAAGAGTATTTGAAAAGTCTCCATAAACGCTTTAAATGGAAATTTCCGTGGCACGATATCCAGACGGACGATTTAGTCGTGATTCGACATGAACAATTGCCGCCAACTGTTTGGAAATTAGGTCGCGTTGTTAACGATTTTCCAGGCACAGATTCTCACGTGCAAGTGGCTGACGTGAAAACCGAAAATGGTATTGTACGACGACCCGTGGTTAAGCTGGTCGTTTTTACCAAATAATATATTGTTTACTCTTTCGCTGTCGCTCCATCTCTATTTTTCACAGAATGGAAAATTTAAACAAGATGGTAGCCACTTCACTCCCCGACTATGAGGATGACGTCCCCATGTCAGACGAAGAAAGAGATGTCAAAGACATTGTGATGGTTCCATTAACTGATTTGGATCCGAAACCATTAGATGGCACTGGTACCAAAATTAAAGATGCCGCTCTTCCGACGGAGGCAGCTCATATTACTTCTTCTTCATGGCAGGGAGGTCTTCCGAGCCAGCCACTCCTCCATATATATATATATATATATATATATATATATATATATATATATATATATATATATATATATATATATATATATATTATTTTCTTTTTTTAATTAAGGTAGTCCTCTACTGCCGAGCACATTCATAAATTTGAAAAAATTGAATTGAATACTAATACAATGAACTTTAAATATTAATGTAGCTTTTTAAATGTATGTACATTAGTTTACATTGCAACTCGGCAAGAAGTTGCAAGGCGGCCGACAAATGTTTAAAGTAAATTATTTTCTTTAATTAATTTAAGTTTCACTCGTTAGAATTCGACTCATACTATTTTGTGCAACTTTGTAATATTCATTACAAAGATGTGCTATCAAATTCTAACGAGTAGCGATCGGTCGCTTTGCGACCCCTTGGCTTTCTCGTTTTTCTTGTTCTTGGATTACATCCAGATAGCGCCATATTTTTAAAAACGATAAATATTGTAAACAACAATATTATTTAATAAATTGCCAATATTTCTATTAGAACATTTTTCTAAAAAAATCGTTTTTTTTTTGTCTATTTGCTTCGCAATAGTGTGTTGTTCTTCTTGTAAGGTATTCTTTACGAAATATGAAGCACGTTCGCATTCCCGAAAATGCTTAAAAACTAGAAATAGCAGAAGTAACTCAATTGAAGCACGAAAATTTACCCAGTTTGAGCACCACGTGGCAAATTTACAAATGAAAACCACTATTCTTCCAGTACTACGAAACGGCAGCATTACGGGACGATGAATTAGCCATCATATAGGGAATCGACTATGTGAAAAACTCTCACAACCGCATCACCACGATAAAATCAGGGCCAATTTTGGGTCGTTTTAAAATACTATAAATTAAATTGGCACAGGATATAGTTGAATTAAGGGAAATATTTAAATATTTCTTGTTTCTCGCTACACCAGCAGTTGCAACAAATTTATCAAGTTTAATTTTAAAATGTGCCAAAATTCAGGGAAATGAATTCATTAAATGTCTGAATGATGGCATGAAAAACGTTTGGACAATTTTGTCTCGCTTTGGGTTGAAGAAACGCCATTTCTGATTCATAAGAAAGCCCTTGAAGACCGTGCCAATCGAAGAAGAACAAAAAGAGAGGGCTGTCGAATAAAGACGATATTAAAAAGCAGTACGGATATTTAAGATCAAAAATGTTCAATGACATAGCGGAATTAAAACAGGACTTTAATTTGAGAACCTGGAAAGACATCTTTCAGGAAGCGCTTAGCTGTATACAGGTTTTCAACAGGAGGCGAAATTGAGCGTCTCACAATGGAAAATTACAATAATAAAGAATAAATAACAGACTCTTTGGAAGCTGGTCTTTTGCAAACAATGTCCAAAGATACTGTTGAATTTGCAAACCAGTACGTATGTATTGTTTTAAGAGGTAAACTAGGAAGAACAGTAAGTGTTCTTGATCCATTGTGTATCGCAGTCGTCAAAATTATTTTTTAAGCAGACAAAAAGCTGGTGTAAAAAACAGTAATGCCATCATATTCAGCGCCGATAAAAACTCAAGTTTGTCAAAAAAAAAAAATTTGTCGGGCCTGCCCACTTTTGAGAAAATTTGATATGGAATGTGGAGCAAAGTTTCCACAGACTTTGAGGTGAACAAAATTGCGTAAGAATATTGTACCTATACATCCCTGCTTAATGTAGAAGAAGATACAGTTGATCGACTGGCGAATTTCATAGGGCATCACAATGACATACATAAGACAATGTATAGAATACCTGTACAAGTTGCTGAAATAGCAACTGTATCGAAACTTTTGCTGTCCGATGTATATTGGAACCAAGAAGTCAATATTGAGGTTGGCATAGAAGAGGATGTTATATTGCAAAATGTTAGGTCTATGTTGGAAAGAAAATTCTATGTTGGAAGAGCAACCGATAAAAAAACGTAAGTGTCAAAATTACGTACATAAGAGGCATTACATAAAAGCATTTCTAAAAAGGCATTTATGCGACAATAAAAATGCAAACAATTTCTGTCAATATTTTTTTTTATTAAATATGCAGAGCTAAAACAAAGCCCTAATTCGGTTTTTATGTCAGATCGCTATTCCATATTATTTTATGTTCTCCTCTAAACCTGGCTAATTTTAGCGCTGTTTTTCTCAGAGTTTAATTTATTCAATTAACAAAACATTCATAAACAGTAACATTTCTAATATGACAACATAGATTTTATGGAGAGCAACCAGAACCTAGCAAGGGGCTGTGTCACAGGTGATCGAGTGGTTGCCGAAACAAGTTGGTCCTCAACCTACGAAAAATTAAATTCCTCGGGACCACCCATTTTTTTGAAACAGAATATTTTTCTCAATTTACACTTCTACAATGTTTTATAATCATGTGTTTTGTTTTGATTACTCATTCATTCGTCCTTTCATTCCCCTAATATCACCATATTGACTATTTTATGTTACGATTTGGTGAACTTCTGAAGAAGCTAAAACAAAAACGAACGATTTTAAATTATAGAATTCAAACCATTCCGATACGATTTTGTGACATGCCTGTATATTTTAGAATTAATAAGAAGAAAAATTAATGTTTTTTATTTATTTTAAATAAAAACATAAAAATTAAGTTTAATTGTGTATTTGTCATTGAGACTACATTTTTATTACTTAAAAGTGTTATAAGAGCGTTATAAAGTGACAAGTTTCCGTAAAAATACAATTTCACTTGAAAAATTAAAAATGGTTTCAAACTACAAAATGTTTCGTTTTCTGAAGAAGCCAAATACGAAATTAAAAGCACTTTCGTACGAAATTCTTTCCTGTGACATGCCCGATAATTTGGGACATTTTGCGGCTGAAAAGCGGAAATTCGTCTAATTGATAACAAATTGAAAGCGTTGTTCAGGAGCTAACATGTTTATGAGTGAAGACGTCACCCTAAACTGTCAAAACAGCTGCCAGACAACAGAGTGATTCGTATAATAAATCTAGTAAATAATTGCGCAAACTCAAACTTTTCTTTGTAATTTTAGTTTTTTTTTATGTGAAAGTGATATTTTTTTTATTACTGCCCCCAATTTTTATTTTATTATTTATTTCTTTTTAATAAATTTGTATACAATGATTCTTAGTCCAATTACAAATGGCTACTTCCTTCATAGTTTAAATGTGGATCATTATTTCGAGAATTGAACAATTTTCTTTCCTACGTAACCCCCAGGCATGAGTGGAAAAGCGAGGAGAGGAAACATGCGTAAAATAAGAAGCAAGCTTTACTAAAATGTCCAAAGCGAATAACCAAATTTGTCTGTTACAAATATGGTAAAGATCGAAATATTTCTCCTGGTACCTCCCCACATAGGGTCTAAGATTTTGAAAAACAGAACAAATTTCACACATACAAACATTTTTTGCTAATACAAGAACTGTTGTTAAATTAATGATATACATGCTCGATTTATTGTAAATTAACCCGTACCAATATTAGATGAATTATGAACATGGAATACTTCGGTCGACTATATCTGGTACTTCACGCACATTTTAACATTTTCTACAAGTTATCACATATCTCATAAAAAGTTATGGATGTAACCAATGTGGTCCAAACCTGACACATCGCTATATTTATATCATACTGAGATAGGTCCGATACGAAATGGACAATATTGGCCAACAATTTGAATAATCATAACTCTAATGCAGACAAAAATATTGGTATGCGCAAAATTTAAAGAAAATCGATCATTTACATCCAATTCTATGCAAAATCATTGATTCTACTTGTATCTTGTTGAGTAAAAAATTTGGATATAGGGAGTTGGAAGGAATCGCTTACTTTTGTCTCGCATGTTATGACAGATGAAAGTATTGAAAATTATGACCCTTTGTGGGTGAGGTATCAGAAGGTGTGGACCTATATTATTCGTCTTTACACCAGACCTGGGTTAATAAAAACAGTGTGGTGTGTAATTTAAAGACAATCGGTCTCTATTTTAAGAGTTATAATTCGAGCTCGATCAAAGTTTGAAAATAATATTTGTACAAAATAAGTTACTGCTTCCGAGAGTTATCGTACGCACCAGCCAGACCCTACTATCTGCATCAGTTCTAGATCAAAAAATAGATGTCCTGAAGCGGATATGTTCCCCAGAGACCTATGGCCTAAAACCATTATTTAGATGATATGCATTTTGGCCGTATCAAATCATATATACCCTCTCTAGCTAAATGGCTGAAGGTATAAAAAATTAGTAAAGTTATTTAAATAGTCGCTTATTATTTCTCAGTAGGCCTATTTAATTTTTTTTCACATGAATTTGTTTATTGAGTTCTCTAAACCTATTTGAAATATATATGTTTTGTTAACTTTTAGCCTTCAAAAATACTGGGCTTTTGCGATCCTCAAAAAGTATTTTAAAACATTATTGAAATATAATTATTATTATGATTTTGTTAATGAGGTAAGTTTAGGTAATGTTATAACTAAGGGATATGTGTTGCTCTTAATAATAGATATACATGAGCAAAAAATATTTCTTATTAGTTTTACTTTAGTTTAAGTGAACACATTTCACTAGTAGCAGGTATTTTTACATCTTCACCTCTCCATTTTCTTAACATTCCTATACTAGCCCAGGGCCTGTGAGACCGACTAATAATACATGGGGTTTCAATCATTTTTTAACAAGTATAGGTTTAGAAGGCTCTGAAAATATCGGCCTGAGAAACCGGGGGCGAGTATACGTGTTACATTTTTTGACGCGAGTATAGGAAGGTTAACAAAAGTGGGAAAGTAGCACTAACAGGACAGAACCACTTTAAAATAAAGCTTTGTTAATTAAAGGTAATTTCATTGGTAATTATGTCTGTAATATAACGTTGACATATAATTTTGTAGTAGTTGCTTCCATTACAAAATTGGGAACATATGCCACATTTCTCAAAATGGTTTTTACATATCACTCCAAAAATGTTAGTGTTTTAGCTTTGTCAAAAAAACATTAAATTTTATGTTCAAAAAAGCAATTAACACATCATTCTGAAATAGGACGAATTTGGTTGCTTCAGTATAGCAGCAATAATATATACTTATAACATAAAAATAATGATACTTTTGAAGAAAAATTGTTGTTAAAAAAATCCAAATTTGAGAATAAAAAGACTGCTAAAACCATTTCGTAAATTCCAAAGCCATACAAAAACGGGATAGAATGAAATGTGTGGCATTATACGAAGCAATAATTGTTTCATTTAGCGGTAAGTTAATTTATATAACACATTGAAATTAGTCATGAAATGCAGATATTCTCAAACCAGCAAATTAGTCCCATATGCCATCGAATTTTTATAAATTTGATTAAATCCTAATTTGAACTCTGCATTTTTTGTAGATGACAGGAAAGAACTCCTCCAACTAAAAGCAGAATTGAAAGTCTACAAGTTAATATACAAAATTCTGAGAAACAATTAGATGCAAAAACAAAGAGAGGCACACTAAACGAACTACCTTTAACCGATTCTGAAAATTGTCCACGTGAATGTAAACTTATTCTGGTTCTACAGCTATTCCTTCTTATCCCATTGTTCCTATATCGAAATTTGACCCAAGCTGCTACTAGGTGTTCCCGTAATTTGTGCATTAATACAGGAACATCCCCTGAACTACAACGTATAAAAGACACTTCTTTTGGTTATACTATTAATACACCACCAATGAACTGTGATTAAATCATAAAACCTAATTCAAGCACTTATATAGCTTCCAGTTGTCAGAAAAGTGCCACAAGAAAACTAAATGAAACTGGCCATTATACAAATTTCTTAGATTCATCCTGGTAGAAAACATCTGGAAAAAGTTCAGATTATTCCAGCGAAGAATTGAGTGGTATTGAGCATTGAAACTTCACACAGGCTAAACAAATTGAATAGTTAACTGTAATAGATTCGCTAAAAAAAGTTGGTATCAAAACTTTTATAAGTTGGACTGCGTTAGAATCAGAATGCATATATCGCCCACTGCAAATAATGGATGAAAGCTCAATAAAAAACAATACTTCTATAAGTACTACTGCCACTAATCAAGAAGCCACTGTGTCAGAATATATACCAGATTCAACCATAAATAAAAGTAGCATAAATGTGAGTTCTTCCATCACAGAAATCGTAACTATTGCGACAAAAATCTGCGAAGTTGTAGTTCCGTTCTCAAAGGAAAAATCTAAACAACATTTTTGCATGTTTTGTAAAACATTGCAGTGCAGCTTTTCGAGACATATTTTTGTAAGACATAAGTCGGAGAAACTTGTCAACCTGGCAATGGCACTCCCTAAGAGAATTAAGGCACGTTTAAAGACTATTTAAGAACTCACAAAGCAGGACGCAACACTTCACAACACTTGTAAAGAACAGAATACAGGAAAACTGATTGGACCAAGGCGACAGCGGCAATATGCAAAACGCAAATCGGACGACTATGTGTTTTGTTCTTCTTGTAAGGTATTCTAAACGAAATATGCAGCATGTTCGCATTCCCGAAAATGCTTAAAAACTAGAAATAGCAGAAGTAACTCAATTGAAGCACGAAGCACCCCGTGGCAAATTCACAAATAAAAACAACTATTCTACCAGCATTAGGGACGATGAATTAGCCATCATATAGGGAATCGACTATGTGAAAAACTTTCACAACCGCATCACCACGATCAAATCAGGGCCAATTTTGGGTCGTTTTAAATACAATAAATTAAATTGGCACAGGATATAGTTGAATTAAGGGAAATATTTAAATATTTCTTGTTTGATAAATGTATAGAAGCGCTACGTATAACAGCTCAATGGGACCAACAAAATGGATTCGCCGCGCCAGCAGTTGCAACAAATTTGTCAAGTTTAATTAAAAAATGTGCCAAAGAAAAAAATGGCATGAAAACACTTTTGGACAATCCTGTCTCGCTTTGGGTTGAAGAAACGCCCACCCTAATTCATAAGAAAGCCCTTGAAGATCGTGCCAATCGAAGAAGAACAAAAAGAGAGGTCTGCCGAATAAAGACGATATTAAAAAGCTGTACGGAAATTTAAGATCAAAAATGTTCAATGACAGGAGTTAAAGCAGGACTTTAATTTGAGAAACTGGAAAGACCTCTTGCTGGAAACGCTTAGCTGTATACAGGTTATCAACAGGAGTAGAGCTGGCGAAATTGAGCGTCTCACAATAGAACATTACAATAACAAAGAACAAATAACTGACTCTTTGGAAATAAATAACTGACTGCAAACAATGTCCAAAGATGATGTTGAATTTGCAAACCAGTACGTACGTATTGTTTTAAGAGGTAAACTAGGAAGAACAGTAAGTGTTCTTGATCAATTGTCTATCGCAGCCGTCAATATTAGTTTAGAACGCAGACAAAAACTGGTGTAAGAAACAGTAGTCCCTTCATATTCAGCGCCGTTGGAAAGTCAAGTTTGTCAAAAAATATGCAAACAATTTCTATCAATATTTTTTTTTAAATATGGAAGAGCTAATTCGGTTTTTATGTCGGATCGAGATTCCATTTTATTTTTTCCTCTAAACCTGGCTAACTTTAGCGTTGTTTTTCTCAGAGTTTAATTTATTTAATTAACAAAACTTTCATAAACAGTAGCATTTCTAAAATTACAACGTTAAATAAAAAGTTCAATTGGTTTGGAGGTATAGCCCCGTTCCTTAAAAAATCTAAATTTAACCAAGTTTTGATGAGGTCATAAAACGTAAACCTATTATAACAATGGAAACTCCAAAAAGTTTATTTAGTCATGATTTGAAGCTTCAAAAAATTTACTATAGAATTTGTTTGCATAAAAACGAAAACGTTAGTTGATTTGCAACTCCCTAAATATTGTCTTTCATAATGCTGACATACTACGAAGCTATTGTATATTCCACTCGTTACAGTTGCGCATTTATATTTCTGATGAAGGTGCAATCTAACAACAATGTCTTAGTGTGTAGTATTTTTTTGCAGTATTTTTATTTTATAAGTGAATTTAATTTTATCAGGCATTTCACAATTCGGTTCGAAATAGGTTTTAATTTCGTATTAAGCTTCTTCAAGAAACGAAAAACGCAAATAGTTGTGTTTTGAATTTGCAAATGATTTTGTATTTTTCTCTCGTAACACTTTTAAGAAATAAAAATGACTTAATGACAAATATACCATTAAATTAAATTTTTATCTTCATATCTTAAATAGTAAGCAAATCTTAACTTTTTCTCAATTGACGAAGCCAATTGTTAACAAAATCTTACCAAATAATGATTTTCAATCACTTTTTGTTTGCGGCACAAGAATTCGGCACCTGAAAATTTTTTCATAGATTTTATGGAGAGCCACCAGGACCTACCAAGGGGTTGTATCTGAGTTGATCGAGTGGTTGACGAAACAAGTTGGTCCTCAACCCACCGAAAAACGTAATTCCTCGGGACCACCCATTTTTTTGAAACAGAATATTTTTCTGAATTTACACTTTTACAATGTTGTCTAATCATATGTTTTGTTTTGATTATTAATTCATTCGTCCTTTCATTCCCCTAATGTTACCATGTTGGCTATTTTATGTTGCTATTTGGTTAACTACGAATTCTGAAGTAGCTCAAACAAAAACGAACGATTTTGAATTATTTTATTAATTTTAATTGAATTACGGAATTCAAACCATTCCGATTCGATTGTGTGATATACCTGTATATTTCAAAACTAATAAGAAGAAAACTTAACGATTTTTATTTGTTTAAAAAAAATATGAAAATTAAATTTAATTTTGTATTTGTCATTGTGACAACATTTTTATTACATAAAAGTGTTACAAGAGCGTTATAAAGTTACAAGTTTCCGTAAAAATGCAATTTCACTAGAATAAATAAAAAATGGTTTCAAACCGCAAAATGTTTCGTTTTATGAAGAAGCCAAATACGAAATTAAAATCACTCTCGTACATAATTCATTCTTGTGACATGTCTGATAATTTGGGGCATTTTGTGGTTAAAAGGCTAAAATTCGTCAAATTCATTGTGCGAACAATTAGAAAGCGTTGTTCTGGAATTAACCTGTTCATGAGTGAAGACGTCACTCTAAATTGTCAAAACAGCTGTCAGACAACAGAGTGATTCGTACACAAAAAAACCTTATATCAGTAGTGTTAATTATTGTAGTACCACTAGGAAACTTTTTCGGTCATAGAAATTTTCATTTCCGGAGAAACTACTCATGTTTACTGTGTCCCCGAATATAAATGAACAGGAAATAAAATATGAAATAACTTAAGAGGGAAATTACTCTAGTAAATAATTTCGCAAACTCAAAATTTTCTTTGCAATATTAGCTTTTCCTGGTAAATTTTTATGTGAAAGCGATAAATTTTCTTTTATTTTATTTTTATTTTATTATTTATTTATTTTTTAATAAATTTGTATACAATGATTTTTAATCCAATCACAAATTGTTACTTGCTTCATAGTTTAAATGCGGTTCATTATTTCGAGAATTGAAAAATATTCTTTCTTACATAACCCCCCAGGCATGAGTACCTCAAATTGTTAAACCACGACACCAACTCCATTGAACCTAAAATGGAAACAAACCTGTCACGTTCTTGGCGTACATACTTAAAACATCGTAACAAGTTTTTAATCAGGATTTTAAGTCTGGTTTAAGGACTGATCGCGGCAGTAGCACTTAGGCTCAGGGTCCTAACAACGATATTTAAATATATTTTGACTTCTGTCATGATTATTCAAATTATTGACTATCTCTGGCCCCGTAGGAATGGGCCAATATTGTCCATTTCGTATCGGACCTAAATAAATATAATATAAACAGTAAACTTTTGAAAAATTTCGACCTTTTGTGGGGGAGGTGCCCGAAGGAGTAGACCGATATTATCCATCTCCGAACTCGATCTAAGATTGATAATAATATTACGATGGTGCAAATTTGAATCAAATCGGATACTCCCTTCGAAAGTTATAGTTCGCACTGGCCAGGCAGACAATCGGACGCACATCGCTAGATCGACTCCAAATGTCCTGAAACGGATTTGTTCCAAAGGGACCTAGGTTCTAAAATCGTAATTTCACGATGAGGCAGGTTTTAGCCGTATCAAGTGATGTATATCCTCTGTAGCCCTTTGATTGAGGGTATACAGGTTATTTCAGAACTTTAGCGAAAGTCCATATCATGTGAAGTACTGACTACCGCATCACAAATGCATATCGTTGTTATAAGGGTTCCATCGGGTTAAAGTTGACTAGTTTCCAGATTTTCCATAAAGCTGTGAACAATCTCATTAGAACGAAATTGTCTTGTAAACCAATTTCAGTACGCTGAGGAAAAGAGATAAGAATACAAAGCAAGCAGTTACGATGCCAGTCATCGCCGTCATACTTCAGAGGCGCTCGAAACAATGTTAAAAAACGCCTGAATATAGATAAAAAAACAGCAACTCTATCAGATATAAAAATATAATTTTTTATAAAACTTTGAAGTTATGGGCAATGTATATTATAAAACAAGAAAAATTTTCATGAATGTTTGTTTTGTACAAGATGTAAAGTACTACTACAGCCTATGCAAAAAACAAAAATTCCAATGTGTATCCATTTCTTCGCCACCCTCTATTGGGTATTTTTATAATTTTATTTATTTTTGATTTAAGTTTGATAAAATGATCAGTAAGTTTTCCGAATATGAAGCAGAAAACCTTTTGAACGAAGGCACAAAATTGAGAAATATTCCAGAAAAAAGTTATCAAATTCTTTAATAAAACCAAAACTAGGATCGCTTGACGTTTGGAAAACTTTACATAGTGCGTTTGAAAGTGTATTTTTTATAATATAATATAAAGTTGCCACCCTTTATTAGGTAATTTTTATAATTTTATATATTTTTGATTTAAGTTTGATAAAATAATCTATAATGGAATCAGTAAGTTGTCCGAATATGAAGCAGAAAATTTTTTGAACAAAGGCAAAAATTGAGAAATATTCCAGAAAAAATTTATCGAATTCTTTAATAAAACCAAAACTAAGATCGCTTGATGACGTTTGGAAAAATTTACGTAGTGCGTTTGAAAGCGTATTTTTTATAGAGACAGAGGAAGAAGAACATAGACAGTATGAAATAAAGGTAAGAAAATATTATGAGTTCGTCGGAGATAATTACCATAAAGCTATATTATTAGAAATATTAAAAAATTGAAAAGCGCAGAGCCAAAGTAATGCCGCTAGAGTCAAGATAACAAATCCATCGTTGTTTCACAGCTCAGCTATTCATCCTCCGGGTACAACATTTGATATTTGTATTAAAGTGTCACTTTGTGACACTCAAAATTTCTGTGGAAGTTATGAAGAATTGGCAATATTTTTATGGAAATCATCCCAGACTCACACCAGCGCCAAACCTAATGAAGAAATTAAAAATTATGAAATATGCACAGTTACTTTTGGTATAAACGCGCATCCTTATTTAGCGATTCGCACATTGTTAAAAGTATAATTGCATCTAAAATAATAAGAACCGGTCTATATGTTGATGATGTTTTGACTGGAGGTCAAACAATTGCATCGGCGCTAGAGGCGCAAAAACAACTAACGGATACAATGCATTCGTATTTTCATTGGAAAAGATAACAGCAAAACATACGAGTTTGCTATCTAACGTCCGATCAGAAAATTTTAGAGAATTGTAGATATGAGTGGAATACAATTACCGACTCATAACTAACAGCAACATCTAGTAAACAGTTTCAAAACTATTTGACCCAGCAGGGTGGTTAACGTGTTTAATCGGACAGGAAAAGATTTTGTTGCCAGACTTTTGGTTAGAAGACATTAATTAGGATGATAAAGTGTCAGCATATAATTTTGTGGATTAACTTCCAAACATTGATCCAATACATATCCCGAGATGGACTAATTTCTTTTTGGAGGGCACAATTCAAATACATTGTTCTTGTGTTTAATCTGGGAAAGCCTATTGTTCTACACTGTATATTTTTATGAATACAGAGACCAGCACAACTGAAAAAGTGTCGAATACTAATAGCAAAGTAGCGCCATTGGAAAAAATAAGTTTATCAAGACTAGAGTATCGTGGTGCCATTTTGCTCTCATCGCAAAAGCTTAAATCCACATGGAACAAATGCAGAAAACTGTAAATGAAGACATGTTTCTACGAACTGTAATCCAGCAGATCTTGGGACTAGAGGTTCCAGTACTGCAGACTTATGTCATAATTCGCTATGGTGGAAGGGTTACTGAATCTGGTTACTGAATTTACTAAATACCTGGCCTAATTCAAGTATAATTGTACACGATCAACCAGAGCAATGCAAAGTACATTACGCACCGATTATTGAGAAGAATAAATTTAATATAAACTAGTTTTTTTCACAGCAAAGCACTGTAAGTTGGTGGATATATATTTCACATGAAGAAGTGTCAAGAAAAAATGAAAATCTGAGGAAATAAAATATGAAATTACATAGGAGGGGAATAAATCTAGTAAATAATTGGGCAAACTCAACATTTTCTTTGCAACATTAGCTTCTTCTTGTACAGTTTTTAAAGTCATAAATTTTCCTGAAAAGAACATATATTACTACCCCTAATTTTTATTATACCCTCCACCTTGAAAATGAGGGTATTTTAACTTTGTCACTCCGTTTGTAACATCCTTAAATTTTCGTCGTAGAGTCCCTTAAATTATATAAAATCCTTTGTCGATTTAAACACGTCCGTCTGCCCGTCTGTCTGTTGAAATCACGATACAGCCCACATTATTTGACGTAGAGCGGCAAAATTTAGCAGAGCAATTTGTATTGCGTCTAGGATGGTTGGTATTGATGATTTATGCCATGATTTTTCACGGAATTGTCTCAAAATTGATATTTGTAGGTCATAACGGGACCCTGTACGTGTGGCAAAATATTGCATGTATAGGTCCACGTTTTGGTATAGCCCCAATATAAAGGTACCTCCCTATATTCGGTATTTTTTATTATTTTTGCCACATTTTTGCACGGATTTGTCTAAAAATTGGTATTTGTTGGTCATAATGGGTTCCAGTTCCGGTAGCGAAACATTGCATGTATGAGTTCACGATTTGGTATAGCCCCCATATAACGGAACGTCCCGATATTCGGCATTTTAATGGTTTTTGCCACATTTCTTCTAATGTTTCCTTTACCCTAAGTTGGAGGGTATTAAAAGTTTGGCCCGGCCGAACTTAATGTTTTTTTACTTGTTTTATTATTTATTTATTTTTTTAATAAATTTGTATGCAATGCTTTTTAGTCCAATTACAAATGGTTACTTGCTTCATAGTTTAAATGCGGATCATTATTTTGAGAATTGAAAAATTCTCTTTCTTACGTAATCCCCACTGCATGAGTGGGAAAGTGAGGAGAGGAAACATGTGTAAAATAAGGAGCAAGCTTTACTAAAATGTCCAAAGCGAATAACCAATGTTGACAAAGCAATTTCGATTAATATCATATAAAATTTTAAATGTAAAATTATGGGAGTTTAGCATTGAAATGAATTTATTGAACTCTGTTGGAATTAAATACAGGGGTGGACCTATGTCGACTATTTTTCTGTGACCCATGGAAGTAGCTTATATTCTAAATTACAGTAAACTTGATTAAAAATTTAGTTAAAACCGCCCAAAGAGATACTTTTTTATGGAGACAACAGGAAAATGTGAACCTATACTTAAAGTTAAATCAGTACATTCCTACGTTAATAGCATACATCTCCATATTTCATAAATTCAGTCAGTCCAGATTTATTCCTACAATTGATTCAAAATGTTATACCATTTAGTACTTTATGGAAAATTCTTCAAAAACCACCTCAAATTCTTAAACCACGACACCAACTCCATTGAACCTAAAATGGAAACAAACCCGTCACGTTCTTGGCGTACATATTTTAAACATCGTAACAAGCTTTTAATCAGGATTTTAAGTCTGGTTTAAGGACTAATCGCGGACTACTTCATTTTATGTACTGGCAGTAGCATTTAGCCTCAGCGTCCTAACAACGATATTTAAATATATTTTGACTTCTGTCATGATTATTCAAATTATTGACTATCTCTGGCCCCGTAGGAATGGGCCAATATTGTCCATTTCGTATCGGACCTAAATGAATATAATATATGTTGCGACGTTTCAGGTTTGGGCTATATTGGTTACTTCCTTTACTTTATGTGATATATGTCATAATTTTTAGAAAATGTTATGATGTGCATGAGGTACCAGATATAGTCGACAGAAGTATTCCATTTTCTACTTCATCTAATATAGATAAAAATATTGGTATACGCAAAATTTAAAGGAAAACGAACATTTATATCCAATTTTATGCGAAATCATAAATTCTATATTTATCACAATTATCTTGAAGAAAAGAAAATAAAACACAAATTGTTAGAATTTTTTCTAATCAGTCGTTGACTGTGTATTTTATTAAAAATTGTTCGTTAAACAATTTAATTTATCTTGATTACAGGGTTGTATGCAAAGCGGTGCTTAGAAATAATTACTCGTTAGATATTGTTATTACCTTTGTCCTTGTCAACGAAATAAACAAAGACGTTTTTAAAATAAGTGAGCAAATTCTAACGCTAGTATGAAGAAACCGTGGGGATAGAATCACAATAAACAACATCAATTAAATTACATTAAATAATTAACACTGCCGCCAGCGCTGCGACATCCGGCTGTGTTGCAGAATTAACAATAAAAGAAGTACTTATAAACAGTTTTTCCCAATTTTTTTCATAAACACTTAATTACAAATATAAAAATAATAATATTTGCTCGAGAATCAGGATCGTATTGTGGCTCGAGGAGATCAGATCTATTAAATTTTTATTGGATATGCAAGTGACTAGAAAAGTCTTGGGAAAGGGGCTCGACGAGCAAAAGGCAATTGAAGATTGTCCCTCACATTATACGTTACATGTTCCGACAATTTAAACAACAATTATGTCGCCTAATGGTGTTAATTCTTTCAGGAACTGGAAGTTTTAGAAATTTTTGGCATGCTCTGATATGATGCATTTGTCGCAGACATAAAATGCATGGTTTATTGGAGGGTGCACAGGATGGCCTAGATGACGAAGGTGAATTACGAAGCTTAAAAGTAGGGGATCGGTTCGTGCCAGCTTTCGTGAAATGTGAACGATCTGTTTTACTACTTTGAGGTTTGACGTTGTCAATGCCTCTAATGTCACGGAGACAGGTAAGAGTTCTGTAAGAAATTTATTCAAATCTTCCCAATAAGACAAAGCATATTTATTTTTGATACTTTGATTTTTGAGTTCTGTAAGAAATTTATTCTTTGTTCCCAAAGTGTGACGCTATTTTTGGGGAGCCTTTGAAGACATATGAACACCAGAATAGTGTCCCAGCCTTGAGTTGATACGTAATTACATACATAATATAACATGGCCGAAATACACCCATTTATGCTCCTATACTAGTTTTGCTTTAAAGAAGTTACAACTTTAAAGCAAAACTAGTCTCACTGTCTAATACTGGCAGGCCAAATAAAAGTTTAAGTTGGTGGTTCACCAAAATACGTGGATTGTCATACGTTTGTTTTAGAGCCTTCCAGGCAAGACCAAAGTTTTTGTGGGTAAGTGAAACTTAGCCAGTATGTCATGGTCTTACTGTTTAAATGACATAGGCGTTCAATGTCACTAATGCCAGCATTGTTAATATTAACTGCCGAGAATAAGTCTCTAAATGTAGAACAAGAAAGAAAGTCGCCATTAAATACTTCTATGTCACAAGGCGGTAAATTCAACCTATGACCAGAATTATCACCCCACAGGATGTCAGTGATGAGTTATAAGATATTGACGAATGAGGCGAAGCCTACAAAATCGAAACTCTATCCTCGGAGCGAGGAGTAGGCTGATTGACTGTGTAAACTCGGAACGAGATATGGTCTTATTACCTACGCTAGCCTGAGGAGACGATGTCGCCATCGATGACTAAGGCGGAGCCCGAAGTTCATCTAACTTCCTGTTTATGGAAGCTAATACTTTTAGATAACATCTAAATGCGACATCGTATTTTGTATCAGCGGCAGTGATGTCCTCACCTGAACTGTCTTCTTCTGCAAAATAAGTAAGACACTTGTCAGAAACGGTTTTCACCTTTTCCCATAACGTTCTGAGCTCAGCTCCCTGTAATTCTAAAATATAGACATCGAGCTCATCGTCCCGTTGGGAACTGAAGTTGGTATCAAATTTAAACAAAGTATCAGTAGCTCGGATGAACAAATCTAGAGGTGTGACTGGCATTTTATTTCAGATTAACGAAGGTGATTCAGAAAAGAATTATAACAATATCTAAAGTTTTCGTGGAAAACAATATTTTGTTTTCGAATACTGAAGGAAAAGTAGCAAAAACATCAGGAATTCTCAAAAAAATTGTTTAAAAAACTATTTCTACAACGAAAGTCTTTAAAAAGATGTACCAAAATACAGCAATAATAGAAACAAGTTAAAAAGCAGTAAGTTCGGCCGGGCCGAACTTTTAATACCCTCCACCATTTGCAACGAATTTGGAAATTTTCAAAAAATAAAATCCTTAAAAAATTCTGTTAAAATTTTAAAAATACCGAATATAGCCGTTATTTTGGGGTCTATACGACGTGGACATACATAGGCATTGTTTGTCATAAGCCACTACCATATTCAAATTCGAAACTTGAAATAAACGGTGAATAATGTAGCTAAAATCATCAAAATACCGAATATAGGGAGGTACCGTTATTTGGGGGCTATACGAAGACCTGGACCCGCACAGACAATTTTCTGCCACAGACTGTAGTTACCATAACGAACTTCAAATACCAATTTTAAAACAATTCCGGTGAATAATGTCGCTAAAATCATCAAAATACCGAATATAGGGAGGTACCGTTATATGGGGGCTATATGAAGACGTGGACCTGCACAGACAATTTTCTGTCTTAGGGTGTAGTATCTGTTTGCGTAGCAAAATGAAAATAAATAAAATGGGAGAAAAATAAAAACACAATCAATTAATATTTTTTCCCACTGAGCAGTGGACTGTATATTTTCTATAGGGTGGCTGTTCGTGGAACAATATTACCTTCGTACAAAGGGTTTTTGGCAGTAGGACGTAATCCTATGCTTGTTAGTACTCGTAGAGTCGGTGGAATACTGTAAAGGCGGCAATTAGAAACGTCACTCCTTAGGAAATGTCATTACCTTTGACATTATATACGAAATACAAAGTCGTATTAAGAGGTAGTAGACATTACCTAAGGAGGAGAAAAATCACCCGTGTTACAAATATGTAATATTAACGCAATTTAATGAAAATTAAGTTTGAAATTAAACATTCCGCCGGCCTTTGCAACATTTCACCGTGTTGCAAATTTTACGTTAATGTTAGTTATTTGCATGTGAGCTCGTGGAGCACGATCGTGCTATGCCTCGAGGAGGATCTGATCGTATCATGAAAACAATGGACAAAAAAAATAAATAAAAAAGGTTGTTTTCAATTTTTCATGCGAGCTCATAGAGCACGATCGTGCAATGCCCGAAAAGGAACCGATCGTAACATGAAAACTGAAAGAATGTGCTCGTAGAGCAAGATCGTGCAATGCCTCGATAAGGTTCTGATCTGTTGAAGGTTGAACTCGTCGAGTCCAATGTGGCGAAACCACTGATAACGCCTGGAGGAACTCCAGGGACCGTCGAAGACGGATTTTTAGTTGCATCTTCTCCGAAGGAGGTTCTCTTCATCCGTGGTGTATGCCGTGGGCTTCAGGGATCAGCGCAGCCATCAAATCGTTGTTCCTTATTGTATATGGGACGTAATCCGCACACCATCATCGCAACCATCATTCTAAATTTTCCAACTCATATGAAAAGTAGAGAGGAAGCGAAAATGTAAATAGGAACGAACTTTGGTCAGAATGACCACAAAACCGTAGGTCGTTTTTCAACTGTATAGTTCGATGCTTCGCGGCTCTAACGCGGCCATCAAACTAAGTTTTTTCCAAATTTGTAGCGAAAAAGTAGAGAGGAGGCGTAGACGACGCGAAACATCGACTATAACTAACTCCGTAGGAGTGGGAAAGGAGTTGAAATTGCCATCGGACGAAAGTGCCGTTTTCAATATTAAATTTCGCTCCTCACATTCGGTTATATTTATGTGAATTATGGATCGGTGATCCAGCAATATAAATAATTATAGATGCGTAGCATCTGCCTCAAGATTTGGCATTCAAAACATTCCCCGTGAACAATATGGGATGCCTCTTTGAAAACGAAATACAGACGGCCGTGTAGCCAATGTTTATGTGGGTTATTCACGTGGTAAATAAAAAAATATGACGAAGTTAACATAGTCGGTCGTTGACCAATATTTGCGTAGCAAGCAAAAATCAGAAGTGTAGGCGATGGAATCTTGAAGTTTTCGGTAGGAAAACTGACCTATGTATACCAAAACGTATGGAAAAATAGCGTCCGTATGGAAAAATGTGAGCAGTAATGACTCAAAGTCCCCAGTCGTAATCATAATCTAAGGAGAATCCCTAAACAGAAGGTTATAGAGGGGAGTTTGGCATTGGACCAGTAATGATCCAGCCGAAGACGGTGCTCTGCGCTATCAATGAACCTAGTACGTTGATACGTGTACCCTGTAGCAGAATCTTCGGATAAAGATCTGCTCCTAGTAATAGGTCAACAGGACGGGAAGAAAAGGGATCAGGGTCGGCCAAACGAAGATTTGGCAATTGCGGAATGGTGTCACGTTTTAGGGAAAATGATGGCAGATTTTCTGCAATTGTCGGCAGAACCAGAGCATTAGTTTCCATTGTCTGCGTAGCATCCAATGGAGAACTGATACGAATGGGACATTGCTTACGGGAAATTTGTGAAACGGACCCACTAACCCCCGAGATTGAAGCTTGAACGTTATTCGCGCCTATACCCAATCTTTTTTGTATACGTTCAGAAACAAAAGATGCTTCCGAAGCTGGATCTATTAAGGCTCTAGCTGGGTACGTAGTACCTTTGTGCACAATATGCACCATAGCTGTGCCTAACAATATTTTTCTGCTCTGGGTGGTATGAAATACCTGTCGGTTTGAAGACCCTGATGTGATACTGGTAGAAGTAGTAGGTAGAATTACCTGATCTGGACTTCTAACATTTGAAGTCGTCGGGGACGATTGAGGCGTGGCCTCGATGTGTAACAGCGTGTGATGCCGTTTATTGCATATAGTGCAGTTGTAAATGCTGTTGCATTTTGAAGATTCATGTCCGTGAGACAAACAATTAAGACAACAGAAGTGTTTCTTAACTGTGCTGATTCTTTCAGGAACTGAAAGTCTAAGGAATTTATGACAAACTCTTAGATGATGCCTTTGTCGTGAACAAAGCGCACATGATTTAGGCGAGAATGTACGAGGTAACCTTGAGAAATGAGGGGCACTTTGGGCCGTGACGGAAGTTGATGTATTCGTTGCACCATTCGTAGAAAGGGAACGTTTATGGTTGTTTAGAGGTTCGACGTAATCGATGCCCCTAATGTCACGTAAGCAGGTCAGAGTTTGGATCCTTTCTGTAAGAAAGTGATCCAAATCTTTCCACGAAGTCAAAGTAGATTTGTTCTTTATGCTTTGTTCCCAAAGTACCACGCAGTTCTTAGGTAACCTCTGAAGACACAGGAAAACTAGAATAGGATCCCAGTCTTTTGTCGACACATCATAATTAGACATGGACGAAATACACCCGTTTATGCCTCTTTGTAGTTTCTTTAACCCTGCACTGGTTTCTTTGTCTAAAACTGGAAGGTCAAAGAGGAGCTTAAGTTGGTGGTTCACCAAAATTCGAGGATTGTCATATGTAGATAATAATGCACTCCATGCTAGATTAAAGTTTTTGTGTGTAAGCGAAAACTTAGACACAATTTCATGGGCATCACCACTAGTTTTGTTATTCAAATGACATAAACGCTCAATATCGCTTATACCGGCATTATTTATATATATGGCAGAAAATAAGTCCCTGAACGTAGGCCAGGAAAGAAAATCGCCATTGAATACTTCAATGTCACAGGGTGGCAAATTTAACCTGTGACTGGAATTTTCATTTCCACAGGATGTGAAAGATGAATTTTGGGAATTTGCGGAACGATGCGGAGCATTCGATACGGTCGCTGTATCCTCGGAATGAGGTATTGACGTGTTACCTATATGAGATTTTGTTGTAATTACAGTAGGTGACTTAGGCGGAGCCCGTAGCGCACCTACCTTTCTATTAATGGACGCTAAAACATTTAAAACACATTTGTAGGCGACATCGTATTTGATGTCGGCTGCTGAAATGTCGTCCTCATTCGAATTTTTATCTTCATATAGGTAATCGAGGCACTTTTCAAATTGGAATTTAACTTTATCCCATAGTGTTCTGACCTCAGCTCCTTGTAATTCTAGGATGTAAACATCGAGCTCTTCGTCCCGTTGGGAACTGAAATTGGCATCAAATTTTACCAAAGCATTAGTAGCTCGGATGAATAAATCCAAAGGAGTGAGTGGCATTTTGAATGCAAATCAGAAGCAAAACAAATAATTAATGTTTATTTAGACACGTAATGTCTTGTTTGAAAAACAAATGCAGCCGAAGAATACAAAACTGCAGCGAAAATACAAGAAATTGTAATTTAATTTGCACGAAAATGCGTAAAATGTTTTAAAACGACACGTAATGTCAAGAAATTCAATATTTATTTAATGAAAATACACTGATTGTATAATAGTCGTGGACTATAATTGAGGTTTAACGTGATTAAACCACAAAAGTTAAATAATATTATAAAGAAACTCAAAAATTTTAAATTTTTTCTTTCAGTGTATTTTATATTGTTTACAGTGTATCGTAAAATACACACAGTATGTGGCAGGGTATCGTAAATACCACTTACCGACAAAAAAAATCTAAAAGAAATGTGTAAAAAGTCGAAAAACTCAAAAATGTGACGAAAATCACTAAAGCCGATGGTAGGGTGCACGGACCGTTAGTTGTGCTCTTCCAATCGTTCAGAATAAAGCAAGAAACAAAACAGTTTTCTCGAAAGAGTTTGCAAAAATAAATAGTAATATTTGTATTAAACGTTATTTAATAAAATATTACTATGCACATATATGTATGTATATACCGAATGTAGGGTGTATTGTATCGGAGACACAAGCAAAATTTTATTATTGGTTGATATTCGAAGAAATCAACACAAAATTTTATTGCAAATGGCACTTTCAATTTTTCAATAAATATACTATGATAAATGATCGTGAACACACCTATTGTATGTGATCAGCTATCATTTATCAGTGAGTGTCACTATTGTTATTTACACGAATATGTAAATAAAGAGGAACCAACAATCAGCAGTAATGACAACAACATTTATATGTTGTTGTTGTAATTTTTACTAACATACAAAAGATGAAAAACACAACAATGATGTATATTGAAAACAGTAGTGCAAGCAAAAAATATAAAAGAAATGTGCTAAAAATGAAATTATTAGGCAAAGCGAAATACAAAATTACTGTGACTGTGGTTGGGTATGCGATTTGTTGTAAACAAATCGAATTGTGATATTAGTGATGTTTTGTTGCTTGAAATAAATGCCGACGGCAATCTCATGGGAGACGGACGGACGTACAAACCTGTTGAAAACGACCGAAGGCTTTGTTTGTTTAGCAAGCACAACACTAACAAATTTAGGTATGTCACTTTAGAAGTAATTCGGAGTGTACATACCTTTGTTGTGGCGGTTTAATTAAAATGAAATGAAGTTTATTTAGATTTGATGGTGGTGATCGATGATCCCTTTTGTTGTTGTTGGCGACGAAGTCGTTGTATCCTCGGTGAGGCAAATAGTCGGATCGTAGAATCCAATGTTTTTGCTGCGAAACAGTCGTTCCTTTGTTGTTTTTCCTCGTGAAGGAAGGAGACAGATCGTAAAATCCGGGTCGATCGGACCAATGTTTGCGTAGCAAAATGAAAATAAAGGAAGAGGGAGAAAAATAAAAACACAAATAATTAATATTTTTTCCCACTGAGCAGTGGACTGTATATTTTTTATAGGGTGGCTGTTCGTGGAACAATATTACCTTCGTACAAAGGGTTTTTAGCAGTAGGACGTAATCCTATGCTTGTTAGTACTCGTAGAGTCGGTAGAATACTGTAAAGGCGGCAATTACAAAACGTCACTCCTTAGGAAATGTCATTACCTTTGACATTATGTACAAAGTACAAAGTCGTATTAAGAGGTAGTAGACACTACCTAAGGAGGAGAAAAATCACCCGTGTTACAAATATGTAATATTAACGCAATTTAATGAAAATTAAGTTTGAAATTAAACAGTATCCATTTTGAACTTCAAATACCAAATTTGAAACAATTCCCGTGAATAATGTCGCTAAAATCATCAAAATACCAAATATCGGGAGGTACCGTTATATGGGGGCTATATGAAAACGTGGACTTTCATGGCCCATTTACGAACTTAACCTGCCTGCTGGAAAAATAAACATGTGTGCAAAATTTTAGCCACCTATCTCAATTCATTCGAAAGATAGCGTGATTACAACAGACAGACAGACGGACAGACAGACGGACATCGCTAAATCGACTTAGAATTTTACGCTGATCAAGAATATATATACTTTGTTGGGTCTGATATGAGTATTTCGAGGAGTTTCAAACGGAATGACAAAGTTAATAAACCCTCCATAGTATGGTGGAGGGTATAAAAATATAGAAAAATTTGCACGAAATGCTTTAATTTCTAAAAATCGACACGTAATGTCGAATAATTTGTGTGAAAATCCAAAAATAGTTAAAATTGTGCACAAAAAGGTTAGTATAATAAGTCAATGACTAATCGTAATTAAACCACGTGATTAAACCACAAATATATAGAAATATTAAGAAAAGAAAATTAAATATTAACTCAAAATTTCTCTAAGTGTAATTCAAACTTAGTAAAATGTTTACAGTGTATCGTAGAATACCTGCAAACTATGGCAAAGTATTGATGATAATAATTGCCAACGAAAAAATATCAAAAAATCTTTAATAAAAATCAAAAATTCGAAAACAAATTAAAAATGTCAATTAAACCGACTGTAAGATGCACGTTTTCAATCGGAAAACAAAAAGATTTAAATCAAAAATGTTTTATAAAAAATTACATAATTTTTGATTAAATATATAATATGTTATATTATATTTATATAAAAATAATAATATTTTAATAAATAATACCGAATATAGGGGGCACAGTGTCGAAAACACAATTTAAATTTAATTATATTTGATATCCGAAAGATTCAACGCAACAAATATCCGGAAATGGCAGTAAAATATTTCGATCAATTTGTTGGATAATATTGGGAAGTGTGAACTCCCCTAATACATATGATCATATGTTGTCAATATGTGAGTATCAGAGATGTCACAAGTGTAAATAAAGAGTGGCAACAATCAGCATAGATGACAATTCCGCTTCTATATTGTAGTTGTTATTGTTTTGGTGGTATTTTTAACAAGAAGGAGAAAATAAAAGAAAAACAACACAATTAGAAACCAAACAATATTAAAATAAAAGGAAATGCGAGAACAAGCAATAAAATATGAAACTAAAAAAGAATTGAATTTCAGTGATTGTTTTTGTTTTGAACACTAGTTACAAAGCGACGAATTGACACTTAATATTCCTAGTATATAAATGAAAATATACCGACGGACGGACACTATGCGCGCTGTAAAACGACAGGCGGTTTTATTAATTTTTTTATCACAACACGGAAACCACGTATGACACTATTTGTAAAATGAATTAGGCAGTATACATACCTGTGTTGTTAATACAATTTTTATTTGAAATAAATAAATGGCAATGTAGAGGATTGGTCGATGATCTATTTATTGGTGTTGTTGTTGTCCTCGACTATGTCGAACTTGCCTTGTGAGTTTTAACAAATTGAAAAGCTAACATGTCGCAAAGCGGCGTTAGCAAAAATTACGCGTTAGATATTGTTATTACCTTTGTCCTTGTCTACGAAATAAACAAAGACGTTTTTAAAAGTAGTAAACAAAATCTAACGCCGCTATTAAATTAAATTACATTAAATCATCAACAGACAGGAAAAGATTTTGTTGCCAAACACAAATTGGGATGAGACAGTGTCAGCATCTACTTTTATTAAATGGAAACATTTTGTGGATCAACTTCCAAACATCGATCCAATATATATCCCGCGATGGACTAATTTCTTCTTAGAGGACACAATTCAAATACATGGTTCTTGTGATTCATCTGAGAAAGCCTATTGTTCTACACTGTATATTTTTATGACTACAGGGACCAGCAGTCCAGTACTGAAGAATTATGTTATAATTCGCTATGGTGAAATGGTTCAATCTAGTTACATAGTTTTAAGAATACTTGGCCTAATTCAAATATAATTATAAATTATAACAATGAAAAGTATTTGTACATTACGCACCAATTATTGAGAAAGATAAATTTATAATAAACTAGTTTTCTTTTTACAAAAAAGCACTGTGGGTTGTTGGCTATATATTCCATATGAAGAAACGTCAAGAAAAACAATGAAAATCTGAGTAGTCAAATGATAAGATTCTTTCTCACAAAGTGTAAAATCCTGTAAAATTGATTATTGTCTGAATAACCCAAGTTTTTCATTCTCTGAGGGAGTAAAATTATTGAAGCAATTCGAAATACATTCCACCTCCAAGCTCATTGCGACAATAGGCATAGGAAACACTTTTGGAGTACTTGCGAGAGGGAATCGGGGAATTTCAAATTTCCATCCATATGCAGAATAAAGGTTGATGCAGAAACAACAACAAACCCTTTTTGGTATCTCAACCCATCAGCAAAGAGCAACAGAAATCAAGGAAGCCACGGTCGCAAACATTTAATTTTTTTTTAAGTTTTTAATGTGCAGAGAACAAACGTAAGAATACTTGTGTTGAAGTTTTATAAATTAAAATTGTTGACCGTTTGTTCAACAATAATCTTTTATTATTTAGGTAAACTGGCCGTGAAATAAATAAGACACCTGTTGCTTTATTTTATTTTATTATTTTGTTTTCTTATCTTTCGTTCCCACGCCTCTCACACCCGCCCCTGCCGACCGAGGGAGCCACCTCCCTATACGTAGAGAGCGCATACACAACAAAGTCTGGACTAAGGCGGGTTAGCAATGGTTTCACACCGGCTACAGAAACTACATCAGCCAGTAAATACAATAATAAAAATAACAGACACACACAGATTAGTAAACATAAGTTAACAAGGTACAGATTTTAAAAATCGCCGCTCATTGGCTGTGTCTACTGTACCGCAAAGGGAAATGTAGACCAAGTGCCAGATGATCAAGCAGCTTAGTAATTTATAACAGAATTTCAATCTACCGTTTACAACTATTACTCAAAGGCGAGTTCTACTAGTTCCGCTTGGGGAGATGTAGATAAGATGCCGTAAAATGAGTTTGGAGAATTAAGAACAAAGACATGAAACAATTAACGAATACTCATTAAACAAACAAAATTACATATGTAGAATATAGTTCTTTATTGTATTTAATGGATTACTTAAGCAAATAGTGTTAAATAAACTGTTATAAATAACACAAAGTGACCTCATAGGGTTGTTAAGCTCATAGTTAGTTCTCGCAAACGATAATTTTAAGGGTTCGAAATTACGAGTTCTGCGAGAAGGAACATTATGGTATATTTCACCTATAAGAAATGAAGAATCAACGAGACAGCGTACTAATTTAATGATAAATAGAGCTCTTAACATAAAACGTCTTCTGTCAAGTGATGGAAGGTCAATTAACAATAACCGACTCTCATAAGGAGGAAGAGGTTCGGAAACGTTCCAGTTTAAACCACGTAAAGCGAAAATTAAAAAAAAGAATTTGTACTGATTCAATTTTATCAGAGTAAAATTTATAAAATGGACTCCACAATGTACAGCCATATTCTACTACTGGACGCATTAAGCTAACAAATAAACTTTTAGTTACGTAAGGATCATCAGACTCTTCAGACCAGCGCTTGATGAATCCTAGTAAAGATTTCGCTTTATTAACACAAGAATCAATATGCAAATGAAACCGAAGCTTAAGATCTAATATTACGCCCAAGCCAACGAAGCGAATCAACATTATCCAATTTGTGGGAGCCAATAAAGTAATTAGATAATAAAGGTTGGGATCGAAAGAAAGACAACTTCTGGCATTTTTTTAGATTAAGGGTCATACCATTTGCACTACACCAGTTTACGAGTGAGTATAAATCATATTGTAAAGAGATTTGATCGCTAAGTGAATTTGTGTGAAGAAAAAGCGTGCATTAAAATTTTAGAAAAACGAACTACGTTTGGAAGGTCATTTAGGAAAAGAACAAACAGTAATGGGCCCAAGTGACTTCCCTGGTGTACACCAGATGAAACAATGATATTCTTCGAAGAGACATCATTAAAAATAACTCTTTGTGTACGATTATTTAAGTAGGAGGATATCCAGTTTAAAAGTGATGTTGGGAAACCCATTAAGCCTAGTTTTTGAAGCAAGAGCTTATGAACTACCGCATCAAAAGCTTTGCTTAAATCAGTGTAAATAACGTCTGTCTGTTGCTTATTCACAAAACCTTTTTGAACTTGACAAACAAATTCTAATAGATTAGTAATTGTAGATCTACCTTTCATGAAACCGTGTTGACAAGGTGAAATTATGCTTTTTATGTAGTGTAATATTCTTCGTGATACCAAAAGCTCGAAGAGTTTAGGAATGGCGCTTAATTTAGCGATACACCTATAATTATTGATGACCTCCTATTTCCTGATTTATGCAGGGGAATAACAAAGCTCGATCGCCAATAGCATGGGAAATATCCTTTAGATAGGGAGAGATTAAACATTTTAGTGAGAGGTACAGAAATTTCATTAGCGCAAGATTTTAAAATGTGCGTTGGAACGCCGTCAGGGCCTGGAGAGAATGAGGAGCGTAGTGTTCTTAACACATAGAAAACTTCGTCATCTGTCAGGATAATACGGGGAAAATGATTTAATTTCTTCTGTGTATAAGAAGATTGAAAAAACTCAGCAAATAAATTAGAAATCACTAAGTTGTCAGAAGATTCACTACTGCCAAGTTTCATACTACTGGTAAATTTATGTGCCTTCCTTTTGGAATTTACAAATTTAAAAAAGTTTTTGGTTTTATGTAGCAGGTTTTGTTTAATTTTTATTAACATTGGGAATAACATTTGCAGTTTTCAGAGTTATATCTACTCCTTGCGGAAGAATACTTTGAATAGTTCAATGCAGTATTCGACATTTTAAATTTTTTGAATAATCTGCTTTTCAAATTACGCAAACGTCTCAGTGAAGGGGTAAACCAAGCAGGACCCTGATCTAAATTTTTTTTTACTATAGGTACAGAACAAGATAATGCAAATTTAAGTTGCTCATAAAATTTTGAGACACATAAGTCAATGACATCTCTCACATGCCATATAGTGTTAGATAAAATAGAGCGCAGTTTAATAAGGTTTGTTTTCCCAAAGTTACGCCTACCAATAGAAGCATTAACAGATTTAGAATTCAGGGAAGCGTTTATTAATTAATTCGAGGTTTATCGAAAGTGTAGGGTGATAACTGTCTTCAGGGAGCACATAGGGGTAGCATCTAGAAATCGAAATATTCAATGAAGACGAAAAAATTAAGTCTAACAACCTGTCTTTAACATTTAATACATGGTTTACTTGGTACAGACAAAGCTCAAATATCTTATCCCAAAAGTTATCAAAACCTGTTGGGTAAGTCAGAGGTATGTAATCTAGAATATTGTCACCTGAGGTCCAAGATACCCAAGGAAGGCTAAAATCCCCTAAACAAATTAATGCAGAATTATCTGTAAGCAACGAAGACACCTTAGCAAATAAATCTGCATGGTTAAGATAAATTTTAAGTTCAGAATTAGGTGAAATATATGAACAAGTTAAGAAAATGGTACTACCAATGATATTTAATTTTGCGCAGATAAATTCGATATTAGGATACGCTGAGACATCAATCATTTCTGAAGGAATCGAGTTATGAATTGCTATTAGAACTCCACCTTTTTTCTCCACTTTTTCTCCACTCCACCTATCTTTTCTGTAGACTTGATAATTATCAGAGAATAACTCAGTGTCCAGGACATCAGGTTTTAACCACGTTTCAGTGAAAGCAATTATTTTATATTCAGAAAAGAAGCTTTTAAGGAAAATATATCTAAGCTTAGTGTTTAATCCTCTTACATTTTGATAAAGAATCAGTTACGACGTTTACATACTTATCTACATTGGAGCGTTCTCTAAAAACAAATTCCTTTACCAATATATCATCGGGCCAAAACGAACTACTAACAACAGTGTTAAAAATTAAAAGATGTTTAAATCAAAGATTAAAAGATGTTTAAATCATTATCGCTTACGTCATGTAACTTAGATTTCATATAATTACGGATATTAACGATAGAAGTTTCAGGATGAAGTCTGGATATAAAAACTGTTTTGCGACGTGCGACAACAACAAGCTGATTAGAAGTTGATGGATCATCAACATTTACAGCAGCCGAAGGGTTTGGAGGGGCTTGCACCACAATTGCAGGTGGGTTAGAAAATGTTCTTTTGGAAGTCGTACAATTCGAGATTGAGGTTTGTAGCGTTGGAAGTAACATCCGAGTCTTTATGATTATCATGAGAAACTAGTTTATTACTATTAGGAGGAGGATTTGGCGAAATCGGAGAATTTAAGGTGATTAAATTATCGAGACCTAAATTGTTTGTTTCGATATTGCTAACAACGCCTGAAGCTTTTTTCCTCTTTGGAGAACCATCAGATAATTCAAACCTGTTAACCAATTTTTCAATTTTTTCAAATTTTTTAAAATTTAAATTAAATCTTTTTTTAACTTATCGATTTCAGCCTTAGTTTCTTTAAAAAAGCAATGATAATCAATTTGAAGATCTCTACAATCAAAACAAGACCAACGTAGACCTTTAGTCTTGTAAGTAATAAAATCATACTGTCTACCATTAAAACCAGCACATTTAAGATGCGTAAAATTATCGCAAATAAAACCAGAAATAAGACGCTCATTGATGTCTCTAACTGAACAGTCTTTGAAAGAGCAAGCCATTTTTGTAAAATAATTAATTAGATTAAAATACCAGTTAAATAATTTTTTATATGAAATAAGAAGGTAAACTGTGTAATGTGAACACGGTGTAGTAATTAATATACTATTAGTGCCTAAAAGTATGCTAAAAATCTATTATTACGTACAGAACTGCTAAAGGGGATTCAGCTACAAACGTGAACACAAACAAAAACACGACGAAAATAAAACAAAAATGAAAGCACAAAATAAAACAAAACACTGATGCTTGCGCGGAAAATATTAAATAAACTTATTAAGCAGGAAAAAACATTTTATTCACAAAAACTTCACACTTTTGGAAAAAAATAAATAGTGTTAATTTAAATATCACAATTTAATATTTTTTGACGCTTTAAACACACAAAAAATGACTTTTTATTTCGTAAGACGAAGACACAGAAAATAAACACTTTTGCCATCATATGTCCGTTTGTTCTTGCTGTATGTAACAGAATGAATGTTATATATTTATATATATATATATATATATATATATATATATATATATATATATATATATATATATATATATATATATATATATATATATATATATATATGTGTGTCTGCCGCATTGTTTGGGGATAGTTTTTGGAGGATTTGACCTCTTTGAGGACAGTTGGCCATGTTGGGGACAGTCCCCAAATTTTTTTATATGCTGTGAACTCTCTGGGAACATGATCTCTTTGGGGACACAAAATATACAAATGTACTTTTTATGCTCCTATGGTATTTTAACTATTTCTCATTCTAAAAAAAAAATAATTTTTTTAATGTTTAGCCTGCAAACGTTATATATATTCATTTTATTTGCAAAAAAAAGTGTGTTTACTCCGGTAGGGTTGCCGAGTTTCAACCAATTTTCTACAATATTTGACGCCGTTCACTATTACTGGAAGTGACAACTTTGGACTGCCTGCATGTTTTCTTTAACGCATAAACATCCTAACACGAACGTTGGCAAATTAATGGAAAATTATTTCAATTCTGACAAAGAAAACATAAAATCTGTAATAGAATGCTGCATATTTATACCCTACAACACTATGTGTTATATGGATCTTCCTAGCTCGCCGATCTGAGTCGATCTAGCTATGTATGTCCGTCCGTCCGTCTGTCCATGTTAATTTGTATTCACGCTACAGGTCGCAATTATGGTCCGATCCTCACGAAATTTTGCACGAAGGTGAGGTTAGGGTCAGAATAGAAGCCTATTGTTTTTGGAGATGATCGCCACATGTTTAGGGGTTGAAATGGACCAAATACTGAAAAAATGTCTGATTTTGAAGTGGCTATACAGGTCGCAATTATAGACCAAGCGAAATTTAGCATGGGGCTAGAGCTTAGCATTGGCCAGAAATCTTTTAATTTTGGTGGACATCGGATAATATTTAGCGGGTGAAATAGACCCCGAATTTTGTGTTGAAAAAATCAAATTTTTCAATAAACCGCGAATATTTTTAGTCCCGGCAAAATCACAAATAGACGAGAAGGTCAATTCTGACCGTTACATAGATGTTGATAGTAATGATATCAGGTATATATAGCGAAATATGTAGAATTTATATATAAAATGGAAATGGATGTTAGTTTGAGCGCTTATATCTCAAGAATGGCTGGACAGATTTTGACAAATCTTGTCAATTCAGAATGTTTTTTTTTTGTTTCGCATAAAAAGATGTCAATAATGACGATAATATGCATTTTGTAATATTTTGTGATATTTTTTATTTTTTTTTTAAATATTTTTTATCGCATGTGATTTTCTCATTTTGACTTACAATATTGAAGTATACATTTTCTAATATTTTTTTTACCTTGCAACACAGGTTGGGATTATAATATACAGATTGTAATTATCGTCCGATCTTCACGAATATTGAATATACATTTACTAATATTTTTTTTACCTTACAACACAGGTTGGGATTATAATATACAGATTGCAATTATCGTCCGATCTTCACGAAAATTTTCACGAGGGTAGGGTTAGGCTCAAAAATGTTAGGCCTATTGTTATTGAAGATTTCCGCAATATATTTAGTGGCTGAAATGGGCCAGCAACTAAAAATTTTTCTGATTTTGCAGCCGTTAAAAAGGGCACAATAAGAGACCAAAGAACACGAAATATCGCATCAGGTTAGAGTTCAGGACAGTGGGTAGAATGGACGACTATTTTTGTGCGAAAAATACGAACATTTTCATTTTACCGAAATCCTGAAAATAACTTCCAGGCGGAATTACAAATATACAAAAGACGAACTTCTGGCATTTTTATGCAGATTTCGTTGAAAGAAAAGCAAATCATGTAGAAGAGTCTATATTTGGAGATACAGAGGGGGTAAATATGGGTTAAATGCTACGAAAATGAGCATGTCCGCATGGTTTCGGTTAAAAAAACAATAATGTTTTACTTTTGCCATTTTCTAGATATAGGATAATTCGAAACGAGCAGCATTTGAGTCCAACATCAATTTTTAAATTGGATATAAAAAAATAGATTAAAGCCATACTACACGAAAAATTATTTATCACTCTATCTTGAAGAATGCGTTCGAGTATCATTCCTATATAAATTGTATGGCTTATTATAGTGTTGTAGGGTATTATACGGTCGGCCCCGCCCGACTGTAGCCTTTGCTTACTAGTTTTATTTTGTTTTTGCAATAATCACAGAAAAATCACATGAAATTTATGAAATATACATATTGAGTGTAGTCGTTTAAATATTACGGAATAAGCTTCGGACTAATTTAATCATAAAAAACAAAGCGAAAGCCAACCAAAGTGCGACTGTGGAAAATTTGTGAAGATTAGTCTAATAACTCAAACAAGTTTTTTTACTCCAATTGTCAATTGGATGGAGACAGAGGTTAACCACCCCAATTTGGGTTTATTTTTTAAACCTTAATTCAGTGGCTTAACCCAGTCAGTTGTAAACGTACTATAAACTCTCTCACCGATAAACTAATGTAGATTTGGACTTGCAATTGCTATGTACTAGAATGTGCAAAAACCCACAAATGTTTACTACAATAACAAGTTATCACATTCTTCCGTTACGTTCCGACCACGACGTGGAAATACAACACTGTTTTCACTTATGACATCAAAATATGCTAAAGGTTTTACAACACTGCATGCAAAAGTGTCAACAGTGTTGTATTTTTTTGCCGAAGACAAAACCAAACTTTGGATCTTTTTTAGGATTTATAGCTCAGTTATACGGAATAAAATCTCCACTAGATTTTAAAAAATCCCGTACAAATATCGCAGAATTTAGATAAACGTTTATGATGTTTAAGCAACAAATCCTTAAATTTTTGATATGTTCCAGAATCTGAAAATAACATTTTTTTCTTTATGTTATCGGCAAAAATACGTCTACAATAGGGTCTACTACCCTGTAGTTTTAAGACAGAGCATATCTCAACATTTGAATACGCATTATTTGTATTTAATATTTAAAAAAAGCAATTTCAATGAAACTTGATTTCTGTAGGAACCATTGCTACTTTATTATTTTGCTTATTTTTTCACATGAGGTTTTGCAGTTTAACTTTTTTCATGTCGGTTTATTTGACGTGTATGCAAATGATTTGACAAGTTTAACCTTGACCCAGTTAGTGTTAACGTACTATTACTGCAAAATTAGTATTTTCTTTGTGATAACTCAAAATGCAAAATATAACGTTGACTCATATGAAGTGTTACTTTTTGATTTTTTGGAAGTGTTCAGATTAATGTTTAAAAAACAGTGTTGCATTTGAGGATTTGTGCCGGTTTTAAAATAAGTAAAGATTCATTTTGTATGACAAATCTGGCTGATTTTGATCAAATTAAGAAAATAAAACCCGATAATGCGCTAAGTCCTGATAAAGAACTTCAATATAAATGGACTATTATATTTGCATACCAAAAGATTTCATTTTATTTATGATTTAAAGTATTTGGTATGCCTGAAAATGAAAGTATACACTATTTTCTTATGTTGTCAATTTGCTGAAATTTGCGTAAAAATCCAGAAACAAAAGAAAGTAAATTAGGCGCGTTTATACTTGCGGTGCAAAATCGACTCGATTTTACGAACTCATAGAACACAAAAAGTAAAGCGGGTACACGAATAAACCCATTCATACGACGCTATATGTAATTCATAGTCACCTAGTTCATTCTCTCTTAATTTTTGTTTGCAAGAATCTAAAATTTTTTACTTAGATACAATTCCTTTATGTTATCGAGAAAAATAAAAAAATTAGTAACTTCTTGCAGTACTGGAACAAAGCTACAAAATATTTATAAATCCACACAGGATATGCATACATCTTTAAATTTTTTTAATGTTGTTAGATTTTCACATATTTTAAGATTTTTATCTTTTCAAAGTTGACATGAGATTCATTTTACTTGGTTCCTTCTGCTAAAGGGGAAAACATTGGGGCTTATATCATGATTTCTTTAAATCGAGTCGATTTCGGACCGAAGGTTTCGGCATGAAAAATACATCTCTGTTGATATTTTTCATAGGCAACAGTGTTGTAGTTTAATGTTGCGTGAAGCCATATTGTGCAAGTTTTTCAAAAGCGCGTCATTCGTTGTTACTGTGTGAAATAAATCGGAGTGGTTTTTACAGTTTATAGCGCAATTTCCAATTATAAAAATAAAAGAAAAATTTTAAAATAAAGTTGCTGCAGAATTAAAAAAAGACGTTTTGAAGAGCAAGTGTGTCTTCCCTCTCTTATAAAAAGAAGAAAAACCAGGAGGTTTTAAGGAAATCGGTGCGTCTGCTGAAGAAGTATTAAAATGTAAGTAACTGCACAGTTAATTATGCATAAGAAACAAATTATTTATTATAAAAGATGGAGTAAGATTGGAGGTGGGGTAGTCTCCGGGACCATGATCACAACAATATATAGGTTTCCCGGGGGAAGTCTATACTTCCCGGGATATGGGTCTTGACTTTTAGGAAATTTCCTACAATAGTACCTTTGGGTTCATAATGGGCTCCTCTCGGATCGGGCTGATATTTTTACCATAGTAAGTCCTTGGCTTCCTGATCACAACGATATTGATATTTCTGGGGGAAGTCCATACTTCCCGAGATATATGTCCTGACTTTTTGATATATATCACCATTATTAACTCTTCTGTATTGTCCGCATTATAAAGTACTCTTCGTGAGCTTTAAAATGATATGCATATTGTTATAGCAGTAATAATGGTGATTTTCCGAAAAGTCAATGCCCATTTCTCGGGAAGTATGGACTTCCCCTCGAAAATATGTATGTCGTTGTGGTCAGGAAGATGAGGACTAACTATGGCAAAAATTTCAGCCCGATCAAAGCTGGAGCTCCCAAAAGACATTTAACTCTTTTGGTTTTTATCCCCTCATACGATGAAAATGTGCCAATTGGAAATAATAGTGTTAGACCCCACACGTGTTAAGAGTAAACCCGTTTCAGACAATTTGGAGTCGCTTTAGCAATGTCCGTCCGTCTGTCTGGCTGGCTGGTGAGCTCGACAACTCTCAAACGGAGCCCCAGATCTGGCCCAAATTCGGCTCACAGTAGTTTTTTGACCAAACTTAGTTTTAGTTCGAAAATGGCTTATATCGGTCCACTCTTTGATATATCCCCCACACAACAATACCACCCGATTGTTGGTATTTTAAAGATTTCAGCTTCATTTTTCGACGGAAACAGTCCTATTCAATATCTTTTTAGGTGGCAGGCCTTCGGCCGTGACTTGAGATTTTCTCCTCTGGGGTATTTCCAACACATTACATTTTTAAGTTGGCCGACCTTTGGCCATATTTTTATGTTATACCATTTTGGAAAGATCAAAAGGTACGATTTAATTTGGTACCAATATTGCGAAACCCCATAATGGGTAGTGTTTTACAAAAAACCCCATTTTGAAAACAGGTATTTTGGAAATATCTCCTAAAGCGATAGAAATAATACCGCCATGTTACTACTTGTTCAAAATAAGCTTTCCAACGATACCCATATTGTAGTTATCGGTTCCGGAAAGCCGGGCCGTTTCCCACGAAAAAAGTACTTTCCTGTGATCAGGACAACAATTTCAACCACTGCAAAAAAATTCTAGAGTTTTTACTAAAATAGAGATAAGCCAAACTCCTCAGAATAACCTCCTTTATGATTTTTTATTTGAAAATTCTCCAACATAAACATGACTAATGTGTGAGTTTTCAAGCAGGATAGAGATCAAAATAATTTATAAAACTGAATTCCCTCCAATCCAATGAATTGTATTTATTTTCAAATTTTATGTTTGGAAAAAATTCCGAACATCAAAATTTCCAACAAAATCTAATTATTTTTGGATTGAAGAAGCGCTAGACATTATTTAATCATACACGCACACGAAATGTTCAGCGGCAGCAGCAGTTTGGCAGTAAAATGTATGAGCCGCATGACAAATTTAAAAAAACCAAAAAATCTGGCAAAAGAAAAAGGGTTATTCAATGCAAACAATTTATAAACATTAACATACACTTTTTATATCCATCTATGCATATATTTCCCTTCACCCAGTAGTTTAGGAAGGTTTACGCGTTGAAATACATTTCTGATTAACAATATTTTCTAATAATTATCCGCTAACTCACTTTAACTATTCACGTACAATATTTTGTTTACTTTGCGTTCTCCTTTTTCGAAAGTATTGTTCAGGGAACTAAAATTTTATTTCGATCATTGCTTTTGTTACTTTATTCGCGTTTAGGGATATTCAAGTCGATTATCGACTGCGATAAGCGCTATTCTTTGTTGGACAACAGAGCCGATGTTACATGATCAATTCATCAAAATCAATTTTTAGTTTTCCGAACAATACACTTGAAAGAAGAGAGCGCAATGTAAATAAAATATTGTAGATGAATATTCAAGGTGAGGTAATAGATAATTATTATGAAATATTGTTGATCTAAAAATTTATTTCAGCGTGCAAACCTTCCTTACCTGGTGTGTAAAGGGAAAATTGTAATGAAAAGTGTGTGAGTGTTTATGAATCATTTGCCATAATTAACCCTTTTTTGTCATGTTTTTTTTTTTTTTTTTTTTTTTTTTGTTTTCAATATTTGTATGCTTTGTAAGCGGCCCATACATTTACTGCCAAACTGCTGCTGTCGATGAACCCTTTGTGTGCGTGTGTGATTAAATAATGTCTGGCGCTCCTTCAATTCAAAATAATTAGATTTTGTTTCAATTTTTGGTGTTCGGACTTTTTATTTTCATAAATTGATTATTAAAAGATTTGAAAATTAATACAATTCATTGGATTGAAATGATTTTAGTTCTATACACAAGGGCGGCCCAGGCGGTTAATGTTGAAGAGTGGGGACAGCTTGAAAATTTCAGAAAAAAACTCAAAATGTAGCCTGCAATTCTGGTATTTAAAGACAGTCTGACATTTAAGGACAGTCCTATGTATCTTCTCCGAAGTTACAAACTAACACTATGTGGTGTAGGGTATAAATAGTTTAAGTAGATATAAAGCGGCACACATCACATTACACGATGAAAATAGGTAAAATTTTTCATTTATTGCAGTGTTAGCGTTTTTATTATTGAAAAATAGTTATGTATCTTTTTTTATTAAACATTTTGGATTATTAAAGCCTACTTGCATCATAAGTTTACTCTATTATAGTGAACAGTACTTTTTTTGGTTTGCGTTCCATATTTTATTAACGTACTTTATGTGTCCTCTTTTTTATTGATGGTTCTCGTTGTCCACTATGTTGATTTGTTTAAAGTCATAGAAGCGCAGGTGAGTTTTTAAATGAAGAAAATCGTTAAGACAGTAAGTAGTAATTTCGGCCGTGCCGAACTATTTATACCCTTAACCACTATGTTTATCAATGTTGATTGTGGCAGAAACTTTCAAAATACCGAAATTCGGGAGGTACCGATGTATGGGGACTATACGGAAACGGGGACCAGCATAGGCAATTTTCTATCTGTAATACCCATTTCGGACTTCAAATACGAAATTTGGAACAGTTCCGGTTAATAATGTCGCTAAAATCATCAAAATACCGAATATCGGGATGTACCGTTATATGGGTGCTATACGAAGCCGTGGACCTGAATGTGCAATTTTGTGTCATATGCTGTAGAACCTATTCCGAACTTCATTTACGAAATTTGGAACAGTTCCGGTTAATATGTAGCTTAAATCATCGAAATACCGAATATTGGGAGGTTCAGTTATATGGGAGCTATACGAAAACGTGGGCCGACATGGCCCATTTACGAACTTAACATGCCTACTGACAAAATAAACATGTGTGCAAAATTTTAGCCTTCTATGTCATTTCGTTCGAATGATAGCGTAATTACAACAGACAGACAGATGGACATCGATAAATCGACTTAGAATTTTACGCTGATCCAAAATATATATACTTTGTGGGGTCTAACATGAGAATTTCGAGGAGTTACAAACGGAATGACAAACTTAATATACCCTCCATAGTATGGCGGAGGGTATAAAAACACTTTCTATTAAAGTTTCGATTTTAACACTTAGGCAGAAAAGGAAACTTGTTGAACTAAGTTTTAATAACAGCTGCATTTGGGGTAATTGGGACCAGGCAAGGCTAAATTCAATCAAACAAAATAATGCACATATAAGTGCATTCACTCTTATGATCAGTGCACACGATCCATATATAGGCCGACTCTTATCGCGGAGTTCGTACTGCGCGACATTCAAAACCTCATAGAGAGAGGTTTGTGATATTCTGGTCAGGAATTTAAATCCGTGCCAGACAGGTAGGCTTTCCACTATTCCAAATAATTTACATTTATTTTTGTCCTACATGGGGTCACAACTTTTGAGTCGATGTCTAAATGTACTCTATTTTCAACCAAAAATGTTGGTCACCGTAAGAATAGATGAAATAACCATATACATTTTTAAAAACAACACAAAAATTTTTGGTTTTATTTTACTAATAAATATTCATAAAATATTATTACTGTTTTTAAAACATAATTTGGATGTTATTTAAAAATTGATCAAAACACACATTAATGAAGTGTTCCTTAAATTTCGCACAAGGTGTAGGTAGTTTTTAACAAATATAAAAAACCTGCAAAAGAAAAATGCTTAATATTTGCAAACGATGATCTACGAACATGCACTTAAATTTTCCATTTGAATTTCGATGAACTGGGCCTCCTGGCATTTGATTTTATTTTACTCCTCAGGTAAGCAAGATTTTCATTGTGAAAAACACTGTAAATGGTCAATATTTTTCAAACGTTATCCATTTACGTATATTTTGTTCCAATGTTTTGTTTGTTACTTCGCGCCCTTTCAAATAAAATTATTGTATAGGGAGCAATAAATTGATTTTGTTCTCTTCTTTTGCTATTTATCGATTCGATTTTGAGATTGTATCGACTTTCGACACAACATTATGTAACCGCGGCCCTGCATCAAACATACAAACGGTGATCGTTGATGTCATTGGTCGTGCTACATTATGTCGAAAATATATTTACATATCCCTGTTACTCAAAATCGAATTAAATAGCAAACCAAAGAACAAAATCAATTTCGTGTTCCCTATACAAAAATTTTATTTTAACATTAGAACAAAATCAACGTAAATAGATAATGTTTGGAAAATATTGACCATTTGCAGTGTTTCTCACAATGAAAAAACTTGCTTACCTGAGGAGTAAAATGAAATCAAATGCCAGGAAGCTCAGTTCATCAAAATTCAATGGAAAGTGTAAGTACATGTTCGTAGATCATCGTTTGCAATTATTAAACATTTTACTTTTGCAGATTTTTTCATGTTTAAAAAACTACCTACAATTGTGCGGAATTTAAGAAACACTTCGCTTGGAGTACCTGAAATCATTGGATCAAAAGAAGAAAATCATGGAAGTGACGAGTGCCCATATGCTGCTTGTCTTCAAGAGTTTATTGAAATTCATGATTTGAGTACAAACTTTTTTGCTTTTCGCGTATTAATGTGTGTTTTGATCAATTTATCAATAACATCCAAATTATGTTATAAAAGAGTGATAAAAAATTTTGGATTATTGTTCTTAAAAGAAACAAAAAACTGTTGTGTTGTTCTTAAAAATGCATATGGTTATTTCCCATATACTTTCGGTGACCAATAATTTTGGTTGAAAATAGAGTACATCGGCTGAAAAGTTGCGACCCCATATAGGACAAAAATAAATGTAAATTATTTGGAGCTGCACCTGACCAGAATATCACAAACCGGGTGCCCTGCTCATAAGCCTTATTTATATCTTTGTGTTTGCGGGAGTCCATGCACTTATATATGCATTATTATACCCTCCACCATACATAGTATGGAGGGTATATTAAGTTTGTCATTCCGTTTGTAACACCTCGAAATATACATTTTAGACCCCACAAAGTATATATATTCTTGATCAGCGTAAAATTCTATGTCGATTTATCGATGTCCGTCCGTCTGTGGAAATCACTCTAGCTTCCGAACGAAATGACATAGGTTGATGAAATTTTGCTCAGATGTATATAATGTGTGCAGGACTTTTGGTATTGAAAATGGGCCATATAGGTCGACGTCTTCGTATAGCCCCCATATAACGGTACCTCCCGATATTCGGTATTTTGATGATTTTAGCAACATTTTTCACCAGAATTGTTTCAAATTTCGTATTTAATTTTCGCAATGGGTACTACAACCTATGCCAGTAAAATATCTACGCAGATCCACATCTTCGGATAGCCCCTATATAACGGTACCTCCCGATATTCGGTATTTTGATGATTTTAGCGACATTTTTCACCGGAATTGTTTCAAATTTCGTATTTAATTTTCGCAATGGGTACTACAACCTATGCCAGTAAAATATCTACGCAGATCCACATCTTCGGATAGCTCCCATATAACGGTACCTCCCGATATTCGGTATTTTGATGATTTTAGCGACATTTTTCACCGGAATTGTTTCAAATTTCGTATTTAATTTTCGCAATGGGTACTACAACCTATGACAGAAAATGGCCTATGTAGGTCCACATCTTCGGATAGCCCCCATATAACGGTACCTCCCGATGTTCGGTATTTTGGTGATTTTAGTGACATTTTTCACCGGAATTGTTTCAAATTTCGCATTTAATATTCGCAATGGGTACTACAACCTATGCCAGTAAAATATCTACGCAGATCCACATCTTCGGATAGCCCCCATATAACGGTACCTCCCGATATTCGGTATTTTGATGATTTTAGCGACATTTTTCACCGGAATTGTTTCAAATTTCGTATTTAATTTTCGCAATGGGTACTACAACCTATGACAGAAAATGGTCTATGTAGGTCCACATCTTCGGATAGCCCCCATATAACGGTACCTCCCGATGTTCGGTATTTTGGTGATTTTAGCGACATTTTTCACCGGAATTGTTTCAAATTTCGCATTTAATATTCGCAATGGGTACTACAACCTATGCCAGTAAAATATCTACGCAGATCCACATCTTCGGATAGCCCCCATATAACGGTACCTCCCGATATTCGGTATTTTGATGATTTTAGCGACATTTTTCACCGGAATTGTTTCAAATTTCGTATTTAATTTTCGCAATGGGTACTACAACCTATCTATGCAGGTCCACATCTTCGCTTAGCCCCCATATAACGGTATCTCCCGATATTCAGTATTTTTTCATTTTAGCTTTATTTTTCGACGGATTTTTTAAAATTTCAAATTCCTTCTAAATGATGGAAGGTATTAAAAGTTCGGCCCGGCCGAAATTGGCTGCTTATTTACTTGTTTTGTGTAAATAAATTCAGCCTTTCTTGGTCCAAACTACCCCAAATGCTGCTGTTATTAAAATTTAGTTCAACAAGTTTCCTTTTCTGCCTAAGTCTTAAAACCGAAATTTTAATAGAATGTGTTTATACCCTACACCACATGGTGGTAAGGGTATTATGTATTTGTGAATTTGTTTGTAACAGAGAGAAATAAGCGAGATAGACCCATGGTTACTTTTGAAGATATTCATAGAATAATTTTTTTAATCGATTTATGCATGTCCGTCCATGTATTCTTGTGAACAAAATGCAGGTCGTATTTATTATCCGATTGAGATGTAATTTTGCAAACAATGTTTGTTTGGTTTGGATCAGATTTAGATATAGCTCCCATATATATCTTCATCCGATTTTTGGTTTATTGTGCACAACCTGTGCAATAATAACCCAAATGGGATGAAATTTGGCAAATGTAGCCGATGTACACCAAGAATTAACTCTGCGGGATTTGGTGAAAATCGGATGTGATTTAGATATAGCTCCCACTTATATCTTGATCCGATTTTTGGTTTATTGTGCACAGCCTGTGAAATATCAGCCCAAAGGGGATGAACTTTAGCACACGTAGTTGGTGTACACCAAGAATTAACTCTATGAAATTTGGTGAAAATCGGATCTGATTCAGATAAAGCTCCCATATATAACTTCATCCGAGTTTTGATGCATTGTGCACCAAATGTGCAAATTAGCCCAAAAGGCATGAAATTTGACACATAAGGTCGAGTGAAGGCTATAAAAACCCAATGCAATTTTGTGCACATAACAGCAGTGGTGTAGGGTGTCATATAGTCGGCTCCGTCCGGGTTGATGTTGGGCTGTAGGTGAGTTCTAAGGCTGGATTTTTTGACGTTTGGAAGGGTACGAAAAGCAACCGAGAAGAGCTACAGCTCTGCAATTTGGATTCAGCGTCACCGATGGTGTGTAGGATAGATGTGACAAATCGTTTTTGGAAATTTGTACCAAAAGGGTACGAAAACTTCTAATATGTACTTTAAATGTTACTATTCGTATGTTATGAATGAATGGATCTAGAATCGTCGAATTTGGTATGAGAATCAATAATGGAAAGCTCTCTATAGTTATATAAAGAAGTTTTGGAAAAAGAGCAATAAGTGTTGGAATACTTCTAAATAGGATATAATTGTTGAGTAGAGAAAGGTGGGTGGATATATGGAGATGTTTTAAAAAACGAGTACCATAATTGACAAAAAAGTACTTAATAATGTACAATTCGAACGTAAATATAATGAGTAGAGGTGGAAATTCGTAATTTTGTGTTAGGGTGGAAAGGTAGAGATCTTTTGGAAAAGGAGTATCATAAGAGTTGCAAAAGTACTGAATATGGTAGAGATGCAAATCGAAATGTTGTGTTAGATGGATATATGGAAATGTTTTGAAAAAAGGGTACCATTACTGTTGGAAAAGTACTATATAAGGTATAATTTAATAGTAAATGAAGGAGTAGTGTTGAAAATCCGAAAGTATATGGACTTAGCCATATTGGGTGACTACAAATCGCATTTTTTTCTGACGTTGGAATATATTTAGGGAATAATAGATTGGGTGGTCTAATCCCAATTTTGATGGCGAATTCAGAAATCTCACACCTCCAAATGGGACAACAGTGGACCCAAAAGTATATGGACTTAGCCATATTGGGTGAAAATGAATTCAAATCGGAATTTTTTTACTTTTGCTTAATTCAGAGTTCCGATTTGCTTGCGAGCGATTATAACTCGCTCGAGGAAGCGATCAAAAAGTGAGAGCGATTGCTCCAGTTTCGCTTTCCGATCGAATTCGTGCAAGAAACACAGAGTATGTTTAAGCTCTGCTTAGCATATTTTATCGTTAAATTATTTTTTGTAAAGGAAGAAAAGATTGAAGACGCGTATTTGAAAATGAATCTATAATAATTATTAGTCCCAATTTTTTTTACTTTAATTTTACGTATTCTTCAATAGATGTAAAATAATAATAAAACAAAACTTAAAACTTTTATTTTATTAGTTAATTTTTTAAAATTTCGTTGAAAGTTTTTTTTAGTTCAACATGTTTTCCCTAGTAAAGTTTGACAATGACGGTGACTTCTATGTTGTCAAAACAAAAGACGTGAAGCATCACAATTCCGACAATTGTATTGTAAAGTATAAAGGCTGTTCGTACTCCGCAATTTTCATTAAAGCTGACGGTAAGTTAATACAATTTAATATACAAAACATATTCAAATAATTAAGCCGTTTTTTTTTAAATAAGAATATAAATTATGTGTCTATGCAACACATTAGTTTCCATGACATGCCTGTATATTGTGAAATCATGATAATAACTTTTTTTCATCGCATGTCCTTGTCAGCATGCAAAGGGTATGAAAAATGATTGCTAAAATATGCAAAAATGATTTTTAAGAAAAAAATCACAGCAGGTGAATAAGAAATAATATAATTTTCAAACCCGCGTCGGAATTTTATAAATATTGCTCTTATTTTATTTCCAAAAATATTTGTAAAATTTCTGGAACAAATTTGGTCACAAAATAGAAAAACGATCATTTAGATCGTGCTACTTTGTCCAAAAAATAAATAAAAATAAACTTAAAGCATCACAGGCGCCATTTTTTCATAATTAAACACAAGAAACAATATGACTGTAAAAGTCTAAAAAGCGTCAAAGGAAAATGTTTTACTTACTAACCGAATTAAGTAAAACTCAAGATTATATCCGTCGGAGTTTTGTAGAGTTCCGTAGAATACATTAGAGTTAGATTTTATATTAGAACGTTACCAGGACTAAAATATTAATACATTAATTTTCATAGATAATAAAGAAAATCTTGAAGAGAAGAAACAAAGTGAGAATTTAATGGGGACAATAAACGCGGAGAATCAAGAAACACAAATAGCACCAAGAATTCCTGCGAGCCGTGGTCGTGCTTATCAAAATATTTCACCGTCGACAATGTTATACATGAAAGAGTATATAAAAAATCTACCTCCACTAGGATCAAACAGATCAGATAAAGAGCCTATATCTTCAGTCACTATACATGGTGAAAATAACGCATCGGATTCGGAAGAGAATAATACGACAGATTTTTCATCTTTTGAAACTATATCAAGAGGACAATTTGATTTATCAAGGTAAGCATACTTAGCCCAAAAAACCATAAGTTTATGGGAGAAGGAAGAAAAGTTTTAAAAATAAAACTAAAAATATCTATCAAAAATAATTGACACTAAATATTTTTTTATTATAGATTATTTAAATTCTCCTTGATCACATATGACGATTCAGAATTTTGTGTCGTAAATTCCAAATCTATAACACAAATCCAAGGAGGTACGTGTGTGGTGAAATGTAAAGGCGGAAAATATGCAGCTAAATTAATTTCGACTAGCGGTAAGTTAACAAAAATAGCTATATAATTTTTATAATAGATATAATTACTGTTTATTGAAAAATCATGGTGATGATGAAGTTATTAATTAGTCCTAGCATTGTTTTTTTGGAATCAAATTTGATTTCAAATATAGAAATATATATTTGGGGAAAGTTTTAACATAGTATATTTTTGTAGATGACAAATTACAACTTTTTAAACAAAAGCAAATAAAAGAAAATGCAATTTTACCGCCGGACATCAAAAATAGTAAATCGGAAGAAAAATCAAAAAATAATTCAGATCCATCAGAAATTTGTTCATCAACAGAGCTATTAGAAAAATCAATGGACTTAAATTGTCCATCTAAAGCATATATTCAAGGTTTTACTGTGGAAATATGCACTGAATGGGAGAGGTCAACAACTGATGAACCAGAAAACGAAGTTTGGGAAACTGTAGCAATTAATTCTTTGGGGTTATCTGAAGAAACCCCACGAAAAGAACAAGGAATAGAAAAGTCGCAGCCATTGTCATCAGCTGACATATTAAAAGAATCGTCTTTGTGCACTATATCTAATAGAAATTATCCTGAAGAATATATAGAAATGCAGAATATTAACCTTAGCTGTATAAAAAACTCGACCGCAATTGAACCCAAAGTAACCAATAATACTTTGTATACCACGGATGCAAGCAAAATAAATTCTACAATTGAAACTCAATCAGAAGACTTTTCGTCCGATTGTCTACCACCTGACTCAAATGGTATGGTAATACACAACGTTTCTGGTTACACATCCGTAAAAAAACCACAAAAACTACAGGAAACAGGATCAACTAGCGGAATTAGGTCGCCGCTATTGGCATTGGACAGATTAGAAGAATCGTCATGGAGAGTAATATCTAATAGAAAGTCCCCTGAAATGCGGACTACAGATCAATTCCACTTCAAAAACTCAACGGCAATTGAACCACAAGAAACCAGTGACTGTGTAGGTTTTACGGATATAAGCACAATAAATTCTACAATCGAAACTTTGCCAGGAAACTCTACGTCAGAATTTCTACCCCCCGATTCTAGCAACAACAACAATAGCACAAATGTGAGCTCCTTCATAGAGGTTATACCTAAACCAGTAAAAGTCGATGTTTTGACAGTACCATTTTCGAAGCAAAAATCAAAGCAACATTTCTGTGTGTTTTGCAAAACCTTACAATGTAAGATTGCTCGACACTTTTGTTTGAGGCACAAAAAGGAGAATATGGTTAAAATGGCAATGGCCTTACCAAAAGGAAACCGAAAACGCAGAGAAATATTTGATAAGCTCCGAAAAGAAGGAGATTTTATACATAATACCGCTCATGATAAAAATACAGGTTCACTTATCGTTACAAGACGACAACAATCAGAAGCATACCATAAAGCAGACCACTACGTATGCTGCGTCCACTGTAAAGGGTATTATAGCATCACTTCGGCAAGAACTCATATTAGTAAATGCTCTAATAAAAAAAATAAACGGAACAATTTCATTGAAGGTAGGAAAATCACTCAATACGTACACGAATTGGCAAACACAGAAATGAAAACAGCGATTTTTCCCGTTCTACGAAACGATGAAATTACACAGGCCATTCGGTATGACGAACTAATAATTAGATACGGCAACAGGTTATCCGAAAAGTTACCTGATATTCACCACCATGATCAAATCCGAGCGAACATGAGACTCTTGGGTCGATTCAAAATTGAGTGCATAAAATTACATCCTGAAATAAAGGAGTTGAAGGAAATTTTTAAGCCACATTTGTTTGATATGACAATTGAAGCATTACGCAAAACTGCAAAGTGGGAGTTTGGTCGGGGGTTTTCTACTCCAGCAGTTGCCACCAACTTATCTGGTTTGATAAAAAAATGTGCGAACATACAAAAGAATGAGTTCATAAAAAATCAAAATATTGATATGAAAGACCTTTTGGACAATTTTGTTTCATTGTGGGTTGAAGAGACTCCCACTCAAATAAATAAAACAGCTATTGAAGATAGAGAAAACAAAAAAAGATCTAAGAAGGAAGATTTGCCAAACAAAAAAGATATCAAACAACTTTATGATTTTCTAAGAACTAAAATGGTATATTCTATAGCTACATTAACTAAACAATTTATCTTTGATGATTGGAAAAATCTTTTGGAAACTACTCTAATATGTCTACAAGTGTTCAATCGACGACGAGCCGGTGAGATCGAGAGAATAACTATTGAAAACTACAATAAGAAGGAAACTATTACTGACAATATAGAAGCTGGATTTATTGATAATATTTCTAACCAATCTTTTGAATTCGCTAAACAGTATGTAAGAATTACCCTAAGAGGCAAATTAGGACGTACTGTCAGCATATTGCTGGATCCTTTAAGTAGAAAGGCAGTTGACCTTATATTAAAGCATCGCAACAGTGCCGGAATCCCGAAATCAAATCACTATATTTTCTCGGCTCCCGGATCATCAGGAATATCAAAAAAATATATAAGAGCTTGCCCGTTATTACGCAAGTTTGCCTTAGAGTGTGGGGCTACTATTCCTCACACATTAAGAGGAACTAAATTAAGGAAGCATATAGCAACGTATACAGCTTTGCTAAACGTTGAAGAAGCCACAGTGGATAAGCTAGCAAATTTTCTTGGGCACCATAAGGATATACACAAAAGTATTTATAGAGTATCGGTACCAATGGCGGAAATCACTACAGTGTCCAAGATTTTGCTGTCAGCTGCTGGTTGTAGGAATGAGGAAAACTCCGAAAATAATAGTTTTGATAATCTTCGTGGAAACATATCTTCCGAATCTGAGTCATCATCTGTTGAATCAGATAATATTACATATGGCGCAAATTTGGTAAAAAAGAAAATTAGTAGTAAGTATAATAAGAAGGAAGACTAGTAGTACCTACAATAAGAAACTTGATAGTAAGTATATTGAGTAGAAACTATAACTAAGCTTGCGTAGACTTATGTTTCAAAATACACAGTGGTTAATTTACCGAAAACCATGACCAAAATCAAATGCATTATGATCTAGCTTTAATTTTTTTTTTTTGTATTCCTGATTTTATACTTCATTTCACTTAACCCTCCTACTGAGTATTAATGTGGCCTTTTTGGTCCACTCACAAAATTATTTAAACAGTACAAATATTTTTTTAGATTATGCTACCGGCACTTTCAAACTCCCCAAATTGCCTTATTTATAATCCAGTAAAGATTTGATATCATGGCCGATTTGACATTTTACAGATTAATCACAAATGCAATAATAATTGGTCTGTTCCAGAAATGCAGGAATGTTAAAGTTTTTACTACCTTAACCGATTTCCTCTTTACGATATCGGAAAAAATTGCAAAACTAGTAGATTCTTACAGGTTCTGGAACAAGGCCAATACAAACTATTTTTTCTATTATATTTTAAATCGGTTAGTTGTTTCCAATATATATAAACAGAGTACATTACTTGTTTTAAATATTTTTATATTAGATTTTCTAATCAAAAATAAATTTGGAGTACATATTTGTTTGCATAATTTATATTGCATTTGGTTTTGATCAGGTTTTTCGTGTGCAATTTTTCACTGTGCTATGCCGAAAAAAATGAATGCTAATGAAGAAAGATAAAACTGTTATATTCTTAAACGACTTTAATCTTTTGTTCGCATTCATTTTCATTTGACATTATTAAATAGGATGTTTGTTACATCTGTTTTAGGCTTATGAAATGATTATTGTGTAATTTTTACAGATACTTCTTGCGGAAAAACAAAAAAATGCCGGTGGACAATCGATGAGCAAGAAGCTTTGACTGCTGAATTTGGGGATATTTCTTCAATGGAAAAGTTGCCATCTCTCAAGGAGTGCATGAGGGTCGTGTCTGAAAATGAAGTGCTATGCTGCAGAACCCCAGCACAAGTAAAAACTTTTATAGACAACAAAAGGAAAAAAGGCAAAAAAAATTAAGGTTGATATTAATGATGATATTAATGATTTTAATAAAGATATTAATGATGAAATTTTTCTTTCATTACAGCAATCTCTTCAACAATAATTTTCCAAAACCCTTTTCGGGTAGTTATTTTACAATGCAATGTTGTTAAATTAATATATGCACAATGTGCACTAAATCTTGTATTAATTTCATATTGTAGATACAAAATATGTGACCAACAATTTTTCCATTAGGTCTTGTAGTAAATTATTATACACATTATAATATAATTATAAATGTATACTTATATAAAAAAAAATAAGTCATATAATTTAATACAAACCGCTTTATTTATATACACGAATATAAAAACTTCAAATGTTTATTTAAAATTAAGAGTGTAATAAAATTGCACTATAACTCTAACTGTATTATAAATATATAAAATATTTAATAATATCGAAAGAAAACACTTTATATAAATCATCATATAAATTTTACACGTTTCTTTTAAATTAAATTAATTTGTTTAAATTTATGTTTGCAATAAACATAGTGTTTATATGAACAACTGACAATTACAATATATACAGTTGATTTTCACATATTTTATTATTCAGGAACTGATAAATAGAGCAAAATCCATCATTAGAAATTGTGAGAGTCTACTGTATATTTGAGAACTTTTATTTTGTTACCTTTAAGTGTTGATTTTTTAAGTATTTTTCCCAGCAAAAAATATATAAAAGTTTGGAATTTCTTACTGTACAATCAGTTTCTATAACAATTTACTTAGAATCAAAAAATGCTCCGTCCCAAAACTTGAGCCTAATTCATAATAAAAATAAAATTCCGTTGTCTACTGATAACCTACACTACTTTTCTTCACGCGGATCAAAATTCATTTGATTATCCTAATCCTAAATTATTATCCTAATAATAATTTCATGAGAAGGTTGAAGAACATTGAATTGACAGTAATTCCTAAGTTCTTCAGAAAAATGATTTTTTGGATCCCAATTTTCATGCTTAATATTTCTCTACCACAGAAAACATAGTAAATCAAAGGACAGGGAGTAAAACATCATTGGCGGAGATGTTTGTCATAACGATAAGAAAGTAGACACTAAAATCAAGGCAGGTTAGAAAATTTTTACTTAGGCCCCTTCTATAACGAAGAAAAAACGTAGACAGTCTTCATTACAGAAGACGACAACAAAAGTCATATTATATACAGAAGAAAAAGTTTAATCGTATTATATAGAGAGGAAAACGTAAGTCGTATTTTTTGCAGAAGAACAAAGTATTAGTAGCCTTCTAATTAAAGAAGATTGTCTGTTATTTGAAATTCAAGGTTTCTTGGGTCTACATGCCCGTTTATTATTGTCGCGTGGACTCTAATTTTGCATTAAAGGGGTCTACTTAGCAACATATGTCCAAATTTTGGTGTAGCCCCCCATACGTCTTAAAAAGCGACGAAGTTAGAAATGCTAATTTTTACATTTGGGGGGAGCACAATTCGACATGGGTAAGTTAAATAGTTAAGGTTTCATGAGTCTACAACATTCCAGTCAAAACTTGTGGACATAGGTCCAAAATTTGCCATAGACCCCAGAAAGCGCGCCAAAGTGTATGTGTGCATATTTGCATTTTGCAATCTATTAGTCCAATATTTTGAATAGTTCATAACGCGCCCAAAAAAATCTTAAGTATCTTACAGTCTGTGAGCACATTTAACTACAAAATGGGCTGTAATTTGACATTTAAAGTGGAGTGGATATTTAAGGAATATGTTTTCCTGAAATATCGATTTTTAAAGAATATGTTGTCTTCAAACTTGATTTTCATACCCAACACCCTTTTTTTCAGGTGGTCGACCTTTGGCCACATTTTACTTCTTGTTCACAAGTTATTTTCATAAGCTTTCCAACGATACCAATATTGAAGTAATCAGTTCCGGAAAACTGGTTTTTTAACCCGAACTTTTGTGTCAAATACCCGGGTAGCCTTTCCTGTGATCAGGACACCAATTTCTACCATTGCAACTCTTTCACTAAACTATATATAAGTCTAGGTCATCATTTTGCCTACAGAAGGTATATCGTATAAACCCTGATACGATGAGAATGTGCCTACTCGAAATAATGGTTTTAGACACCACATATGCTAAGACGAAATCCGTTTCAGGCAATTTGGATTCGATTTAGCCATGTCCGTCCGTGTGTCTGCCCGATCTGGCCCGAATTTGGTGCACGGTAGTTTTTTGTCCAAACTTAGTTTAAGTTTGAAAATGCCCAATATCGGTCCACGTTTTGACATATCCTCCACACAACAATACTGCCCTATTTTCAGTATTTTAGAGATTTTAGCTTCATTTTTCGATGAAAACAGTTCTATTTTGACCCCACACAACGATACCGCCCGATTTTTAGGATTTTTGATTCATATGTCAACGAAAACTGTTCTATTTTGACCATTAGGGTTCCCAATGGACTAAACACGCTTCCGTTAAAAAGTATGGACTTAGGTCCATAATTGAATTGGCCCCCATTTTAGGTGTCGCCCTATTTTATATATTTAGAAGTTTTTGCAACATTTTGCTGACCTAGTAACAAGTAAATATACATCCTAGGTTTTTAGAGGACAATAAACATCTCTAGAAAAAAATGTTCATATAGGCCTTGATTTTTGTAAAGCTCCCAATTTAAGATACCTCCCTATTTTAAGTATTTTCAAGTGTTAACCAACGCTTTTCGGCTTACTAAGCCGTATTTGGACTCTGATATGCTAAGGAGTCAACAAAAATGTCATTAAAATATTATGGACGTAGGTCCATATTTTAGTATTTGATCCTTTAACGGGACCGCTTTTTATGAGTATTTTAACTTTTTTGCTTATGGTCGTTATATTAGTCATTTTTCAGACTAATGCTGAGGGTATATCCCAGTCGTTTAGCCGACTGACCCTTTTCTTTCTTGTTTTCAGGGGATACAATTTGTGAGTTATATTTGGAAAAGGAACTTTTGGCTTATAAATGGATGCCAAATATCGATGACAGATTTACAGTCTAATGCATTCATTTATTTATGTTTATAGTTTTTTAATCGTCAATGTACGGAAGTAATGGTGCATGGTATGACATGGTAGGCCCCGTCTTCCTATAGCCTTTGCTTACTTCTGTTAATATGTTTTCCTCAAACGTACATTTTTATACCCTCAGCCATATGGCTAAAGAGGGTATATATCATTTGATACGGTCAAAACGTGCCTAGTCGAAATAACGGTTTTAGACCCTAGGTCTCTTTGGACCAAATCCGTTTCAGGACATTTGGAGTCGATCTAGCGATGTCCGTCTGTCTGGCTGGCTGGTGGGCACGATAACTCTCGAAGGGAGTATCCGATTTGGTCCAAACTTGGTGCATCGTAATATTTTTGTCAAACTTAGATCGAGTTCGGAGATGGGGAATATCGGTCCACTCCTTCTGGTACCTCCCCCACAAATGTTCAAAAATTTCATTGAAAATAGTTCACCGCATATAAAGATAACGGATTATTTGATTTTCTTCAAACTTTGCAAATCGTAATATTTGCATTACCCCAAGATTAGGTGCGAGAATGGACAAGATTGAACTACTCCTTCTAGTACCTCCCCCACAAAGGGCCCAAATTTGAAACAATTAAAATGCTCATAGAATGCGAAATATACATCGGACTCTCAACAAATTTCACACATATCAATATTTTTACCATTACAAAGTCTGGTGTAAAGATGGAGTATAGCAAGCCACTCCTTCTAGTACATCCCCCACAAAGGGTCAAAATTTGGAATAACTAAGACATTCAAAAATACGAAAAATACATCAGATTCTCATTAAATTTCACACACCAATTTTCACATACCAATTTTTTTGCCATTACAAAGTCTGGGGTAAAAATGGATTATAGCGGAGCACTCCTTCTGGTACCTCCCCCACAAAGGGTCAAAATTTGGAATAACTAAACGCTCATAGAATGCGAAATGTATATCGGATTCTCATCAAATTTCACACGTATCAATATTTTTACCATTACAAAGTCTGGTGTAAAGATGGAGTATAGCGAGACACTCCTTCTGGTACCTCCCCCACAAAGGGTCAAAATTTGGAATAACTAATTTTCATTTTCATCAAATATCACACATACCAATATTTTTACCATTATAAAATCTAGTGGACTATGGCGAACCACTTCCCTCCTCCACAAAAAATGATCAAAATTTAATCATCCGATTATTTACAAATAGTTCTACCATTGTAACATCTTGTGTAAAAATGGAATATAGCGGACCACTCCTTCTGGTACCTCCCCCACAAAGGCAAACATTTTGAATAATATATAATAATCCGATTTTTTTTCTATACATTTACACAAAATACCTGATGGGAATATCGAAAATAGCGGACTACTCTTTCTAGTACCTTCCTCACATAAGTTCAAAATATTTAATAAATATAACCTCTTAAACATGCGCAACGAGTCAGCGATGCCCTTCAAACATATTATGTTTCAATATATCTGAGCCCACTCCTTCTGAGTCTCATTAAATGCAAAACGTCTGCTTACTCCTTCTGGTACTTCCCTCATAAAGTATGAACATTCTGAATATATATAACTCGCATGCGAAAGAAGTCTACAATTTTCTTAGAGACATCTGTCTGCTATTTCTTCCTTCCCCACAAAAGTTCAACATTTTCCATATTTAACATATTAAATGTTGGAATTCCTTTATATTAGGTCACATGCGAAATGAACAATATTGATCTTCTGGATATCCCTCTATAATGGTTCGATATATTGAAAAACCACAGAACACAAGTCTTAACATATTTTAATAATGTAGACCTAGGCTGAGGGTATTAATCTGTCGGCAAATCCGACTGATACTTTTTAACTTGTTTATGTATATTTTGTCCTCAAACTTCAAGAAGAAGATGTTGTTCTCAAGCGAAATTTTTGAACTCCTGAAAAAATTTTTTCCTGAAGCGAACTTTTTTAAGAAAAAAAAAATGTTTTAAACTCAGGTTTTTTTTTAGGAATATATGTGTATGTTGCTCATGTTATATTTGCAGTTTTCCCAAAGGACGTCCGGTTATCATGCAACGGCGTTAAGTTGTGTTGAATATATTTGACAACGTGGTGGCAACCCACAACAAAATATACGCCGTGTGCATTTTGGGGACAGTGTCTGAAAGGAGCTACAACATATATGATGACCTCAAAGTAGTCGTTATGTAAAAAATATGTTGCAAATCAAAAGTTTTCGGGAAAATTACCTAATAATTATTTAATTGTAGCTGAGGAAGGCCCTAATTATACTAAAAATGGGTTAAAAAGTTAAAAAAATTGCTGTCCCCAAACAAAGCATTTGACATATATATATATATATATATATATATATATATATATATATATATATATATATATATATATATATATTCGGCCGATTTTGTGTATATGATGCACACGATATGTATCCCAAATTTCAATGACATTTGAATGAACTTACTTTTAATTACATTACGTTAATAGTAATTAGTAAGTCTCTGACATTATACATATATATATATATTCGGCCGATTTTGTGTATATGATGCACACGATATGTATCCCAAATTTCAATGACATTTGAATGAACTTACTTTTAATTACATTACGTTAATAGTAATTAGTAAGTCTCTGACATTGATTGATTGTCACAAAAGACTCTATATATATATATATATATGAAAATATATATATATATATATATATATATATATATATATATATATATATATATATATATATATATATATTTATATATATATATATATATATATATATATATATATATATCCTGTTTGGAGCATAAAATACATGAACTTGGCAAATTAATTTGAAGCTTAATTCCGTCACTTATTCCAGATTTCATTGGAGGCACACATAAATATCCTGTTTGGTGCATAAAATACATGAACTCGGCTGAAAATGTATATAGGAGTTATATACAAATCACAACCGAATTCAATGAAACTCATCCCAGTTTTTTGAAACAATACGTATGGTGTTTGGAGCAGAAGATATCCAAATCTGAGCCGATTTCAATAAAATGTGCTTGTGAATTAAATTTTCTACCAAATTTCGCCACTCATTCCACAGTTTTTTGCAATCAAAAGAACATATCGTCTACCGAAATCGGTCGAAAATATATAGCTATATCCAAACCTCTCATACCCAAACCTCTCCTTCACCACTCATGACCGTCTGTTCAGCAATAATCTTTAATTCTTTAGGTAAGCTGGCCGTGAAATAAATAAGACACAGTTGCGTTATTTTATTATTTTGTTTTGCGGATCGTATGTTCTTAAAAGTAAATTCATCTGAGGTACTATTGAATAGGGTTACCTTATATACTACCAATTCGGAACTATAAAAATTTTATTCTGACTCAGTTGACCTCTTTCAAAAGTAAAATACTGGGTGCAATTTGAGCTAATATGGCACCAAACCCTAATGCACTGGCATCGCAATGCAGTTCAGTATCTGCTGATGGATCAAAGAGGGTAAGTACTGGGGACTCTAGAAGTTTGTTCTTAAGTATATCAAATGTTTTAAGTTCTTCTTGTCCAAACGTAAACTTCTTATCTTTTTTCGTAAGGTTGTATAGAGATTTTGCTGTATGAACGATGCTATAGAACGATGTCCGTCTGCCTACATTATTTGACGCAGAATTTAGCAGAGCAATTTGTATTGTGTCTAAGATGGTTGGTATTGAAAATGAGATATATCGGTCCACGTTCTGGTATAGCCCCCATATAAAGGTACCTCCCGATATTCGGTATTTTGATTATTTTTGCCACACTTTTTCACGGATTTGTCTAAAAATTGGTATTTGTTAGTCATAATGGGTTCCAGCTCCGGTAGCGAAACATTGCATGTATGGGTCTACGATTTGGTATAGCCCCCATATGACGGTACCTCCCAATATTCGGTATTTTGATGGTTCATTTTTCACAGATTTGTCTAAAAATTTGTGGGTCATAATGGGTCCTAGTTCGTGTGGCGAAACATTGTATGTATAGGTTCACGTTTTGGTATAGTCCCCTTATAACGGTACCTCCCAATATTCGGTATTTTGATGATTTTGGACACATTTTTTCACGAATTTCTCTGAAAATTGGTAGTTGTAGCTCATAATGGGTTCTAGCTCCGTTGGCGAAACATTGCATGTATAGGTTCACGATTTGGTATAGCCCCATATAACGGTACCTTCCGATATTCGGCATTTTAATGTTTTTTACCACATTTCTTCCAATGTTTCCTTTACCATAAGGTGGAGGGTATTAAAAGTTTGGCCAGGCCGGTGTTTTACTTGTTTTTCACTATTCTGTTCATGACCTCCTCCAAAACTTCGCGGTACAGCGAAACGTTATCAAAAGCTATCATCGGAAAACAGAAAAATTTAAATCAAAAATGTTTTATAAAATATTAAATAATTTTTGATTAAATATATAATATATTATATTATATTTATATAAAAATAATAATATTTTAATAAATAAAAACGAATATAGGGTGCACAGTGTCGAAAGCACAATTTAAATTTAATTTTATTTGATATCCGAAAGATTCGAAGCAACAAATATCCGGAAATGGCACTAAAATATTTCTATCAATTTGTTGGATAATATTCGGAAGTGTGAACTCCCCTAATACACATGATCATATGTTGTCAACATGTAAGTATCAGAGATGTCACAAGTGTGAATAAAGAGTGGCAACAATCAGCTTAGATGGCAATTCAGCTTTTATATTGTAGTTGTTATTGTTTTGGTGATATTTTTAACAAGAAGAAGAAAATAAAAGAAAAACAACACAATTAGAAACCAAACAATATTAATATTTCAGTGATTGTTTTTGTTATGAACACTAGTGACAAAGCGAAGAATTGACACTTAATGTTCCTTGTGTATAAATGAAAACATAACGACGGATGGACACTATGCGCGCTATAAAACGACCGGCGGCTTTTTAATTTTTTTATCACAACACGGAAACCACGTATGACACTATTTGTAAAATGAATTAGGCAGTATACATACCTGTGTTGTTAAAACAATTTTTATTTGAAATAAATAAATGGCAATGAAGAGGATTGGTCGATGGTCTATTTATTGGTGTTGTTGTTGTCCTCGACTATGTCGAACTTGCTTTGTGAGTTTTAACGAATTGAAAAGCTAACATGTCGCAAAGTGGCGCTTAGCAAAAATTACTCGTTAGATATTGTTATTACTTACCTTATCTGCGAAATAAACAAAGACGTTTTTAAAAGTAGTGAAAAAAAATCTAACGCTGGTATGAAGAGACCGTGGGATAGATGCACAATAAACAACATCAATTAAATTACATTAAATTATTAACAGACAGGAAAAGATTTTGTTGCCAGACTTTAATTGGGATGATACAGTGTCAGCATCTACTTTTATTAAATGGAAACATTTTGTGGATCAACTTCCAAACATCGATCCAATATATATCCCGCGATGGGCTAATTTCTTCTTAGAGGGCACAATTTAAATACATGGCTCTTGTGATTCATCTGAGAAAGCCTATTGCTCTACGCTGTATATTTTTATGACTACAGAGACCAGAAAAAAAAGTGTAGAATACTAAGAGCAAAGGAGCGCCATTGGAAAAAATAATTTTACCAAGACTAGAGCATTGTGGTGCCATATTGCTCTCATCGCAAAAGCTTCCATCCACATGGAACAAATACAGAAATTGTAAATGGAGACATGTTTCAACGAACTGTAATCCAGAAGATCTTGGGACTAGAGGTTCCAGTACTGAAGAATTATGTCATAATTCGCTATGGTGAAATGGTTCAATCTAGTTACTTAGTTTTAAGAATACTTGGCCTAATTCAAATATAATTGTACACGATCCACCAGAACAATGAAAAGTATTTGTACATTACGCACCAATTATTGAGAAAGATAAGTTTATAATAAACTAGTTTTCTTTTTACAACAAAGCACTGTGGGTTGTTGGCTATATATTTCATATGAAGAAGCGTCAAGAAAAACAATGAAAATCTGAGTAGTCAAATGATAAGATTCTTTCTCACAAGGTGTAAAATCCTGTAAAATTGATTATTGTCTGAATAGCCCAAGTTTTTCATTCTCTGAGGGAGAAAAATTATTGAAGCAATTCGAAATACATTCCACCTCCAAGCTCATTGCGACAATAGGCATAGGAAATATTTCTGGCGTACTTGCAAGAGGGAATCGGGGAATTTCAAATTTCCATCCATATGCAGAATAAAGGTTGATGCAGAAACAACAACAAAATCTTTTTTGGTATCACAACCCATCAGCAAAGAGCAACAGAAATCAAGAAAGCCACGGTCGCAAACATTTTTTTTTTAAGTTTTTGATGTGCAGAGAACAAACGTAAAAATACTTGTGTTGTAGTTTTATAAATTAAAATTGTTGACCGTCTTGTTCAACAATAATCTTTTATTATTAAGGTAAACTGGCCGTGAAATAAATAAGACACCTGTTGCTTTATTTTATTTTATTATTTTGTTTTTTTTTTTATCTTTCGTTCCCACGCCTCTCACACCCGCCCCTGTTGACCGAGGGAGCCACCTCCCTATACGTAGAGAGCGCATACACACCAAAGTCCGGACTTAGGTGGGTTAGCAATGGTTTCACACCGGCTACAGAAATAAAATAATAAAAATAACAGACACCCACAGATTAGTAAACATAAGTTAACAAGGTACAGATTTTAAAAATCGCTGCTCATTGGCTGTGTCTACTGTACCGCAAAGGGAAATGTAGATCAAGTGCCAGATGATCAAGCAGCTTAGTAATTTATAACAGAATTTCAATCTACCGTTTACAACTATTACTCAAAGGCGAGTTCTACTAGTTCCGCTTGGGGAGATGTAGATAAGATGCCGTAAAATGAGTTTGGAGAATTAAGAACAAAGACATGAAACAATTAACGAATACTCATTAAACAAACAAAATTACATAAGTAGAATATAGTTCTTTATTGTATTTAATGGATTACTTAAGCAAATAGTGTTAAATAAACTGTTATAAATAACACAAAGTGACCTCATAGGGTAGTTAAGCTCATAGTTAGTTCTCGCAAACGATAATTTTAAGGGTTCGAAATTACGAGTTCTGCGAGAAGGAACATTATGGTATATTTCACCTATAAGAAATGAAGAATCAATGAGACCGCGTACTAATTTAATGATAAATAGAGCTCTTAACATAAAACGTCTTCTGTCAAGTGATGGAAGGTTAATTAACAATAACCGACTCTCATAAGGAGGAAGAGGTTCGGAAACGTTCCAGTTTAAACCACGTAAGGCGAAAATTAAAAACTGAATTTGTATTAATTCAATTTTATCAGTGTAAAATTTATAAAATGGACTCCACAATGTACAGCCATATTCTACTACTGGACGCACTAAGCTAACAAATAATCTTTTAGTTACGTAAGGGTCATCAGACTCTTTAGACCAGCGCTTGATGAATCCTAGTAAAGATTTCGCTTTATTAACACAAGAATCAATATGCAAATGAAACCGAAGCTTAAGATCTAATATTACGCCCAAATCAACGAACGAATCAACATTATCCAATTTGTGGGAGCCAATAAAGTAATTAGATAATAAAGGTTGGGATCGTGAGAAAGACAACTTCTTGCATTTTTTTTTAGATTAACGGTCATGCCATTTGCACTACACCAGTTTACGAGTGAGTATAAATCATATTGTAAAGAGATTTGATCGCTAAGTGAATTTGTGTGAAGAAAAAGCGTGCATTAAAATTTTAGAAAAACGAACTACGTTTGGAAGGTCATTTAGGTAAAGAACAAACAGTAATGGGCCCAAGTGACTTCCCTGGGGTACACCAGATGAAACAATGATATTCTTCGAAGAGACATCATTAAAAATAACTCTTTGTGTACGATTATTTAAGTAGGAGGATATCCAGTTTAAAAGTGATGTTGGGAAACCCATTAAGCCTAGTTTTTGAAGCAAGAGCTTATGAACTACCGCATCAAAAGCTTTGCTTAAATCAGTGTAAATAACGTCTGTCTGTTGCTTATTCGCAAAACGTTTTTGAACTTGACAAACAAATTCTAATAGATTAGTAATTGTAGATCTACCTTTCATGAAACCGTGTTGACAAGGTGAAATTATGCTTTTTATGTAGTGTAATATTCTTCGTGATACCAAAAGCTCGAAGAGTTTAGGAATGGCGCTTAATTTAGCGATACACCTATAATTATTGATGACCTCCTATTTCCTGATTTATGCAGGGGAATAACAAAGCTCGATCGCCAATAGCATGGGAAATATCCTTTAGATAGGGAGAGATTAAACATTTTAGTGAGAGGTACAGAAATTTCATTAGCGCAAGATTTTAAAATGTGCGTTGGAACGCCGTCAGGGCCTGGAGAGAATGAGGAGCGTAGTGTTCTTAACACATAGAAAACTTCGTCATCTGTCAGGATAATACGGGGAAAATGATTTAATTTCTTCTGTGTATAAGAAGATTGAAAAAACTCAGCAAATAAATTAGAAATCACTAAGTTGTCAGTAGATTCACTACTGCCAAGTTTCATACTACTAGTAAATTTATGTGCCTTCCTTTTGGAATTTACAAATTTAAAAAAGTTTTTGGTTTTATGTAGCAGGTTTTGTTTAATTTTTATTAACATTGGGAATAACATTTGCAGTTTTCAGAGTTATATCTACTCCTTGCGGAAGAATACTTTTAATAGTTCAATGCAGTATTCGACATTTTAAATTTTTTGAATAATCTGCTTTTCAAATTACGTAAACGTCTCAGTGAAGGGGTTAACCAAGCAGGACCCTGATCTAAATTTTGTTTTACTATAGGTACAGAACAAGATAATGCAAATTTAAGTTGCTCATAAAATTTTGAGACACATAAGTCAATGACATCTCTCACATGCCATATAGTGTTAGATAAAATAGAGCGCAGTTTAATAAGGTTTGTTTTCCCAAAGTTACGCCTACCAATAGAAGCATTAACAGATTTATAATTCAGGGAAGCGTTTATTAATTAATTCGAGGTTTATCGAAAGTGTAGGGTGATAACTGTCTTCAGGGAGCACATAGGGATAGCATCTAGAAATCGAAATATTCAATGAAGACGAAAAAATTAAGTCTAACAACCTGTCTTTAACATTTAATACATGGTTTACTTGGTACAGACAAAGCTCAAATATCTTATCCCAAAGTTATCAAAACCTGTTGGGTAAGTCAGAGGTATGTAATCTAGAATATTGTCACCTGAGGTCCAAGATACCCAAGGAAGGCTAAAATCCCCTAAACAAATTAATGTAGAATTATCTGTAAGCAACGAAGACACCTTAGCAAATAAATCTGCACGGTTAAGATAAATTTCAAGTTCAGAATTAGGTGAAATATATGAACAAGTTAAGAAAATGGTACTACCAATGATATTTAATTTTGCGCAGATAAATTCGATATTAGGATCCGCTGAGACATCAATCATTTCTGAAGGAATCGAGTTATGAACTGCTATTAGAACTCCACCTTTTTTCGATAATCTATCTTTTCTGTAGACTTGATAATTATCAGAGAATAACTCAGTGTCCAGGACATCAGGTTTTAACCACGTTTCAGTGAAAGCAATTATTTTATATTCAGAAAAGAAACTTTTAAGGAAAATATATCTAAGCTTAGTGTTTAATCCTCTTACATTTTGATAAAGAATCAGTTACGACGTTTACATACTTATCTACATTGGAGCGTTCTCTAAAAACAAATTCTTTTACCAATATATCATCGGGCCAATAATTAATTAGATGAAAATACCAGTTAAATAATTTTTTATATGAAATAAGAAGGTAAACTGTGTAATGTGAACACGGTGTAATAATCAAAAATTAAAAATTAAAAGATGTTTAAATCAAAGATTAAAAGATGTTTAAATCATTATCGCTTACGTCATGTAACTTAGATTTCATATAATTACGGATATTAACGATAGAAGTTTCAGGATGAAGTCTGGATATAAAAACTGTTTTGCGACGTGCGACAACAACAAGCTGATTAGAAGTTGATGGATCATCAACATTTACAGCAGCCGAAGGGTTTGGAGGGGCTTGCACCACAATTGCAGGTGGGTTAGAAAATGTTCTTTTGGAAGTCGTACAATTCGAGATTGAGGTTGTAGCGTTGGAAGTAACATCCGAGTCTTTATGATTATCATGAGAAACTAGTTTATTACTATTAGGAGGAGGATTTGGCGAAATCGGAGAATTTAAGGTAATTAAATTATCGAGACCTAAATTGTTTGTTTCGATATTGCTAACAACGCCTGAAGCTTTTTTCCTCTTTGGAGAACCTTCAGATAATTCAAACCTGTTAACCAATTTTTCAATTTTTTTAAGAGTTAAATTAAAACTTTCTTTAAACTTATCGATTTCAGCCTTAGTTTCTTTAAAAAAGCAATGATAATCAATTTGAAGATCTCTACAATCAAAACAAGACCAACGTAGACCTTTAGTCTTGTCAGTAATAAAATCATACTGTCTACCATTAAAACCAGCACATTTAAGATGCGTAAAATTATCGCAAATAAAACAAGAAATAAGACGCTCATTGATGTCCCTAACTGAACAGTCTTTGAAAGAGCAAGCCATTTTTGTAAAATAATTAATTAGATGAAAATACCAGTTAAATAATTTTTTATATGAAATAAGAAGGTAAACTGTGTAATGTGAACACGGTGTAATAATCAATATAATATTAGTGCCTAAAACTATGCTAAAAATCTATTATTACGTACAGAACTGCTAAAGGTGATTCAGCTACAAACGTGAACACAAACAAAAACACGACGAAAATAAAACAAAAATGAAAGCACAAAATAAAACAAAACTCTGATGTTTTGCGCGGAAAATATTAAATAAACTTATTAAGCAGGAAAAAACATTTTATTCACCGAAACTTCACACTTTTGGAAAAAAAATAACTAGTGTTATTTTAAATATCACAATTTAATACTTTTTTTGACGCTTTAAACACACAAAAAATGAATTTTTATTTCGTTAGACGAAGACACAGAAAATAAACACTTTTGAAATCATATGTCCGTTTATTCTTGCTGTATGTAACAGGATGAATGTTGGTCGACAAGAATGATGGGTGAGAGTCATTTGTGACAATCAATCAATGTCAGAGACTTACAGCTAGTTACTATTACGTAATGTAATTAAAAGTAAGTTCATCAATTAAGTTCATTCAAATGTCATTGAAATTCGGGATACATTTCGTGTGCATCATATACACAAAATCGGCCGAATATATATATATATATATATATATATATATATATATATATATATATATATATATATATATATATATATATATATATGTATATATATATATATATATATATATATATATATATATATATATATATACTCATTCCACTCATTCCACATTTTTTTTGGAATCAAAAGAACATATCGTTTACCGGAATCGGCCGAATATATATATATATATATATATATATATATATATATATATATATATATATATATATATATATATATATATATATATATATATATATATATATATATATATATATACGGTAAGCTGGCCGTGAAATAAATAAGACACAGTTGCGATAAATAAGACACGAAACATTGCATGTATGGGTCTACGATTTGGTATAGCCCCCATATGACGGTACCTCCCAATTTTCTTTATTTTGATGGTTCATTTTTTACTGATTTGTCTAAAAATTGGTGTGTCATAATGGGTCCTAGTTCGTGTGGCGAAACATTGTATGTATAGGTTCACGTTTTGGTATAGTCCCCATATAACGCAACATCCCAATATTCGGTATTTTGATGATTTTTGACACATTTCACGAATTTCTCTGAAAATTGGTAGTTGTAGCTCATAATGGGTTCTAGCTCCGTTGGCGAAACATTGCATGTATAGGTTCACGATTTGGTATAGCCCCATATAACGGTACCTTCCGATATTCGGCATTTTAATGGTTTTTGTCACATTTCTTCCAATGTTTCCTTTACCTTAAGGTGGAGGGTATTAAAAGTTTGGACCGGCCGGTTTTTTACTTGTTTTTCACTATTCTCTTCATGACCTCCTCCAAAACTTCGCGGTACAGCGAAACGTCATCAGAAGCTATCATCGGAAAACAAAAAAAATTAAATCAAAAATGTTTTATAAAAAATTAAATAATTTTTGATTAAATATATAATATATTATATTTATACAAAAATAATAATATTTTAATAAATAAGACCGAATATAGGGTGCACAGTGTCGAAAACACAATTTAAATTTAATTTTATTTGATATCCGAAAGATTCAAAGCAACAAATATCCGGAAATGGCACTAAAATATTTCTATCAATTTGTTGGATAATATTCGGAAGTGTGAACTCCCCTAATACACATGATCATATGTTGTCAATATGTGAGTATCAGAGATGTCACAAGTGTGAATAAAGAGTGGCAACAATCAGCATAGATGGCAATTCCGCTTTTATATTGTAGTTGTTATTGTTTTGGTGGTATTTTTAACAAGAAGAAGAAAATAAAAGAAAAACAACACAATTAGAAACCAAACAATATTAATATTTCAGTGATTGTTTTTGTTATGAACACTAGTGACAAAGCGACGAATTCACACTTAATGTTCCTTGTTTATAAATGAAAATATAACGACAGATGGACACTATGCACGCTATAAAACGACCGACGGCTTTATTAATTTTTTTTATCACAACACGGAAACCACGTATGACACTATTTGTAAAATGGATTAAGCAGTATACATACCTGTGTTGTTAATACAATTTTTATTTGAAATAAATAAATGGCAATGTAGAGGATTGGTCGATGATCTATTTATTGGTGTTGTTGTTGTCCTCGACTATGTCGAACTTGCCTTGTGAGTTTTAACGAATTGAAAAGCTAACATGTCGCAAAGTGGCGCTTAGCAAAAATTACTCGTTAGATATTGTTATTACCTTTGTCCTTATCTGCGAAATAAACAAAGACGTTTTTAAAAGTAGTGAAAAAAATCTAACGCTGGTATGAAGAGACCGTGGGATAGATGCACAATAAACAACATCAATTAAATTACATTAAATTATTAACAGACAGGAAAAGATTTTATTGCCAGACTTTAATTGGGATGATACAGTGTCAGCGTCTACTTTTATTAAATGGAAACATTTTGTGGATCAACTTCCAAACATCGATCCAATATATATCCCGCGATGTACTAATTTCTTCTTAGAGGGCACAATTTAAATACATGGTTCTTGTGAATTATCTGAGAAAGCCTATTGTTCTACACTGTATATTTTTATGACTACAGAGACCAGCAAAAAAAGTGTCGAATACTAAGAGCAAAGGAGCGCCATTGGAAAAAATAATTTCACAAGACTAGAGCATCGTGGTGCCATATTGCTCTCATCGCAAAAGCTTCCATCCACATGGAACAAATACAGAAATTGTAAATGGAGACATGTTTCAACGAACTGTAATCCAGCAGATCTTGGGACTAGAGGTTCCAGTACTGAAGAATTATGTCATAATTCGCTATGGTGACATGGTTCAATCTAGTTACTTAGTTTTAAGAATACTTGGCCTAATTCAAATATAATTGTACACGATCCACCAGAACAATGAAAAGTATTTGTACATTACGCACCAATTATTGAGAAAGATAAGTTTATAATAAACTAGTTTTCTTTTTACAACAAAGCACTGTGGGTTGTTGGCTATATATTTCATATGAAGAAGCGTCAAGAAAAACAATGAAAATCTGAGTAGTCAAATGATAAGATTCTTTCTCACAAGGTGTAAAATCCTGTAAAATTGATTATTGTCTGAATAGCCCAAGTTTTTCATTCTCTGAGAATAAAGGTTGATGCAGAAACAACAACAAACCCTTTTTTGGGTATCACAACCCATCAGCAAAGAGCAACAGAAATCAAGAAAGCCACGGTCGCAAACATTTATTTTTTTTTAAGTTTTTAATGTGCAGAGAACAAACGTAAGAATACTTGTGTTGTAGTTTTATAAATTAAAATTGTTGACCGTCTTGTTCAACAATAATCTTTTATTATTAAGGTAAACTGGCCGTGAAATAAATAAGACACCTGTTGCTTTATTTTATTTTATTATTTTGTTTTTTTTTTATCTTTCGTTCCCACGCCTCTCACACCCGCCCACGTTGACCGAGGGAGCCACCTCCCTATATGTAGAGAGCGCATACACACCAAAGTCCGGACTTAGGCGGGTTAGCAATGGTTTCACACCGGCTACAGAAACTACATCAGCCAGTAAATAAAATAATAAAAATAACAGACACCCACAGATTAGTAAACATAAGTTAACAAGGTACAGATTTTAAAAATCGCTGCTCATTGGCTGTGTCTACTGTACCGCAAAGGGAAATGTAGATCAAGTGCCAGTAATTTATAACAGAATTTCAATCTACCGTTTACAACTATTACTCAAAGGCGAGTTCTACTAGTTCCGCTTGGGGAGATGTAGATAAGATGCCGTAAAATGAGTTTGGAGAATTAAGAACAAAGACATGAAACAATTAACGAATACTCATTAAACAAACAAAATTACATGTGTAGAATATAGTTGTTTATTGTATTTAATGGATTACTTAAGCAAATAGTGTTAAATAAACTGTTATAAATAACACAAAGCGACCTCATAGGGTTGTTAAGCTCATAGTTAGTTCTCGCAAACGATAATTTTAAGGGTTCGAAATTACGAGTTCTGCGAGAAGGAACATTATGGTATATTTCACCTATAAGAAATGGAGAATCAATGAGACCGCGTACTAATTTAATGATAAATAGAGCTCTTAACATAAAACGTCTTCTGTCAAGTGATGGAAGGTTAATTAACAATAACCGACTCTCATAAGGAGGAAGAGGTTCGGAAACGTTCCAGTTTAAACCACGTAAAGCGAAAATTAAAAACTGAATTTGTATTGATTCAATTTTATCAGAGTAAAATTTATAAAATGGACTCCACAATGTACAGCCATATTCTACTACTGGACGCACTAAGCTAACAAATAATCTTTTAGTTACGTAAGGGTCATCAGACTCTTTAGACCAGCGCTTGATGAATCCTAGTAAAGATTTCGCTTTATTAACACAAGAATCAATATGCAAATGAAACCGAAGCTTAAGATCTAATATTACGCCCAAATCAACGAACGAATCAACATTATCCAATTTGTGGGAGCCAATAAAGTAATTAGATAATAAAGGTTGGGATCGATAGAAAGACAACTTCTTGCATTTTTTTTAGATTAATGGTCATACCATTTGCACTACACCAGTTTACGAGTGAGTATAAATCATATTGTAAAGAGATTTGATCGCTAAGTGAATTTGTGTGAAGAAAAAGCGTGCATTAAAATTTTAGAAAAACGAACTACGTTTGGAAGGTCATTTAGGTAAAGAACAAACAGTAATGGGCCCAAGTGACTTCCCTGGGGTACACCAGATGAAACAATGATATTCTTCGAAGAGACATCATTAAAAATAACTCTTTGTGTACGATTATTTAAGTAGGAGGATATCCAGTTTAAAAGTGATGTTGGGAAACCCATTAAGCCTAGTTTTTGAAGCAAGAGCTTATGAACTACCGCATCAAAAGCTTTGCTAAAATCAGTGTAAATAACGTCTGTCTGTTGCTTATTCACAAAACCTTTTTGAACTTGACAAACAAATTCTAATAGATTAGTAATTGTAGATCTACCTTTCATGAAACCGTGTTGACAAGGTGAAATTATGCTTTTTATGTAGTGTAATATTCTTCGTGATACCAAAAGCTCGAAGAGTTTAGGAATGGCGCTTAATTTAGCGATACACCTATAATTATTGATGACCTCCTATTTCCTGTTTTATGCAGGGGAATAACAAAGCTCGATCGCCAATAGCATGGGAAATATCCTTTAGATAGGGAGAGATTAAAAATTTTAGTGAGTGGTACAGAAATTTCACTAGCGCAAGATTTTAAAATGTGCGTTGGAACGCCGTCAGGGCCTGGAGAGAATGAGGAGCGTAGTGTTCTTAACACATAGAAAACTTCGTCATCTGTCAGGATGATACGGGGAAAATGATTTAATTTCTTCTGTGTATAAGAAGATTGAAAAAACTCAGCAAATAAATTAGAAATCACTAAGTTGTTAGAAGATTCACTACTGCCAAGTTTCATACTACTGGGAAATTTATGTGCCTTCCTTTTGGAATTTACAAATTTAAAAAAGTTTTTGGTTTTATGTAGCAGGTTTTGTTTAATTTTTATTAACATTGGGAATAACATTTGCAGTTTTCAGAGTTATATCTACTCCTTGCGGAAGAATACTTTGAATAGTTCAATGCAGTATTCGACATTTTAAATTTTTTGAATAATCTGCTTTTCAAATTACGTAAACGTCTCAGTGAAGGGGTAAACCAAGCAGGACCCTGATCTAAATTTTGTTTTACTATAGGTACAGAACAAGATAATGCAAATTTAAGTTGCTCATAAAATTTTGAGACACATAAGTCAATGACATCTCTCACATGCCATATAGTGTTAGATAAAATAGAGCGCAGTTTAATAAGGTTTGTTTTCCCAAAGTTACGCCTACCAATAGAAGCATTAACAGATTTATAATTCAGGGAAGCGTTTATTAATTAATTCGAGGTTTATCGAAAGTGTAGGGTGATAACTGTCTTCAGGGAGCACATAGGGATAGCATCTAGAAATCGAAATATTCAATGAAGACGAAAAAATTAAGTCTAACAACCTGTCTTTAACATTTAATACATGGTTTACTTGGTACAGACAAAGCTCAAATATCTTATCCCAAAAGTTATCAAAACCTGTTGGGTAAGTCAGAGGTATGTAATCTAGAATATTGTCACCTGAGGTCCAAGATACCCAAGGAAGGCTAAAATCCCCTAAACAAATTAATGTAGAATTATCTGTAAGCAACGAAAACACCTTAGCAAATAAATCTGCACGGTTAAGATAAATTTCAAGTTCAGAATTAGGTGAAATATATGAACAAGTTAAGAAAATGGTACTACCAATGATATTTAATTTTGCGCAGATAAATTCGATATTAGGATCCGCTGAGACATCAATCATTTCTGAAGGAATCGAGTTATGAACTGCTATTAGAACTCCACCTTTTTTCGATAATCTATCTTTTCTGTAGACTTGATAATTATCAGAGAATAACTCAGTGTCCAGGACATCAGGTTTTAACCACGTTTCAGTGAAAGCAATTATTTTATATTCAGAAAAGAAACTTTTAAGGAAAATATATCTAAGCTTAGTGTTTAATCCTCTTACATTTTGATAAAGAATCAGTTACGACGTTTACATACTTATCTACATTGGAGCGTTCTCTAAAAACAAATTCTTTTACCAATATATCATCGGGCCAATAATTAATTAGATGAAAATACCAGTTAAATAATTTTTATATGAAATAAGAAGGTAAACTGTGTAATGTGAACACGGTGTAATAATCAAAAATTAAAAATTAAAAGATGTTTAAATCAAAGATTAAAAGATGTTTAAATCATTATCGCTTACGTCATGTAACTTAGATTTCATATAATTACGGATATTAACGATAGAAGTTTCAGGATGAAGTCTGGATATAAAAACTGTTTTGCGACGTGCGACAACAACAAGCTGATTAGAAGTTGATGGATCATCAACATTTACAGCAGCCGAAGGGTTTGGAGGGGCTTGCACCACAATTGCAGGTGGGTTAGAAAATGTTCTTTTGGAAGTCGTACAATTCGAGATTGAGGTTGTAGCGTTGGAAGTAACATCCGAGTCTTTATGATTATCATGAGAAACTAGTTTATTACTATTAGGAGGAGGATTTGGCGAAATCGGAGAATTTAAGGTAATTAAATTATCGAGACCTAAATTGTTTGTTTCGATATTGCTAACAACGCCTGAAGCTTTTTTCCTCTTTGGAGAACCTTCAGATAATTCAAACCTGTTAACCAATTTTTCAAATTTTTTAAGAGTTAAATTAAAACTTTCTTTAAACTTATCGATTTCAGCCTTAGTTTCTTTAAAAAAGCAATGATAATCAATTTGAAGATCTCTACAATCAAAACAAGACCAACGTAGACCTTTAGTCTTGTCAGTAATAAATCATACTGTCTACCATTAAAACCAGCACATTTAAGATGCGTAAAATTATCGCAAATAAAACAAGAAATAAGACGCTCATTGATGTCCCTAACTGAACAGTCTTTGAAAGAGCAAGCCATTTTTGTAAAATAATTAATTAGATGAAAATACCAGTTAAATAATTTTTTATATGAAATAAGAAGGTAAACTGTGTAATGTGAACACGGTGTAATAATCAATATAATATTAGTGCCTAAAAGTATGCTAAAAATCTATTATTACGTACAGAACTGCTAAAGGGGATTCAGCTACAAACGTGAACACAAACAAAAACACGACGAAAATAAAACAAAAATGAAAGCACAAAATAAAACAAAACTCTGATGTTTTGCGCGGAAAATATTAAATAAACTTATTAAGCAGGAAAAAACATTTTATTCACCGAAACTTCACACTTTTGGAAAAAAAATAACTAGTGTTATTTTAAATATCACAATTTAATACTTTTTTTGACGCTTTAAACACACAAAAAATGAATTTTTATTTCGTTAGACGAAGACACAGAAAATAAACACTTTTGAAATCATATGTCCGTTTATTCTTGCTGTATGTAACAGGATGAATGTTGGTCGACAAGAATGATGGGTGAGAGTCATTTGTGACAATCAATCAATGTCAGAGACTTACAGCTAGTTACAATTACGTAATGTAATTAAAAGTAAGTTCATCAATTAAGTTCATTCAAATGTCATTGAAATTCGGGATACATTTCGTGTGCATCATATACACAAAATCGGCCGAATATATATATATATATATATATATATATATATATATATATATATAAATATCCTGTTTGGAGCATAAAATACATGAACTCGGCTGCAAATGTATATAGGAGTTATATAAAAATCACAACCGATTTCAATGAAACTCATCCCAGTTTTTTGAAACAATACGTATGGTGATCTGAGCTGATTTCAATAAAATGTGCTTGTGAATTTAATTTTGTACCAAATTTCGCCACTCATTCCACATTTTTTTGGAATCAAAAGAACATATCGTTTTCCGGAATCGGCCGAATATATATATATATATATATATATAGATATATATATATATATATACCTATATATATATATATATATATATATATATATATATATATATATAGGTAAGCTGGCCGTGAAATAAATAAGACACAGTTGCGATAAATAAGACACAGCTGCGAAACATTTGGTATAGCCCCCATATGACGGTACCTCCCAATTTTCTTTATTTTGATGGTTCATTTTTTACTGATTTGTCTAAAAATTTGTGTGTCATAATGGGTCCTAGTTCGTGTGGCGAAACATTGTATGTATAGGTTCACGTTTTGGTATAGTCCCCATATAACGCAACATCCCAATATTCGGTATTTTGATAATTTTTGACACATTTCACGAATTTCTCTGAAAATTGGTAGTTGTAGCTCATAATGGGTTCTAGCTCCGTTGGCGAAACATTGCATGTATAGGTTCACGATTTGGTATAGCCCCATATAACGGTACCTTCCGATATTCGGCATTTTAATGGTTTTTGTCACATTTCTTCCAATGTTTCCTTTACCTTAAGGTGGAGGGTATTAAAGTTTGGACCGGCCGGTTTTTTACTTGTTTTTCACTATTCTCTTCATGACCTCCTCCAAAACTTCGCGGTACAGCGAAACGTCATCAGAAGCTATCATCGGAAAACAAAAAAAAATTAAATCAAAAATGTTTTATAAACAATTAAATAATTTTTGATTAAATATATAATATTTATATAAAAATAATAATATTTTAATAAATAAGACCGAATATAGGGTGCACAGTGTCGAAAACACAATTTAAATTTAATTTTATTTGATATCCGAAAGATTCAAAGCAACAAATATCCGGAAATGGCACTAAAATATTTCTATCAATTTGTTGGATAATATTCGGAAGTGTGAACTCCCCTAATACACGTGATCATATGTTGTCAATATGTGAGTATCAGAGATGTCACAAGTGTGAATAAAGAGTGGCAACAATCAGCATAGATGGCAATTCCGCTTTTATATTGTAGTTGTTATTGTTTTGGTGGCATTTTTAACAAGAAGAAGAAAATAAAAGAAAAACAACACAATTAGAAACCAATCAATATTAATATTTCAGTGATTGTTTTTGTTATGAACACTAGTGACAAAGCGACGAATTCACACTTAATGTTCCTTGTTTATAAATGAAAATATAACGACAGACGGACACTATGCACGCTATAAAACGACCGACGGCTTTATTAATTTTTTTTTTATCACAACACGGAAACCATGTATGACACTATTTGTAAAATGAATTAGGCAGTATACATACCTGTGTTGTTAATACAATTTTTATTTGAAATAAATAAATGGCAATGTAGAGGATTGGTCGATGATCTATTTATTGGTGTTGTTGTTGTCCTCGACTATGTCGAACTTGCCTTGTGAGTTTTAACGAATTGAAAAGCTAACATGTCGCAAAGTGGCGCTTAGCAAAAATTACTCGTTAGATATTGTTATTACCTTTGTCCTTATCTGCGAAATAAACAAAGACGTTTTTAAAAGTAGTGAAAAAAATCTAACGCTGGTATGAAGAGACCGTGGGATAGATGCACAATAAACAACATCAATTAAATTACATTAAATTATTAACAGACAGGAAAAGATTTTTTTGCCAGACTTTAATTGGGATGATACAGTGTCAGCGTCTACTTTTATTAAATGGAAACATTTTGTGGATCAACTTCCAAACATCGATCCAATATATATCCCGCGATGGACTAATTTCTTCTTAGAGGGCACAATTTAAATACATGGTTCTTGTGAATTATCTGAGAAAGCCTATTGTTCTACACTGTATATTTTTATGACTACAGAGACCAGCAAAAAAGTGTCGAATACTAAGAGCAAAGGAGCGCCATTGGAAAAAATAATTTCACAAGACTAGAGCATCGTGGTGCCATATTGCTCTCATCGCAAAGCTTCCATCCACATGGAACAAATACAGAAATTGTAAATGGAGACATGTTTCAACGAACTGTAATCCAGCAGATCTTGGGACTAGAGGTTCCAGTACTGAAGAATTATGTCATAATTCGCTATGGTGACATGGTTCAATCTAGTTACTTAGTTTTAAGAATACTTGGCCTAATTCAAATATAATTGTACACGATCCACCAGAACAATGAAAAGTATTTGTACATTACGCACCAATTTTTGAGAAAGATATATTTATTATAAACTAGTTTTCTTTTTACAAAAAAGCACTGTGGATTGTTGGCTATATATTTCATATGAAGAAGCGTCAAGAAAAACAATGAAAATCTGAGTAGTCAAATGATAAGATTCTTTCTCACAAGGTGTAAAATCCTGTAAAATTTATTATAGTCTGAATAGCCCAAGTTTTTCATTCTCTGAGGGAGAAAAATTATTGAAGCAATTCGAAATACAATCCACCTCCAAGCTCTTTGCGACAATAGGCATAGGACCCATTTCTGGCGTACTTGCGAGAGGGAATCGGAGAATTTAAAATTTCCATCCATATGCAGAATAAAGGTTGATGCAGAAACAACAACAAACCCTTTTTTGGGTATCACAACCCATCAGCAAAGAGCAACAGAAATCAAGAAAGCCACGGTCGCAAACATTTATTTTTTTTAAGTTTTTAATGTGCAGAGAACAAACGTAAGAATACTTGTGTTGTAGTTTTATAAATTAAAATTGTTGACCGTCTTGTTCAACAATAATCTTTTATTATTAAGGTAAACTGGCCGTGAAATAAATAAGACACCTGTTGCTTTATTTTATTTTATTATTTTGTTTTTTTTTTTATCTTTCGTTCCCACGCCTCTCACACCCGCACACACCGGCTACAGAAACTACATCAGCCAGTAAATAAAATAATAAAAATAACAGACACCCACAGATTAGTAAACATAAGTTAACAAGGTACAGATTTTAAAAATCGCTGCTCATTGGCTGTGTCTACTGTACCGCAAAGGGAAATGTAGATCAAGTGCCAGATGATCAAGCAGCTTAGTAATTTATAACAGAATTTCAATCTACCGTTTACAACTATTACTCAAAGGCGAGTTCTACTAGTTCCGCTTGGGGAGATGTAGATAAGATGCCGTAAAATGAGTTTGGAGAATTAAGAACAAAGACATGAAACAATTAACGAATACTCATTAAACAAACAAAATTACATATGTAGAATATAGTTCTTTATTGTATTTAATGGATTACTTAAGCAAATAGTGTTAAATAAACTGTTATAAATAACACAAAGTGACCTCATAGGGTTGTTAAGCTCATATTTAGTTCTCGCAAACGATAATTTTAAGGGTTCGAAATTACGAGTTCTGCGAGAAGGAACATTATGGTATATTTCACCTATAAGAAATGGAGAATCAATGAGACCGCGTACTAATTTAATGATAAATAGTACTCTTAACATAAAACGTCTTCTGTCAAGTGATGGAAAGTCAATTAACAATAACCGACTCTCATAAGTAGGAAGAGGTTCGGAAACGTTCCAGTTTAAACCACGTAAAGCGAAAATTAAAAACTTAATTTGTACTGATTCAATTTTATCAGTGTAAAATTTATAAAATGGAATAAAACGACCGGCGGCTTTTTAATTTTTTTATCACAACACGGAAACCACGTATGACACTATTTGTAAAATGAATTAGGCAGTATACATACCTGTGTTGTTAATATAATTTTTATTTGAAATAAATAAATAGCAATGAAGAGGATTGGTCGATGGTCTATTTATTGATATTGTTGTTGTCCTCGACTATGTCGAACTTGCCTTGTGAGTTTTAACGAATTGAAAAGCTAACATGTCGCAAAGTGGCGCTTAGCAAAAATTACTCGTTAGATATTGTTATTACCTTTGTCCTTATATGCGAAATAAACAAAGACGTTTTTAAAAGTAGTGAACAAAATCTAACGCTGGTATGAAGAGACCGTGGGGATAGATGCACAATAAACAACATCAATTAAATTACATTAAATCATTAACAGACAGGAAAAGATTTTGTTGCCAGACATTAATTGGGATGATACAGTATCAGCATCTACTTTTATTAAATGGAAACATTTTGTGGATCAACTTCCAAACATCGATCCAATACATATCCCGCGATGGACTAATTTCTTCTTAGAGGGCACAATTTAAATACATGGCTCTTGTGATTCATCTGAGAAAGCCTATTGCTCTACACTGTATATTTTTATGACTACAGAGACCAGCAAAAAAAGTGTCGAATACTAAGAGCAAAGGAGCGCCATTGGAAAAAGTAATTTTACAAAGACTAGAGCATCGTGGTATCATAATGCTCTCATCGCAAAAGCTTCCATCCACATGGAACAAATACAGAAATTGTAAATGGAGACATGTTCCAACGAACTGTAATCCAGAAGATCTTGGGACTAGATGTTCCAGTACTGAAGAATTATGTCATAATTCGCTATGGTGAAATGGTTCAATCTAGTTACTTAGTTTTAAGAATACTTGGCCTAATTCAAATATAATTGTACACGATCCACCAGAACAATGGAAAGTATTTGTACATTACGCACCAATTTTTGAGAAAGATAAATTTATAATAAACTAGTTTTCTTTTTACAACAAAGCACTGTGGGTTGTTGGCTATATATTTCATATGAAGAAGCGTCAAGAAAAACAATAAAAATCTGAGTAGTCAAATGATAAGATTCTTTCTCACAAGGCGTAAAATCCTGTAAAATTGATTATTGTCTGAATAGCCCAAGTTTTTCATTTTCTGAGGGAGTAAAATTATTGAAGCAATTCGAAATACATTCCACCTCCAAGCGCATTGCGACAATAGGCATAGGAAACATTTCTGGCGTACTTGCAAGAGGGAATCGGGGAATTTCAAATTTCCATCCATATGCAGAATAAAGGTTGATGCAGAAACAACAACAATATATATATATATATATATATATATATATATATATATATATATATATATATATATATATATATATATATATATATATATATATAGGTAAGCTGGCCGTGAAATAAATAAGACACAGTTGCGATAAATAAGACACAGTTGCGAAACATTTGGTATAGCCCCCATATGACGGTACCTCCCAATTTTCTTTATTTGATGGTTCATTTTTTACTGATTTGTCTAAAAATTTGTGTGTCATAATGGGTCCTAGTTCGTGTGGCGAAACATTGTATGTATAGGTTCACGTTTTGGTATAGTCCCCATATAACGCAACATCCCAATATTCGGTATTTTGATAATTTTTGACACATTTCACGAATTTCTCTGAAAATTGGTAGTTGTAGCTCATAATGGGTTCTAGCTCCGTTGGCGAAACATTGCATGTATAGGTTCACGATTTGGTATAGCCCCATATAACGGTACCTTCCGATATTCGGCATTTTAATGGTTTTTGTCACATTTCTTCCAATGTTTCCTTTACCTTAAGGTGGAGGGTATTAAAAGTTTGGACCGGCCGGTTTTTTACTTGTTTTTCACTATTCTCTTCATGACCTCCTCCAAAACTTCGCGGTACAGCGAAACGTCATCAGAAGCTATCATCGGAAAACAAAAAAAAATTAAATCAAAAATGTTTTATAAACAATTAAATAATTTTTGATTAAATATATAATATATTATATTTATATAAAAATAATAATATTTTAATAAATAAGACCGAATATAGGGTGCACAGTGTCGAAAACACAATTTAAATTTAATTTTATTTGATATCCGAAAGATTCAAAGCAACAAATATCCGGAAATGGCACTAAAATATTTCCATCAATTTGTTGGATAATATTCGGAAGTGTGAACTCCCCTAATACACATGATCATATGTTGTCAATATGTGAGTATCAGAGATGTCACAAGTGTGAATAAAGAGTGGCAACAATCAGCATAGATGGCAATTCCGCTTTTATATTGTAGTTGTTATTGTTTTGGTGGTATTTTTAACAAGAAGAAGAAAATAAAAGAAAAACAACACAATTAGAAACCAATCAATATTAATATTTCAGTGATTGTTTTTGTTATGAACACTAGTGACAAAGCGACGAATTCACACTTAATGTTCCTTGTTTATAAATGAAAATATAACGACAGATGGACACTATGCACGCTATAAAACGACCGACGGCTTTATTAATTTTTTTTTTTATCACAACACGGAAACCACGTATGACACTATTTGTAAAATGAATTAGGCAGTATACATACCTGTGTTGTTAATACAATTTTTATTTGAAATAAATAAATGGCAATGTAGAGGATTGGTCGATGATCTATTTATTGGTGTTGTTGTTGTCCTCGACTATGTCGAACTTGCCTTGTGAGTTTTAACGAATTGAAAAGCTAACATGTCGCAAAGTGGCGCTTAGCAAAAATTACTCGTTAGATATTGTTATTACCTTTGTCCTTATCTGCGAAATAAACAAAGACGTTTTTAAAAGTAGTGAAAAAAATCTAACGCTGGTATGAAGAGACCGTGGGATAGATGCACAATAAACAACATCAATTAAATTACAATAAATTATTAACAGACAGGAAAAGATTTTTTTGCCAGACTTTAATTGGGATGATACAGTGTCAGCGTCTACTTTTATTAAATGGAAACATTTTGTGGATCAACTTCCAAACATCGATCCAATATATATCCCGCGATGGACTAATTTCTTCTTAGAGGGCACAATTTAAATACATGGTTCTTGTGAATTATCTGAGAAAGCCTATTGTTCTACACTGTATATTTTTATGACTACAGAGACCAGCAAAAAAAGTGTCGAATACTAAGAGCAAAGGAGCGCCATTGGAAAAAATAATTTCACAAGACTAGAGCATCGTGGTGCCATATTGCTCTCATCGCAAAAGCTTCCATCCACATGGAACAAATACAGAAATTGTAAATGGAGACATGTTTCAACGAACTGTAATCCAGCAGATCTTGGGACTAGAGGTTCCAGTATTGAAGAATTATGTCATAATTCGCTATGGTGACATGGTTCAATCTAGTTACTTAGTTTTAAGAATACTTGGCCTAATTCAAATATAATTGTACACGATCCACCAGAACAATGAAAAGTATTTGTACATTACGCACCAATTTTTGAGAAAGATATATTTATTATAAACTAGTTTTCTTTTTACAAAAAAGCACTGTGGATTGTTGGCTATATATTTCATATGAAGAAGCGTCAAGAAAAACAATGAAAATCTGAGTAGTCAAATGATAAGATTCTTTCTCACAAGGTGTAAAATCCTGTAAAATTTATTATAGTCTGAATAGCCCAAGTTTTTCATTCTCTGAGGGAGAAAAATTATTGAAGCAATTCGAAATACATTCCACCTCCAAGCTCTTTGCGACAATAGGCATAGGACCCATTTCTGGCGTACTTGCGAGAGGGAATCGGGGAATTTAAAATTTCCATCCATATGCAGAATAAAGGTTGATGCAGAAACAACAACAAACCCTTTTTTGGGTATCACAACCCATCAGCAAAGAGCAACAGAAATCAAGAAAGCCACGGTCGCAAACATTTATTTTTTTAAGTTTTTAATGTGCAGAGAACAAACGTAAGAATACTTGTGTTGTAGTTTTATAAATTAAAATTGTTGACCGTCTTGTTCAACAATAATCTTTTATTATTAAGGTAAACTGGCCGTGAAATAAATAAGACACCTGTTGCTTTATTTTATTTTATTATTTTGTTTTTTTTTATCTTTCGTTCCCACGCCTCTCACACCCGCCCACGTTGACCGAGGGAGCCACCTCCCTATATGTAGAGAGCGCATACACACCAAAGTCCGGACTTAGGCGGGTTAGCAATGGTTTCACACCGGCTACAGAAACTACATCAGCCAGTAAATAAAATAATAAAAATAACAGACACCCACAGATTAGTAAACATAAGTTAACAAGGTACAGATTTTAAAAATCGCTGCTCATTGGCTGTGTCTACTGTACCGCAAAGGGAAATGTAGATCAAGTGCCAGATGATCAAGCAGCTTAGTAATTTATAACAGAATTTCAATCTACCGTTTACAACTATTACTCAAAGGCGAGTTCTACTAGTTCCGCTTGGGGAGATGTAGATAAGATGCCGTAAAATGAGTTTGGAGAATTAAGAACAAAGACATGAAACAATTAACGAATACTCATTAAACAAACAAAATTACATATGTAGAATATAGTTCTTTATTGTATTTAATGGATTACTTAAGCAAATAGTGTTAAATAAACTGTTATAAATAACACAAAGTGACCTCATAGGGTTGTTAAGCTCATATTTAGTTCTCGCAAACGATAATTTTAAGGGTTCGAAATTACGAGTTCTGCGAGAAGGAACATTATGGTATATTTCACCTATAAGAAATGGAGAATCAATGAGACCGCGTACTAATTTAATGATAAATAGTACTCTTAACATAAAACGTCTTCTGTCAAGTGATGGAAAGTCAATTAACAATAACCGACTCTCATAAGTAGGAAGAGGTTCGGAAACGTTCCAGTTTAAACCACGTAAAGCGAAAATTAAAACTTAATTTGTACTGATTCAATTTTATCAGAGTAAAATTTATAAAATGGAATAAAACGACCGGCGGCTTTTTAATTTTTTTATCACAACACGGAAACCACGTATGACACTATTTGTAAATGAATTAGGCAGTATACATACCTGTGTTGTTAATATAATTTTTATTTGAAATAAATAAATAGCAATGAAGAGGATTGGTCGATGGTCTATTTATTGATATTGTTGTTGTCCTCGACTATGTCGAACTTGCCTTGTGAGTTTTAACGAATTGAAAAGCTAACATGTCGCAAAGTGGCGCTTAGCAAAAATTACTCGTTAGATATTGTTATTACCTTTGTCCTTATATGCGAAATAAACAAAGACGTTTTTAAAAGTAGTGAACAAAATCTAACGCTGGTATGAAGAGACCGTGGGGATAGATGCACAATAAACAACATCAATTAAATTACATTAAATCATTAACAGACAGGAAAAGATTTTGTTGCCAGACATTGATTGGGATGTTACAGTATCAGCATCTACTTTTATTAAATGGAAACATTTTGTGGATCAACTTCCAAACATCGATCCAATACATATCCCGCGATGGACTAATTTCTTCTTAGAGGGCACAATTTAAATACATGGCTCTTGTGATTCATCTGAGAAAGCCTATTGCTCTACACTGTATATTTTTATGACTACAGAGACCAGCAAAAAAAGTGTCGAATACTAAGAGCAAAGGAGCGCCATTGGAAAAAGTAATTTTACAAAGACTAGAGCATCGTGGTATCATAATGCTCTCATCGCAAAAGCTTCCATCCACATGGAACAAATACAGAAATTGTAAATGGAGACATGTTTCAACGAACTGTAATCCAGAAGATCTTGGGACTAGATGTTCCAGTACTGAAGAATTATGTCATAATTCGCTATGGTGAAATGGTTCAATCTAGTTACTTAGTTTTAAGAATACTTGGCCTAATTCAAATATAATTGTACACGATCCACCAGAACAATGGAAAGTATTTGTACATTACGCACCAATTTTTGAGAAAGATAAATTTATAATAAACTAGTTTTCTTTTTACAACAAAGCACTGTGGGTTGTTGGCTATATATTTCATATGAAGAAGCGTCAAGAAAAACAATAAAAATCTGAGTAGTCAAATGATAAGAATAGCCAAGTCTGAATAGCCCAAGTTTTTCATTTTCTGAGGGAGTAAAATTATTGAAGCAATTCGAAATACATTCCACCTCCAAGCGCATTGCGACAATAGGCATAGGAAACATTTCTGGCGTACTTGCAAGAGGGAATCGGGGAATTTCAAATTTCCATCCATATGCAGAATAAAGGTTGATGCAGAAACAACAACAAACCCTTTTTTGGTATCTCAACCCATCAGCAAAGAGCAACAGAAATCAAGAAAGCCACGGTCGCAAACATTTAATTTTTTTTAAGTTTTTAATGTGCAGAGAACAAACGTAAGAATACTTGTGTTGTAGTTTTATAAATTAAAATTGTTGACCGTCTTGTTCAACAATAATCTTTTATTATTAAGGTAAACTGACCGTGAAATAAATAAGACACCTGTTGCTTTATTTTATTATTTTGTTTTTTTATCTCTCGTTCCCACGCCTCTCACACCCGCCCCTGCCGACCGAGGGAGCCACATCCCTATACGTACACACCAAAGTCCGGACTACCGAATCTACATCAGCCAGTAAATAAAATAATAAAAATAACAGACACCCACAGATTAGTAAACATAAGTTAACAAGGTACAGATTTTAAAAATCGCTGCTCATTGGCTGTGTCTACTGTACCGCAAAGGGAAATGTAGATCAAGTGCCAGATGATCAAGCAGCTTAGTAATTTATAACAGAATTTCAATCTACCGTTTACAACTATTACTCAAAGGCGAGTTCTACTAGTTTCGCTTGGGGAGATGTAGATAAGATGCCGTAAAATGAGTTTGGAGAATTAAGAACAAAGACATGAAACAATTAACGAATACTCATTAAACAAACAAAATTACATGTGTAGAATATAGTTGTTTATTGTATTTAATGGATTACTTAAGCAAATAGTGTTAAATAAACTGTTATAAATAACACAAAGCGACCTCATAGGGTTGTTAAGCTCATAGTTAGTTCTCGCAAACGATAATTTTAAGGGTTCGAAATTACGAGTTCTGCGAGAAGGAACATTATGGTATATTTCACCTATAAGAAATGGAGAATCAATGAGACCGCGTACTGATTTAATGATAAATAGAGCTCTTAACATAAAACGTCTTCTGTCAAGTGATGGAAGGTTAATTAACAATAACCGACTCTCATAAGGAGGAAGAGGTTCGGAAACGTTCCAGTTTTAACCATGTAAAGCGAAAATTAAAAACTGAATTTGTATTGATTCAATTTTATCAGAGTAAAATTTATAAAATGGACTCCACAATGTACAGCCATATTCTACTACTGGACGCACTAAGCTAACAAATAATCTTTTAGTTACGTAAGGGTCATCAGACTCTTTAGACCAGCGCTTGATGAATCCTAGTAAAGATTTCGCTTTATTAACACAAGAATCAATATGCAAATGAAACCGAAGCTTAAGATCTAATATTACGCCCAAATCAACGAACGAATCAACATTATCCAATTTGTGGGAGCCAATAAAGTAATTAGATAATAAAGGTTGGGATCGATAGAAAGACAACTTCTTGCATTTTTTTTAGATTAATGGTCATACCATTTGCACTACACCAGTTTACGAGTGAGTATAAATCATATTGTAAAGAGATTTGATCGCTAAGTGAATTTGTGTGAAGAAAAAGCGTGCATTAAAATTTTAGAAAAACGAACTACGTTTGGAAGGTCATTTAGGTAAAGAACAAACAGTAATGGGCCCAAGTGACTTCCCTGGGGTACACCAGATGAAACAATGATATTCTTCGAAGAGACATCATTAAAAATAACTCTTTGTGTACGATTATTTAAGTAGGAGGATATCCAGTTTAAAAGTGATGTTGGGAAACCCATTAAGCCTAGTTTTTGAAGCAAGAGCTTATGAACTACCGCATCAAAAGCTTTGCTAAAATCAGTGTAAATAACGTCTGTCTGTTGCTTATTCACAAAACCTTTTTGAACTTGACAAACAAATTCTAATAGATTAGTAATTGTAGATCTACCTTTCATGAAACCGTGTTGACAAGGTGAAATTATGCTTTTTATGTAGTGTAATATTCTTCGTGATACCAAAAGCTCGAAGAGTTTAGGAATGGCGCTTAATTTAGCGATACACCTATAATTATTGATGACCTCCTATTTCCTGTTTTATGCAGGGGAATAACAAAGCTCGATCGCCAATAGCATGGGAAATATCCTTTAGATAGGGAGAGATTAAAAATTTTAGTGAGTGGTACAGAAATTTCACTAGCGCAAGATTTTAAAATGTGCGTTGGAACGCCGTCAGGGCCTGGAGAGAATGAGGAGCGTAGTGTTCTTAACACATAGAAAACTTCGTCATCTGTCAGGATGATACGGGGAAAATGATTTAATTTCTTCTGTGTATAAGAAGATTGAAAAAACTCAGCAAATAAATTAGAAATCACTAAGTTGTTAGAAGATTCACTACTACCAAGTTTCATACTACTGGGAAATTTATGTGCCTTCCTTTTGGAATTTACAAATTTAAAAAAGTTTTTGGTTTTATGTAGCAGGTTTGTTTAATTTTTATTAACATTGGGAATAACATTTGCAGTTTTCAGAGTTATATCTACTCCTTGCGGAAGAATACTTTGAATAGTTCAATGCAGTATTCGACATTTTAAATTTTTTGAATAATCTGCTTTTCAAATTACGTAAACGTCTCAGTGAAGGGGTAAACCAAGCAGGACCCTGATCTAAATTTTGTTTTACTATAGGTACAGAACAAGATAATGCAAATTTAAGTTGCTCATAAAATTTTGAGACACATAAGTCAATGACATCTCTCACATGCCATATAGTGTTAGATAAAATAGAGCGCAGTTTAATAAGGTTTGTTTTCCCAAAGTTACGCCTACCAATAGAAGCATTAACAGCATCTAGAAATCGAAATATTCAATGAAGACCAAAAAATAAAGTCTAACAACCTGTCTTTAACATTTAATACATGGTTTACTTGGTACAGACAAAGCTCAAATATCTTATCCCAAAAGTTATCAAAACCTGTTGGGTAAGTTAGAGGTATGTAATCTAGAATATTGTCACCTGAGGTCCAAGATACCCAAGGAAGGCTAAAATCCCCTAAACAAATTAATGCAGAATTATCTGTAAGCAACGAAGACACCTTAGCAAATAAATCTGCATGGTTAAGATAAATTTCAAGTTCAGAATTAGGTGAAATATATGAACAAGTTAAGAAAATGGTACTACCAATGATATTTAATTTTGCGCAGATAAATTCGATATTAGGATCCGCTGAGCCATCAATCATTTCTGAAGGAATCGAGTTATAAATTGCTATTAGAACTCCACCTTTCTTCGATAATCTATCTTTTCTGTAGACTTGATAATTATCAGAGAATAACTCAGTGTCCAGGACATCAGGTTTTAACCACGTTTCAGTGAAAGCAATTATTTTATATTCAGAAAAGAAGCTTTTAAGGAAAATATATCTAAGCTTATTGTTTAATCCTCTTACATTCTGATAAAGAATCAGTTACGACGTTTACATACTTATCTACATTGGAGCGTTCTCTAAAAACAAATTCTTTTACCAATATATCACCGGGCCAAAACGAACTACTAACAACAGTGTTAAAAATTAAAAGATGTTTAAATCATTATCGCTTACCTTAGATTTCATTAACTTAACTTAGATTTCATATAATTACGGATATTAACGATAGAAGTTTCAGGATGAAGTCTGGATATAAAAACTGTTTTGCGACTTGCGACAACAACAAGCTGATTAGAAGTTGATGGATCATCAACATTTACAGCAGCCGAAGGGTTTGGAGGGGCTTGCACCACAATTGCAGGTGGGTTAGAAAATGTTCTTTTGGAAGTCGTACAATTCGAGATTGAGGTTATAGCGTTGGAAGTAACATCCGAGTCTTTACGATTATCATGAGAAACTAGTTTATTACTATTAGGAGGAGGATTTGGCGAAATCGGAGAATTTAAGGTGATTAAATTATCGAGACCTAAATTGTTTGTTTCGATATTGCTAACAACGCCTGAAGCTTTTTTCCTCTTTGGAGAACCATCAGATAATTCAAACCTGTTAACCAATTTTTCAATTTTTTCAAATTTTTTAAAATTTAAATTAAAACTTTCTTTTAACTTATCGATTTCAGCCTTAGTTTCTTTAAAAAAGCAATGATAATCAATTTGAAGATCTCTACAATCAAAACAAGACCAACGTAGACCTTTAGTCTTGTAAGTAATAAAATCATACTGTCTACCATTAAAACCAGCACATTTAAGATGCGTAAAATTATCGCAAATAAAACAAGAAATAAGACGCTCATTGATGTCTCTAACTGAACAGTCTTTGAAAGAGGAAGCCATTTTTGTAAAATAATTAATTAGATTAAAATACCAGTTAAATAATTTTTTATATGAAATAAGAAGGTAAACTGTGTAATGTGAACACGGTGTAATAACCAATATACTATTAGTGCCTAAAAGTATGCTAAAAATCTATTATTACATACAGAACTGCTAAAGAGGATTCAGCTACAAACGTGAACACAAACAAAAACACGATGAAAATAAAACAAAAATGAAAGCACAAAATAAAACAAAACTCTGATGTTTTGCGCGGAAAATATTAAATAAACTTATTAAGCAGGAAAAAACATTTTATTCACAGAAACTTCACACTTTTGGAAAAAAATAACTAGTGTTAATTTAAATATCACAATTTAATACTTTTTTTGACGCTTTAAACACACAAAAAATGAATTTTTATTTCGTTAGACGAAGACACAGAAAATAAACACTTTTACCATCATATGCCCGTTTATTCTTGCTGTATGTAACATTAATGAATGTTGGTCGACAAGAATGATGGGTGAGAGTCATTTGTGACAATCAATCAACGTCTGAGACTTACAGCTAGTTACTATTAACGTAATGTAATTAACAGCCTGTTCCACGATGTCGAAAGAACACGTTCGCACAACTTTTACACGTCAAACAGCTGATTTCCGTTCCACTAAAATCCATCAGAACGAAAATTTGCACGAAAATCAAAGCGAACGAAAACGTAAGCGTTTCAGTGTAATTTTGCGTTCCACTATCTTTTTTCTTTCGTACGCATGCGAACACAAATGTCAAAATCAGTCACTTGTGTGTTTGCTGTCGAATGATAAAAATTAAGGAAAATTGTTTTAACATAAACATTCCTTGATTGAAAATGGAAAGAAAAATGTAAGTAAAAATAATAAATGCAATTTAATCTGTGAACAACAAATATACATTTTTTTATTTTCTCAATTCCAGCACGAAAAAACTACACAGCTGCGGGCACTAGTTGAGTATATGGGGGAGAATCCTAAATTCGGCAGAGGAGTGCCAATTTTTGGAAGCAGCAGGCAATCCCATGAAGACCACTGGAAGACACAAACCTAGAAAAAATCATTTTTTTATTATTTCAAAAATGTAAAAATACAATCATACTTACTGGTTGTTAGGTACTTCAAATAAATTCGAAGCA
>NW_026712293.1:6627896-6896519 GCF_030504385.1 Musca domestica | reverse complement strand
TTTATTTAATAATGTTTCACTATATGGTTCTCTTTTCTTTATATTTTTTTCTTATTATTATTATTATTATTATTATTATTTTTTTTTTTGTAACTGTTTCTTTATTTTTTCTTCGAATTTGATTTATTGTTTTCGTTTATTTTTTCTTATATTTCTTATATTATTAATCACACTCGAATTTTTATTATTATTTAATTTTTTTTATCAATTACGTTTTGAATGACCTTGAATTTTTTCTTTAATTTATTGTTTTCATTTATTTTTTCATCATTTATTTTTTTTTGTTATTTTAAAACGTTTCTATTTTCCCTTTATTTTTGTATGTTTTTAAAAATTTCTTTTTTTTCACTTTGTACAAAACTGTTTCTTTTAATTTTTAATAATTTCTATTAAATTTTGTTTTACTATTCACTTTGTAGAAAACTGTTTCTTTTATTTTTCTATAATTCTTTTTTGTGCACTTTTGCCTTTTTATTTTTTTACTGTTCACTTAAAAATTGTACTTACAATTTTTTCACTAAGTTCCTTACACTACATCACGGCCGCTGATCTATTTAAGATCTCCGGCTTACCTCTTATTTTCCTAAGAGGTTACTAGGGCACGATACGTGATCTATTAATTTTTTTTCCGGAAAACCGTTTTCCCGAGGGTTTTTTTACGAATAAGGACCTTTTTTAAGGGTCCCTGCTCGGGCGCCAATTAAGTTTTTAAATGTTTAAAGATTAAAAAAATATATTTTTTTATGGTTGTTAACACAACCTTTATTTATGAATTTCCAAAACCGACTGCAATGAATTTACAATTTTGATTCTTACTGACTACTACCTAAACTTCCAAACTGCTTAATCTGCATTTCCCACCATCAGCTCACTCATGCACCTGATGATACAAATTTCATTTGGACTTCTTGCTGTCTGCGTGGATCATATTTCGTCTGGGAACATCATTCGACAATTTGATGTTGCTAAATCGGCAGATTTAGCATTGGCACGTTTGGTTGGTTTGATTTTGTGTTGTTTGTTAAAAATTCATTATGTTCCGGTCGTTAACTTATATACTATACTATACTTAAATTGAACCGATACAATGTTTATTCAGAATTATTGAACTTTTTCAATATAGAGATTCCGAGCAACTCATCGTTTCTGACAAATGCCTCTCTTGATTCCACATCCAATAATTGTTTCAGATTTACAATAGATCTTACAAAAATTTGGCCGAGTATGAAACCAGAAATCAAAGCACATAATTTCCGAATCGGTTCTCGCGCCATTAGATCTTTGAAAAGTAATTCGTAGAACCACTTCTTTATGAAGAAATTCATAACTATCCTAAAATCCCGTGCGCGTTAAATTTTAAAAGTTCGCAAGTGTCAAATATCAAATATCGAGATGCGGTAAATTGTGCTGAGTTTTTCGTCCATACACAACGAATTTCCACCTTTACTCGTTACTTGCTAAAAATTAAAAAAAAATGTATAACTTTTGTAATATATAGAATTTTTAAAATCTGCAATTCATATCAAATATCGAGATGCGGTAAATTGTGCTGAGTTGTGCTCGCTTAGCACAAAAAAATCCATCAGAAAATACCGCTCAAATGAAAACCATTATATAGGGGGAATACGAAGGCTTGGCCCTGCAAAGGTAATTTTATCAAAATACCGAATATCGGGGGTTACTGGTTCATGGGGACTATACGATATCGTAGACCTATATAGACAATTAACTTCTATGAATGAAGTACTCTTCCTTGTGCGGATTTTCAGAAAATTCCATTGAAAACTGTGGCTACCGTTATATCGTTAACCGATATAGCCCATCTTCGAACTTGACCTGCCTGCAGCAAAAGACAAATCTATGCAACATTTTAGCTTCAAATCCTTACTTGTTTTGACTGTAGCATGATTACACCAACGGAAGGACAGACCGACGAACAGGGCTAAATTTTACGCTAATCAAGAATACATATACTTTGTTGGGTCTAAAATTATTATTTCGATGAGTTACAAACGGAATGATGAACGTAATATATCCTCCATACTATGTATGGTGAAGGGTACAAACAAGTAAAAAAGCAGTAAGTTCGGCCGGGCCGAACTTTGAATACCCTCCACCATTAGGAACGAATTAGAAAATTTTCAAAAAACAATCCATTCAAAATTCTTTAAAATACCTTATATCGGAAGGTGCCCATATATGGGGTATATGTGATATTATGGACCTATATAGACAAATCTATATCTGGGGGTAAAGTACTCACAAAGAACTCCTTATGTAAAATTCCAACGATTCCGTTGAAAAATGTGGCTTAAATCATCAAAATACCGAACATCGGGGAGTACCGTTATATGGGGCTATACGATATCGTGGAACTATATAGATAATTGTATTTTAAGGGATAAAGTACTTACAAGGAACTTCTTGTGTGGATTTTCAGATAATTTCATTGAAAATGTTTTAGCCACATAAAATTACGAATATCGGGGGTTACCAATATATGGATGATATACGATTTCGTAGACCTATATAGATAATTCTCTGTCAATAGATAAAGTACTCACAAGGAACTCCTTGTCTGGAATTTCAGACAATTCCATTAAAAAATGTGATATACGATATCATGGACCTATATAGACAACTCTCTTTTTGGAAGTAAAGTGCCCTTGTGTACAATTTCAGACAATTCCTTTGAAAAAATGTGGCTAAAATTTGTGGACTTTTTTAGTCAAATCTGTGTCTGGAGGTAAAGTAACCACAAAGAACTCCTTGTGGAGAATTTCAGACAATTCCGTTGAAAAATTTGGCTAAAATCATATGGGAGATATACGATATCGTGGACCTATATGGACAATTCTTTCTGTGGGTAAAGTACTCACAAGGGACTCTTGTGTGGAATTTCAGACCATTAAATTGCACTACCACTAACCATTTAGTGAAATTTAAAAAAATGCACTACCACTAAATTTTAGAGGTAGTGAAATTTTAATAGCACTACCACAAAATTTAGTGATTTTTCAAAAAAAATTTGCACTACCACCAAAACTTAGCGAAGCCGAAAGAAAAAAAAAAATAAGAAATACTATGTATATAAGTATTATACCAGCTATCATGAAGTTTGTTGAAGTGAGTAGCGAACAACAATCCAGAATATATAGTAAATATTCATACAACTTGATTACTTTTCTAAATAGCACTAATTTAGTGCTATTTTTATGAAATACCACTAATCTAGTGCAATTATTTTAAATGCCACTAAAATTAATGGTAGTGCTATTGAAATTTCACTACCACTAAAATTTAGTGGTACTGCATTTTTTTTTTAAATATCACTAAATGGTTTGTGGTGATGTAATTTAATTTTAAAGCGTTAGTGGTAGTGGAATATAAAATTGCACTACCACTAAATGAAGAGTGATAATGAAATTATTGGTGCACTAAAAATACAGTGCATTATGCCCATCTCTGGAAAAATTATACTTTTTTGGGCCTAAAATTTTTATTTCGATGAGTTACAAACGGAATGATGAAGTTAATATACCCTCCATACTATTTATGTATAAAGGTATAAAAAGGTATAACTTTTGTAATATGTGGAATTTTTGAAATCTGCATTTGTGTTTCCAGTGAAGTCATATATTAACATTCAAATATGACTTTACCGTTTGCAAATTGTATCTCGGTTGTGACAGGTACAGAAGGCAAAAGGTTGGTGTTGTGACTTAAACGCTTCTAAGTTTATTGCTCTTGAAAATTCAGCGTGTCTGTGATTTTAATATATATCAACATGTTTTTGCAAATCTAAATAATTGTGATATATCTCTTGATGATGCTAGTACAAGTGGTTTTCATTTGCCAGTAAAAAATGCTGGCAATGATGTTGGTGGAATGGGCAAGCTATCGAAGAAATCCCAAAAAAATAAAGCAAAAAAAAAAAAAAATATATATATATATATATATATATATATATATATATATATATATGTATATATATATATATATATATATATATATATATATATATATATATATATATATATATATATATATATATATATATATAGAACAGTGTGGCTTGTTTGTTCGGGATACCGTAGTATTTTCTTGTTGCAAAATGGTCTGGCTTTATCCCTTTATTGTTGTTTTTTAAAAACAACGTTTGTTTATTAGTGGAGAACGATGGTAATGTTTACCAGGGGGTAAGGCAGGGAATACCTAGGTTTCGGAAAGAGCCACCAATCCTCATCAGTTCCCTTGTTTTTGTCTGGGATATTCTCCCCAGAAGTTATTTTAAAAATAACTTCTATGACAAAAAACATTTTTTTACCCAAGTGACGAGATCGTAAGCTCAATAGAAGAGGAACCAAAGAATTAAATAAAACTAAAATTCTCTTGGAAAGTCTTCTAAGGCCCGTTCTTATATCTTACCTTTATAGTTCACTTTTGTTATACCTTACTTTAGGAAAAGTGAAGGATAACGTTCACTTTATGGGACTTTCATTATTACAACCTTCCTTTAAAATAATTCCTTTTTTTTTCAGAGATATGGCAATAAATTGCTCTCAATGATTACTTTTTTGTAGATGTAACTGGTAGTCATTGCATTTTTTTCAAAGTGGCATCATTATTTTAGTTAGAACAAAAATAAACAAAAAGAATTTGACTTAATTTCGTAAAATAAATTTCTGCAAAAAAGTGAATCGAAAATGGATAACCAAACGGAAGCCCGTCATAGAAAACGGGCCAAAAATTTCTTAAAAGAAGAGGAAATGTTGCTTGTGAACTTGGTAGATGACCACAAGCATATTATTAAGAACAAAAAGTCTGACTCTGTCGTTTGGAAGCAGAAAGAAGCAGTTTGGAAGAAAATTGAAGACGACTTCGCAGCCAGTATGGGATTACGACGACCTTGGAAAGCACTGCGTGATAAATACGAGGTTATAAAACGTAAGTCAAAGATTGAACTGGCAGAACAGAAGTTGGAAACATATCGTACGGGTGGTGGAATGGTGACTTGTAAAGTATCTGCTGTTTCGAAAAAAATAGCATCCATGCTAGGAGATTCCGCAACAGGCTTGGAAAATACGTATGATAGTGATTTTGGTAAGTTCTTTGTACAAAATGCTACACTGAGCAATTTTATGACTTACTGGTATTTCTCTTGCAGTTGTTGAACCTGATTACATTGACTACAGTGAGCTAAATGCATCTAATGAATCTATTGAGGCAAGCAATAAAGAAAATGTAAGTTTCATAATAATTGCTCTGTTCCAGTACCTGCAAGAATCTACTAGTTTTGCAATTTTATTCGATATCATAAAGGGAAGATCTGTTATCGTGTAGTGAAAACTATTACCTTCTTGCTGTTCTGGAACAGACCAAATTCTTGATTTGTTGACAAAACCCACCGTAAATCTACGAACAAGTTTTAGTTGATTATACAATAAAGAAGATCGTTCCACTAGCTAGGTAATATTCTAGAAGTTGGAAAATTTTAAATTACTTGCTCTTAGCGATTTACATGGGGTTTCGAGAAGGCAATTCTGTAATACTTTAAGTAAATTTTTAGTGACAATTGATGTTTTATATATTATGTTTTATGTTTATATTTTTTAGAACAATCCCATGAATGTTTCAACAGAAGGAAAAGACTGGTCAACCGACTTTTGCCCACAGACTTTAAAAAAGCCTAAATCGAAAGAACTGGTTCACGGCGGCAAAAGAAAACGCAACCTTGAGGAAGAAAAACTTGAACTTGTTCTTTTACAACAGAGCTTTTACAGGAACGAGAATATTCGTGCTCAGGAGAAGCATGAAAACGAAGAAATGCGTGCTCAAGAAAAGCATGAACACGAAATATCTTCATTGAAACTAAAGAATGAAATTTTGCAGTTAGAGTTGGAGGAAAAAAAGTTAAAATTTTTAGAGTAATTCGAATGTATTTTTAAATATATCTTGTAATTTTTAATTGTAAATATATCTTGTAATTAAAAGTAATATTATTAGCTATTCAGCATTTAAAAGACTGAAAATAGATTAGAAATGTTTAATAAAAACTGAATTGCAATTAAATTTGTCTAACAAAATCTTTTAAAACGGAATCGTTTAACAGTGATTGAATTTGCTGTGCTCCCAGCAACGATAGCACCCGATTTTTTTCCAAAGCAAATGTAATTGTAATATCACATCAATTGGTAATTTCAAAAAATCAATTGGCACATTAATTGGTCTATGTTCCACAGCACCGAAAATTCAAACGCTGGCTTCACAATGTACGTAGTAGGTGTTATTTTTATTGGCTTTTTTTGACAGATGTACAGCGAAGCAATAGTTACTATAAGTTGCGCTGTGAAGTTTTTATATACACAGCGTAACACAGGTTATGTGACTATGAAAATGTAATTACAAAGCGCATAATCGTAGCCTTTGGAAAAAAGACGTTTCCAAGTATAAGAAAAAAATTTAAGAAATGTTACTTGATTGGAGGGAGGTTGGGATGAAAAATCTCTAGTTTGTGGTCCAGCCTCGTACATTTGGAAATATTACTTGAACAATTGAACCTACTTATCTTCGAGAAAAGCGCAAACAAAAACATAAATCGAGTTTGCACACAAAAGGACATAAAATAGCACGCTATCGTTTTAAAAAAATTTAGTCAAACACCCGCTCTTATTAATATACTTTGTAAAATAGTTTTCAATCAAAATGGTCCTTGCAATTGAATTAGCTTGAGATGAAACTTGAGTTTCTCCCGAATAATCGGATAAATCATCTTCAGGTACTAGGTTGGTCTCGTTTGGCGGAAGTAGATCCTTCTCAATTATGGCTATATTGTGAAGTACAGCACATGCCACGATAACTGACATTTTTGTTGAGGTAGCCAAACGAAGACCCATTGATAGTACTGGAAAACGTCTCTTCCAAACACCGAAGCATCTCTCAATAGTATTACGTGTGCGAATTTGAGATTCGTTATAAAGAGCTTCAGGTCCTGTGCATGGATTTAGCAATGGAGTCATCATGTATTTGCATTGTTTATATCCAGAATCTCCGAGAAGAACATAATTTTGAAAATGACCTTCTTCGAATCGAAATTTTAAACGGCTATTTTGGAAAATGTTGCTGTCATGTGCAGATCCTGGCCATCTTGCCACTAAGTCTTGGAACATAAGTTTAGCATTGCACACAGCTTGAACATTGAATGAGAAGTATCCTTTTCTGTTGCGGAAAATCTCTCCGTTATCTCCTCCTGGCGATTGAATGCGGACGTGTGTGCAATCAATAGCTCCAATAACCTTTGGGAATTTCGCTATCGCAAAGAATTCAGACGATGTCTGTTGCTTTTCTTTTGCGTCAAAGGGAAATTTAATGTATTCCTTGGCCATTGATGCTAAAGCATGCGACGTTTCTTTCACTAAACGACTGGCAGTAGAGACACTTACACCACAAAAGTCGCCAACCGTAATAAGGAAACTACCGCTAGCATAGAACCTTAATGTAATCAGTAGCTTTGTTCTAGGCGACACGGAATATTGCCTAAATGGAAATTGGTTAGTAATTATTCGATTTATGTTATATATTTATACACACTTTGACACTTTTGCTTGTAATGAAGGGCCAACTTTTTGTAATAGTAATTGGAATGTGCCTTTTGAAATTCTGAACCTTTTCATAAACTCCCTTTCATCATAAAATTGTAGATAATCCACTCGTTCACGATATGTCTTGGCCGCTCTTTTTTTTGCTTCAATGTTTGCGTAAATATCTTCCAGTTCTTCAATATAAAATAAACGATTGGCGTTATCCATTTTTTTATTTGAATAAATATTGCTGTTATTGCCATATTATCAATATAAAATATGGCAACATGAATTCAGTAAACTTTACGTTAAAAGATAAAGGGAAGCTGGCCTGACCTTTTGCTTATCGGACAGTTCATATTTAAATGGCACTTGTAATAACGAAAAACGATTTATCTGTCCGACAACATCACTTTTTAATCTATCGGGAAGATGTAATAACGGGCCTAAATCTTACAACCGCACTTATAAACATTTACATCTTTCTCCACTTGTTATGCTTTCGTTCAGCCTGAACGAAGTAGCATAACCATGTAAGTTGGTTTTGTCTGTTACAACAAAAAACCCCTTCGTCGACCGTGCCTTGTCTATTAATAGAACAGTGTGGCTTGTTTGTTCGGGATACCGTAGTATTTTGTTGTTGCAAAATGGTCTGGCTTTATCCCTTTATTGTTGTTTTTATAAAAACAGCGTTTGTTTATTAGTGGATAACGATGGTAATGTTTACCAGGGGGTAAGGCAGGGAATACCTAGGTTTCGGAAGGAGCCACCAATCCTCATCAGTTCCCTTGTTTTTGTCTGGGATATTCTCCCCAGAAGTTATTTTAAAAATAACTTCTATGACAAAAAACATTTTTTTACCCAAGTGACGAGATCGTTCTCCACTAATAAACAAACGTTGTTTTTATAAAAACAACAATAAAGGGATAAAGCCAGACCATTTTGCAACAACAATATATATATATATATATATATATATATATATATATATATATATATATATATATATATATATATATATATACGGAACCTTTAGACAAGGAACCAATTAAAATGGAATGTATCATTTCCTATTTTGATTGCGATGTAAGGCATTTAAAAAAAAGGTCCATTCGCGGTTCTTTGCGAGAAGCTGTTGGTATTAATTTGCTACATAAAAATTTTTGCCTTCTCAATATCGGCGAAATGAATAGCAGAATTGCAATTTTCGAATTTCGAAAAAAACAAAGTTGTGTTGGGTCGTGCTTGATTTGGGCTAACTTGTGCCGTTTATTTTTTCTCAATATCTTCAACCTTTCAAGATATGGCAATATCGAAAAAACAAGTATTTTTCAGAAAAAGTGCTGTATTTTTTGCAAATATCGAGGTGCGGTAAATTGTGCTGAATTGTGCTCACCTAGCACAATTTTTCGTCCATACATTGGAAATTTCTATCTCTACTCGTTACACGTTAAAATAGTAAAAATCAAAATCGCATGTTTAGAAACAAGATATCGAAAAACTAAAAGTTATGCCGATTTGTGCTAACCTAGCACAATTTTTCGTCCATACATTGAAAATTTGTATTTCCACTCGTTACTAGTTAAAATTGGAAAAATACATATATAAAGAAAAATTTCTGTAATTTTTGTAAAAATTCAAATATCAAGATATTCGGCATATTGATGATTTTAGCTATATTTTCTAATGGTATTGTCCGAAAATGCACACAAGGAGTTCCTTCTGAGCACTTTAACCCCTGAAAGGGATTTGTCTACATAGTTCCACAATATCGAATATCCCCCATATAATGGCACCATCGATATTCGGGATTTTGATGATTTTAGCCACATTTCCCAATGGAATTATCTGAAAATCCACACAGTGAGTTCCTAGTGAATACTTTACCCCTAGACATAGATTTGTCTATATAGGTCCACAATATTGTATATCCCCCCATATATCGGCCTTCCTACATTTCGATATTAGTCATTTTAAAGATTTTAACAGAATTTTCAATGGATTTTATTTTTAACATACTACCTTTTTACTTGTTTAGATCAATTCCATCACATATTGCAAATTTCATTCAAATGTGGCGAACACAGCGTGTTTAATGCATCAAATACATGAAATCGACCGAAAATATATATATAATGGAACTATATCCAAATCTGAACCGATTTCAATATAATTTGGCAAATATATTTTCTGATCAAATCCCGTCACTCATTCTAAATTTGGAGACTGTATCTGTAATCGATCGATAGATATGCGCATATAAATTCTAAATTTTTGGGAGGTACCTCTGATTCTGATGCTTTATCTCTTGTTCCAAGTGGAATTTCAAAAATTTATATATCCTATGTTACTTTTAGGCGATGTTGTAGTATACTTGGAAATTTTCAGAAAAATCTGGGCAGCGGTTTCCGAGTCCACAAATAACGAAAAAACTAACATACAAACATTTTCCTCTTTTATAGATATAGATATACATTATATCTATATACGTTTATATAATAAAATTTTATTATAAATGAATATGCCAACAACCATTTTTGTTAATATAAATTATTTTATTAAATGTTCAACATTTACTTTCATCAATTTTCGTGTAAAATAGTAGTTGTGGATCAACCGTTGTGCTTTCGTCTACTCTTTCTGGAGATTTATTTGTGGAAGTATCATCGTATTGTATCCATTGGCATCCAACCTTAACGAATGCTGTATAATGACCGATTTATGTATTTTCATAAACTCCGTAATAAGCGACGAATCCAGCCATCTTGTACGCCGGTCCTCCAGGAACTATGACGTTGCCTGAGATGTCGGATATAGGTGTTACTCTGTACAAACCAGTATCTACACTTATCAGAAGATGTGGACTGTAGCTGTGCGTTGATATCATGCTCCGGTCATAGTATTCCTTTCTAAAATCGTTTCGGAAATATAAAGCATCTACCAGTGAACTAAGCCCACTATCAACAATTTTTGTAGATGTATTCGGGCCAGTATTGATGCATCTATTGTCGAAAAATTGCACTCATTGCAGCTGTATTTTAGAGTGTAACTTGGGACTTCTGCAAAAAGTTTCAGCGCTTTGTAATGCTGGATTCAAGTTGTGGGAAAATTTCTCCGTACCTTGGAATTTTCTTTTTAGAAGTTTTAGAGACACGTTTTTTCAGTTTCTTGAAGTGTGATACTTCTGGTAAATCGCTATCGGACGATGATGCCTTTCGTTTGATGTTAATAGGACTATTGATTGCGATGATGACGCTGTTTTCGGTAATGTGGAACTTAAATTTGTTCGCTTATTTTTACCACGCCAATCCATTTCGAAAGTAAGTTCTGGATCTTTTTTGGAGAAATTGTTCCATTTTCTCCCGATGATTAGAGTCGTATGATGAGACATAATCTTTTGGTGTGGAAAAGGCAATCGTTGGTATGAGGATATCCTGTTCTACAATCCGCTCCTCTTTTCTTCTAGCCATACTTCCACATGCAGCTTTTTAAGAGTTTTTTTCTATTTCTTTCAAGTGTTTTGCTATAAATTTATCAGCACGAAGAGGCAGACCAATATTTCGAAACTGTTGGTGCTTCAAATCGTTAAAATATGACTCCACTCTAGCCGCTGTTGCATTTACGTTACCGCGTTTTCTAACACTTCGCATTATTTCCGTGAATATAGGAAAGTATGGCATTAGGTTTTTTAATTTTTATGCGAATTCGGGCAACATGTATCCATTGACATCATCATCGATATCCGTTATTTCCTTTCTGGCCTTTTCTTCAATTTCCGCATAGGTATGTGCGATGTAATTATACAGATTCGACGATTCCGCTTGCTCCTCAAATTCAATGTCCATTTCTTTGTCATCATCAGCATTGCCCAAATTGTCTTCGCCAATTATATTGGTAGCTACTTCGGTTGGTATCCCTTTGAGTTTCGATCGAGAGAACTCCTTTGCTTGAAATGCCATTTTTGTGCAGGCATAATATCAGAATTGCAACAAATACATTGTGCATATCCGCAAAGGACTCTTGTTTTCTCATGATACACATTGCTCTTATATACAGAGCGCGAACGCCACCTTGGTGTTTCAAATAACATTTCCATCTGGCAATTATATTGGTGAAGTGGCATATATCCAAGCGTAATAAACACGGCGGAAATATTTTTGAATTACCCTTAATTATTTCGAAACATGTTTCAACATAATGTCGTAAACTGTTTGATTTTGAATAAACGGGAGCCGCGGCACCCAAAAGCGCTTTGACAAAATCACAAATAATTTCGTTTGGAATCGGTGTTTTATTTTCTTCAATTTGGCACAATCTTTGTAATTCCAAAAACCAGTTCATTATTATAACTGTTGTTTTGATCGTAGTAAGCATTTGACACACAGGAACCATACGTTTGTTGATCTATAACCGATTGAAATAAAAATATATGAGACGAATGTTCATTGTTCGGTAGTGGTATTGGTTTAACTACACTTCCAGTTGCGTCTATAACAAGAGTTTCATAAAATTTAGAGAATAAAAGCATTTGTTCTCTTGACCAATAAAAAACTGTAAATGGATCCTGTCCTATATTGCGTATTTTTCCAGAGTACTCCATAGTATATTTTAAATTGTACACTCCCTCTATAGCGCTTGTTCCAGAAATTTTAAATAGTATATCTGAAGCTTCTCTTTTAGCTTTTTCCAATATATAGTTTTTAAAAAGATTTGGCGGGCTGTTATCACCTATTGTTTGAATAAGGCGATGCGATTCATTTCGCCGATATTGAGAAGGCAAAAAATTTTGATCTAGCAAATTATTACCAATAACATTTCCATCTGGCAATTATATTGGTGAAGTGGCATATATCCAAGCGTAATAAACACGGCGGAAATATTTTTGAATTACCCTTAATTATTTCGAAACATGTTTCAACATAATGTGGTAAACTGTTTGATTTTGAATAAACGCGAGCCGCGGCACCCAAAAGCGCTTTGACAAAATCACAAATAATTTCGTTTGGAATCGGTGTTTTATTTTCTTCAATTTGGCACAATCTTTGTAATTCCAAAAACCAGTTCATTATTGTAACTGTTGTTTTGATCGTAGTAAGCATTTGACGCACAGGAACCGCACGTTTGTTGATCTATAACCGATTGAAATAAAAATATATGAGACGAATGTTCATTGTTCGGTAGTGGTATTGGTTTAACTACACTTCCCGTTGCGTCTATAACAAGAGTTTCATAAAATTTAGAGAATAAAAGCATTTGTTCTCTCGACCAATAAAAAACTGTAAATGGATCCTGTCCTATATTGCGTATCTTTCCAGAGTACTCCATAGTGTATTTTAAATTGTACACTCCCTCTATAGCGCTTGTTCCAGAAATTTTAAATAGTATATCTGAAGCTTCTCTTTTAGCTTTTTCCAATATATAGTTTTTAAAAAGATTTGGCGGGCTGTTATCACCTATTGTTTGAATAGAGCGATGCGATTCATTTCGCCGTACTATGGAGTACTATGGAGTACTCTGGAAAAATACGCAATATAGGACAGGATCCATTTACAGTTTTTTATTGGTCGAGAGAACAAATGCTTTTATTCTCTAAATTTTATGAAACTCTTGTTATAGACGCAACGGGAAGTGTAGTTAAACCAATACCACTACCGAACAATGAACATTCGTCTCATATATTTTTATTTCAATCGGTTATAGATCAACAAACGTACGGTTCCTGTGTGTCAAATGCTTACTACGATCAAAACAACAGTTACAATAATGAACTGGTTTTTGGAATTGCAAAGATTGTGCCAAATTGAAGAAAATAAAACACCGATTCCAAACGAAATTATTTGTGATTTTGTCAAAGCGCTTTTGGGTGCCGCGGCTCGCGTTTATTCAAAATCAAACAGTTTACCACATTATGTTGAAACATGTTTCGAAATAATTAAGGGTAATTCAAAAATATTTCCGCCGTGTTTATTACGCTTGGATATATGCCACTTCACCAATATAATTGCCAGATGGAAATGTTATTGGTAATAATTTGCTAGATCAAAATTTTTTGCCTTCTCAATATCGGCGAAATGAATCGCATCGCCTTATTCAAACAATAGGTGATAACCGCCCGCCAAATCTTTTTAAAAACTATATATTGGAAAAAGCTAAAAGAGAAGCTTCAGATATACTATTTAAAATTTCTGGAACAAGCGCTATAGAGGGAGTGTACAATTTAAAATATACTATGGAGTACTCTGGAAAAATACGCAATATAGGACAGGATCCATTTACAGTTTTTTATTGGTCAAGAGAACAAATGCTTTTATTCTCTAAATTTTATGAAACTCTTGTTATAGACGCAACTGGAAGTGTAGTTAAACCAATACCACTACCGAACAATGAACATTCGTCTCATATATTTTTATTTCAATCGGTTATAGATCAACAAACGTATGGTTCCTGTGTGTCAAATGCTTACTACGATCAAAACAACAGTTACAATAATGAACTGGTTTTTGGAATTACAAAGATTGTGCCAAATTGAAGAAAATAAAACACCGATTCCAAACGAAATTATTTGTGATTTTGTCAAAGCGCTTTTGGGTGCCGCGGCTCCCGTTTATTCAAAATCAAACAGTTTACGACATTATGTTGAAACATGTTTCGAAATAATTAAGGGTAATTCAAAAATATTTCCGCCGTGTTTATTACGCTTGGATATATGCCACTTCACCAATATAATTGCCAGATGGAAATGTTATTTGAAACACCAAGGTGGCGTTCGCGCTCTGTATATAAGAGCAATGTCTATCATGAGAAAACAAGAGTCCTTTGCGGATATGCACAATGTATTTGTTGCAATTCTGATATTATGCCTGCACAAAAATGGCATTTCAAGCAAAGGAGTTCTCTCGATCGAAACTCAAATCGATACCAACCGAAGTAGCTACCAATATAATTGGCGAAGACAATTTGGGCAATGCTGATGATGACAAAGAAATGGACATTGAATTTGAGGAGCAAGCGGAATCGCCGAATCTGTATAATTACATCGCACATACCTATGCAGAAATTGAAGAAAAGACCAAAAAGGAAATAACGGATATCGATGATGATGTCAATGGATACATGTTGCCCGAATTCGCATAAAAATTAAAAAACCTAATGCCATACTTTCCTATATTCACGGAAATAATGCGAAGTGTTAGAAAACGCGGTAACGTAAATGCAACATCGGCTAGAATGGAGTCATATTTTAACGATTTGAAGCACCGACAGTTTCGAAATATTGGTCTGCCTCTTCGTGCTGATAAATTTATAGCAAAACACTTGAAAGAAATAGAAAAAACTCTTAAAGAAGCTGCATGTGGAAGTATGGCTAGAAGAAAAGAGGAGCGGATTGTAGAACAGGATATCCCCATACCAACGATTGCCTTTTCCACACCAAAAGATTATGTCTCATCATACGACTCTAATCATCGGGAGAAAATGGAACAATTTCTCCAAAAAAGATCCAGAACTTACTTTCGAAATGGATTGGCGTGGTAAAAACAAGCGAACAAATTTAAGTTCCACATTACCGAAAACAGCGTCATCATCGCAATCAAATAGTCCTATTAACATCAAACGAAAGGCATCATCGTCCGATAGCGATTTACCAGAAGTATCACACTTCAAGAAACTGAAAAAACGTGTCTCTAAAACTTCTAAAAAGAAAATTCCAAGGTACGGAGAAATTTTCCCACAACTTGAATCTAGCATTACAAAGCGAGGAGCGTGGCTAACTGTCATTCCAAATGGATCAATTTGTCCCAACGTGAAATTAAACGACAGAAGCATATCGCTCTCAAACACCTGTGCTTTTGATAGCTTACTACAAGTCTTCTCCATGTGCGTTGCAAACAATCAATATTATGACGGCATTATATCAAACTTCGATAGTCCCTTTATACAGTGTATGAGAATATTACTAAAAGAGAGACTTTGTGCTAAGTTTTTTTAAGAAAAGGGTCGAAATTCTACGATCTCTAAGATGTACTCAGACAACAACATCTGAGTATGCGAACGATTATGGGACACCATTATATAATATTTCCCAAGTCAATTCAGTTTGCAATGTAACAGATTTGGCGCTGGAACTTTTTGCAGAAGTCCCAAGTTACACTCTAAAATACAGCTGCAATGAGTGCAATTTATCGACAATAGATGCATCAATACTGGCCCGAATACATCTATGTTTGTATGTTAGTTTGTTCGTTATTTGTGGACTCGGAAACCGCTGCCCAGATTTTTCTGAAAATTTCCAAGTATACTACAACATCGCCTAAAAGTAACATAGGATATATACATTTTTGAAATTCCACTTGGAACAAGAGATAAAGCATCAGAATCGGAGGTACCTCCCAAAAATTTAGAATTTATATGCACATATCTATCGATCGATTACAGATACAGTCTCCAAATTTAGAATGAGTGACGGGATTTGATCAGAAAATATATTTGCCAAATTATATTGAAATCGGTTCAGATTTGGATATAGTTCCATTATATATATATATTTTCGGTCGATTTCATGTATTTGATGCATTAAACACGCTGTGTTCGCCACATTTGAATGAAATTTGCAATATGTGATGGAATTGATCTAAACAAGTAAAAAGGTAGTATGTTAAAAATAAAATCCATTGAAAATTCTGTTAAAATCTTTAAAATGACTAATATCGAAATGTAGGAAGGCCGATATATGGGGGGATATACAATATTGTGGACCTATATAGACAAATCTATGTCTAGGGGTAAAGTATTCACTAGGAACTCACTGTGTGGATTTTCAGATAATTCCATTGGGAAATGTGGCTAAAATCATCAAAATCCCGAATATCGATGGTGCCATTATATGGGGGATATTCGATATTGTGGAACTATGTAGACAAATCCCTTTCAGGGGTTAAAGTGCTCAGAAGGAACTCCTTGTGTGTATTTTCGGACAATACCATTGGAAAATATAACTAAAATCATCAATATGCCGAATATCTTGATATTTGAATTTTTACAAAAATTACAGAAATTTTTCTTTATATGTGTATTTTTTCCAATTTTAACTAGTAACGAGTGGAAATACAAATTTTCAATGTATGGACTTTTAGTTTTTCGATATCTTGTTTCTAAACATGCTATTTTGATTTTTACTATTTTAACGTGTAACGAGTAGAGATAGAAATTTCCAATGTATTGAAAAAATGTGCTAGGTGAGCACAATTCAGCACAGCGGATTTCAAAAATTCCACATATTACAAAAGTTATACATTTTTTAATTTTTAGCGAGTAACGAGTAAAGGTGGAAATTCGTTATATATGGACGAAAAATTGCTAAGTAAGCACAACTCAGCACAATTTACCGCATCTCGATATTTGAATTTTTACAAAAATTTTAGCACTTTTTCTGAAAAATACTTTTTTTTTCGATATTGCCATATCTTGAGACGGTTGAAGTTATTGAGAAAAAATAAACGGCACAAGTTAGCACAAATCAAGCACGGCCCAGCACATCTTTAATTTTTTTCGAATTTCGAAAATACTTTCGAAATTGTCGTTTTTTTCGAACTTGGTAAGAGAAATCGACAAATTTTTGGGCACAAACCGAATACGACTCAGCACAACTGTAATTTTTTTGAAATTCAAAATTTGCAATTCTCTCAGATTTTTTCGAAAATCTGGACGAACGTCCAGAAAATAATACATTGCTTAAGTCTTTTTTGGTACCGGAGATTGAAACGCGCAACGTATCAATCCTATATCTTTCATACATTGAATTTGCTACAACATTTTCGTATGACATAGTGGTCTTATTTTTGAGTAAAGTAAACTTCTTTTCTACCGAATCGGAGAATTCTTACAGCGTATTAGTATAAAAAATTGTTTCTCAAACTGCATTCTTTTAACTTTCAAAGCTGTCGAATTGGCAGAGCCGACAAGCACACTTAGACTCTCCGCGGTTGTTGTCACTATAATATTTTCGTTTCAATCTACATAGAAATTATTAAGTGAATCAACTACGTTTTAATCGTCGCGGTCTAGTTCGCTTGTATATGTTAAAAACTAAATCGAAATCACGACTAGAGAAATCACGAAACCACTTTTTTAGAAAAAAAGGTATTTTAAACTTTTATAAATATAATAGTTTATACTATATCTTACAATAATTTCACTATACGATTCTCTATTGTTATGTTGAATGTTAATGTTGTTGCTGCTACTGATGTTGTGAATGTCCTCTGTTGATGATGTTGCTGCTGATGTTTTCTCCTTTATTTCTTCGCAGCCCAGACTGTTTCGAAGAATGTTAACAACTGGTTTGTCAGTTCAGAATGTTTTTTTTTTTGTTTTTTTGAGATTCTTGTATATCTCAGAGTAAAATTTTTTCGTTGCTATTAATGCTATTAAGGTCTATTTAAAAGCAATCTATTTAAAAACACACCAAATTTGCTGTAGTTTATGCTGGGAAATAATATATTCGCTGACACTGCAATATCGTTGGAATAGTAGAGGGGTTTGATATTCCATTAGGCTATGTTAATTTACATATCGTGCCTGGAGCACATAGCGTGTTGGGTGCATCAAATACAAGAGATCGGCAGTTGTCCAAATCTGAATCGATGTCAATATAATGTGATAAGTAAACATTTTATCTAAATTCCGTGATATATTCCAAATTACATTGGAATTAAACATACATAGCGTGAAGCTGTATCAACATCTGAAATCGGATATACATATTGACTTTGGTACAACAAATGCAAAAAAGTATATGTGGAACCTATATCGAAACTTCAACAGGTTACAATAAAATATCACATATTTACAATTTCATTGGAATCACACATAAATATCTTAGTTGGTGAGTTAAGTACATGAAACTCGTCAAAAATATCTAAAGAAACTATATCGATATCTGAACTGATTTCAGTAAATTGTAATAAATAAATTTGTGTGCCTAATTCCGTCGCATATTAAAAATTTCATTGGTTCCAGACACGCGTATCGTGGTTGGTGCACTAAATACAGAAAATCAGCCGAAAATATATACATCAACTGATTTCAATGTAATTTGACAAATAATTTTCAATACCAATACCATAGAGCTTGACAATATAATTTGAAGACAAATTCCGTCGCATATTCCAAATGTCAATACCATCAAATATACCTATCGTGTTTTGTGCATCAAATACATAAATCGGCCGAAAATATGTATGGTAGCTATATCCAAACCTCACCCGATTTCAATGCAATTTTACAAGTAAATTTCTATACGGAATTACATCACATTTTCCAAATTTGAGTTGAATCAGACATACATATCGTGTTTGGTGCATGATAACTATGAACTCGGCCAAAAATATGTAAGGCAGCTTTATCTATATCTGACCCGATTTTAATAAAATGTGATAAATTAATTTTTACACAAAATTTCGTTTGAAAATAAATAAGCGAACTATATTCAAATCTGAACAGATTTAAATATAATTTGACAAATTAGTTTATACCCAAACCCCTTCTATAACAAATTCCATTACTTATTTCAATTTTCATTGGAATCAGACAAACATATCGCATTTGTTGCTATATCCAAATCTAAACAGATTTGAATATAATTTGACAATTAAAATTTTAGGCCAAATTCAGTGACATATTCCTAATTTTATTGAAATTGGGATACATAGCGTGGTTGGTGTATTACATACCAGAAATCTACCGAAAATATATATGGGAGCTATTTCCAAATCCGAATCGATTTTAATAAAGTTTGATAAGCTTATTTTTGTACCAAATCCCGTCACATATTCCAAAGATATGTATGTGTTTAGTGCATCAACTATTCAAATTTGGACATGTGATAAATTCATTTTTGTACCAAATTTCGTCACTCATTCCAAATCCCGCAAATACATAAAAAAAGGCCGAAAATATGAACGTGCAAAATTGAAGATTTTGTAAGTATACTGATCCATTTTTGAGGCGTTGATCCAACGGACTGTATAAATTTGTATTCCCTATATTTTTCTTGAATATGGCAAAATTCATTGGTATACATTTCAAGGTTTGTATTATCTTTGTTATACTTGCAAAGAGAAAAATCTATGTGGTATGAAAAATGCTGCCAAGAGGATTATTGCATAATGGTGTTTTGCGGTTGTATGGTATTTTATATATTTCGCAAAATATTTTTATGCGTTGTACAGCTGAATCCATTTTAAAAAACTCTTTTGTCAAAAAAAAAAAAAAAATATTAATAACTGGATAATTGTCATTTAGTAATAAAGCTTCGAAGAGTTTTATTTGTGGAAAGGTCTCCGTAACTTTCAGTAGCACTGAGATTAGCTTTCAATAACATAAAAGTTATTTAGATTGAGTGAAGCGCTCCTATAGTAGTTTTTTTTACAGCGGAAATTGTTCAAATTTGAATTTGCTGTATAACCAAATAGGAAAATACGGTAATTAAATTTATATACAATGATGGAATTTATAGCGGAGATGAAGGAAAATGTGTTGCTTTCAAATTTTTTTATTGGATAAAAATTTGATTTTATTTAGTGCATTTTGAAGGGAAAGGCAAAAGTTAGTAATATGAGCATTTCAGAAATATTTGTATACCCTGCACCATACTATGGAGGGTATATTAACTTTGGCATTCCGTTTGTAACTCCTCGAAATAATCATGTCAGACCCAACAAAGTATATATATTCTTGATCAGCGTAAAATTCTAAGTCGATTTGGCAATGTCCGTCTGTCTGTTGGAATCACGCTATCTTTCGAATAAATTGAGATAGACGGATAACATTTTGCACACATGTTCATTTTTCCAGTAGGCAGTTTAGGTTCGTAAATGGGTCCACGGTCTTCGTATAGCCCCCATATAACGGTTCCTCCATATATTCTATATTTTGATGATTTTATCGACATTATTCAACGGAATTGTTTCAAATTTGGTATTTGAAGTTCCAAATGGATACTACACCCTAAGGCCGAACTTACTGCTTTTTAACTTGTTTTAAATGGATTCAGCTGTACAACGCATAAAATGTTTTTGCGAAATATATAAAATACCATACAACCGCAAAACACCATTATGCAATAATCCTTTTGGCTGCATTATTCACACCCCATAGAATAGAAGAGAATTCAAATATACCGTCCGATGGATCCAAATCCAAAAAATGCATCAGTATACTTACAAAATTTTCAATTTTGCACGTTCAGATTTGGTTAAAGATCCGATACATATTTTCGGCCTATTTTATGTATTTGCGGGATTTGGAATGAGCCACGAAATTTGGTACAAAAATGAATTTATCACGTATTATTATAATCGGTCAAGATTTGAATAGTTTGTGCACTAAACACGTACATATCTGAATCCAATGAAATTTTGGAATATGTGACGGGATTTGGTACAAAAATAAGCTTATCTAACTTTATTAATATCGATTCCGATTTGGAAATAGCTCCCATATATATTTTCGGCCGATTTCTGGTATTTGATGCACCAACCACGCTATGTATCCCTAATTTCAATAAAATTCGGAATATGTCGCGGAATTTGGCGACATAATTGTCAAATTACATTGAAGTCAGCTAGGGTTTGGATATAAACTAATTTGTCAAATTATATTTAAATTTGTTCAGATTTGAATATAGTTCGCTTATTTATTTTCATACGAAATTTGGTGTAAAAATTAATTTATCACATTATATTAAAATCAGGTCAGATTTAGATAAAGCTGCCTTGCATATTTTTGGCCGATTTGGAAAATGTGATGTAATTCCGTATAGAAATTTACTTGTAAAACTGCATTGAAATCGGTTGGAGTTTGGATATAGCTACCATACATATTTTCGGCCGATTTATGTTTTTGATGCACAAAACACGATAGGCATATTTAATGGTATTGACATTTGGAATATGTGACGGGATTTGCCTTCAAATTAATTTGTTAAACTCTACGGTATTGGTATTGAAATTTATTTGTCAAATTACATTGAAATCAGTTGATATATATTTTTGGCCGATTTTCTGTATTTGTGCACCAACCACTATACGCATGTCTGGAACCAATGAAATTTTTAATACAAAAATTTATTTATTTCAATTTACTAAAATCAGTTCAGATGTCAATATAGTTTCTTCAGATATTTTTGGCCAGTTTCATGCACTTAATTCACCAACTGCGATATTTATGTGTGTTTGCAATGAAATTGTAAAAAATTATTTATTTTATTGAAACCGGTTGAAGATTGGATATAGGTTCCGTATATATATATTACCGGCCTATATTTTGTATTTGTTGTACCAAAGACAATATGTATATCCGATTTCAGATGTTGATATAGCTTCGCGCTATGTATGTTTAATTCCAATGAAATTTGGAATATATTACGGAATTTAGATAAAATGTTTACTTATCACATTATATTGACATCGATTCAGATTTGGACAACTGCCGATCTCTTGTATTTGATGCACCCAACACGCTATGTGCTCCAGGAACGATATGTAAGTTAACATAGCCTAATGAAATATCAAACCATTCTACTATTCCAACGATATTGCAGTGTCAGCGAGCATGTTATTTCCCAGCATAAACTACAGCAAAATTGTTGTGTGGGGGAATATAAAATGCAACACCACAAACGAGGCGAGTTGTGAGCATCAATGCTTATCCTGTATGGCAGCGTATGAATGTTGGATTGGATTTATTTGAATATTAAAGTTTAGTTTGATAAGAGAACCCAATGTGCTAAGAACATTTTAAGAAAGAATCTTTTAGTAAAGAATACGCAATGAATAGTTTAATTAGCGCTAAACAGTGTTAAAAAAGTTTTTAACTTGACTTTAGTAGCATTAATAGCGACGAAGAAATTCTACTCTGAGATATACAAAAATTTCAAAAAAAAAAACAAAACAAAAACATTCGGAACTGACAAACCAGTTGTCACCATGCTTTAAAACAGTCTGGGCTGTGAAGAAATGAAGGAGAAAACATCAGCAGCAACATCATCAACAGAGGACATTCACATGTGGAGTCCGTTGGAATTGCAATTTTGGAATATCGAAAAAAGGAAAGTTGTGCTGAATTGTGCTAGGTTTGTGCTCAATTGTGCCGAATTTTTTTTTCGAAATTCGAAAAAATTTCTGAGATATTCAAAAAAAGATTTTTTTCGAAAAAATCTGAGAGAATTGCAGCTTTAGATTTTCGAAAAATTAAAGTTGTGCTGAGTCGTACTCAATTTGTGCCCACTTGTGCCGTTAAAATTTTTTCGATATCTCTTCACAATATCGAAAAAAACGACAATTTCGAAAGTATGTCAGAATTTCAATTTTCGAATTTCGAAAAAAATAAGAGTTGTGCTTGATTTGTTCTAACTTGTGCCGTTTATTTTTTCTCTATATCTTCAACCGTTTTCAAGATATGGCAATTTCGAGAAAACCAGTATTTTTGGTTAAATATCAAAGATATCAAAGATTCTACATATTACAAAAGGACTCATTTACGAACCTAACCTGCCTACTGGAAAAATGAACATGTGTGCAAAATGTTATCCATCTATCTCAATTTATTCGAAAGATAGCGTGATTACAACAGACAGACGGACATTGCCAAATCGACTTAGAATTTTACGCTGATCAAGAATATATATACTTTGTTGGGTCTGACATGATTATTTCGAGGAGTTACAAACGGAATGACAAAGTTAATATACCCTCCATAGTATGGTGGAGGGTATACAAATATTTCTGAAATGCTCATATAACGAACTTTTGCCTTTCCCTTCAAAATAAACTGAATAAAATCAAATGTTTATCCAATAAAAAATTTGAAAGGAACATATTATAATGGAATATCAAACCATTCTACTATTCCAACGATATTGCAGTGTCAGCGAGCATGTTATTTCCCAGCATAAACTACAGCAAAATTGTTGTGTGGGGGAATATAAAATGCAACACCACAAACGAGGCGAGTTGTGAGCATCAATGCTTATCCTGTATGGCAGCGTATGAATGTTGGAATGGATTTATTTGAATATTAAAGTTTAGTTTGATAAGAGAACCCAATGTGCTAAGATCATTTTAATAAAGACAACGCAAGTGATTACCTTCATTTAATATGTAAAGAATCTTTTAATAAAGAATACGCAAGTGAATATCTTAATTAGCGCTAAACAGTGCTAAAAAAGTTTTTAACTTGACTTTAGTAGCATTAATAGCGACGAAGAAATTCTACTCTGAGATATACAAAAATTTCAAAAAAAAAAAAAACAAAACAAAAACATTCGGAACTGACAAACCAGTTGTCACCATGCTTTAAAACAGTCTGGGCTGTGAAGAAATAAAGGAGAAAACATCAGCAGCAACATCATCAACAGAGGACATTCACATGTGGTGTCCGTTGGAATTGCAATTTTGGAATTTCGAAAAAAGGAAAGTTGTGCTGAATTGTGCATGGTTTGTGCTCAATTGTGCCGAATTTTTTTTTTCGAAATTCGAAAAAATTTCTGAGATATTTGAAAAAAGATTTTTTTCGAAAAAATCTGAGAGAATTACAGCTTTAGATTTTCGAAAAAATTAAAGTTGTGCTGAGTCGTACTTTATTTGTGCCCACTTGTGCCGTTAAAATTTTTTCGATATCTCTTCACAATATCGAAAAAAAACGACAATTTCGAAAGTATGTCAGAATTTCAATTTTCGAATTTCGAAAAAAATAAGAGTTGTGCTTGATTTGTTCTAACTTGTGCCGTTTATTTTTTCTCTATATCTTCAACCGTTTTCAAGATATGGCAATTTCGAGAAAACCAGTATTTTTGGTTAAATATCAAAGATATCAAAGATTCTACATATTACAAAAGGACTCATTTACGAACCTAACCTGCCTACTGGAAAAATGAACATGTGTGCAAAATGTTATCCATCTATCTCAATTTATTCGAAAGATAGCGTGATTACAACAGACAGACGGACATTGCCAAATCGACTTAGAATTTTACGCTGATCAAGAATATATATACTTTGTTGGGTCTGACATGATTATTTCGAGGAGTTACAAACGGAATGACAAAGTTAATATACCCTCCATAGTATGGTGGAGGGTATACAAATATTTCTGAAATGCTCATATAACGAACTTTTGCCTTTCCCTTCAAAATAAACTGAATAAAATCAAATGTTTATCCAATAAAAAATTTGAAAGGAACATATTATAATGGAATATCAAACCATTCTACTATTCCAACGATATTGCAGTGTCAGCGAGCATGTTATTTCCCAGCATAAACTACAGCAAAATTGTTGTGTGGGGGAATATAAAATGCAACACCACAAACGAGGCGAGTTGTGAGCATCAATGCTTATCCTGTATGGCAGCGTATGAATGTTGGAATGGATTTATTTGAATATTAAAGTTTAGTTTGATAAGAGAACCCAATGTGCTAAGAACATTTTAATAAAGACAACGCAAGTGATTACCTTCATTTAATATGTAAAGAATCTTTTAATAAAGAATACGCAAGTGAATATCTTAATTAGCGCTAAACAGTGCTAAAAAAGTTTTTAACTTGACTTTAGTAGCATTAATAGCGACGAAGAAATTCTACTCTGAGATATACAAAAATTTCAAAAAAAAAAAAAAAAAACAAAACAAAAACATTCGGAACTGACAAACCAGTTGTCACCATGCTTTAAAACAGTCTGGGCTGTGAAGAAATAAAGGAGAAAACATCAGCAGCAACATCATCAACAGAGGACATTCACATGTGGTGTCCGTTGGAATTGCAATTTTGGAATTTCGAAAAAAGGAAAGTTGTGCTGAATTGTGCATGGTTTGTGCTCAATTGTGCCGAATTTTTTTTTCGAAATTCGAAAAAATTTCTGAGATATTTGAAAAAAGATTTTTTTCGAAAAAATCTGAGAGAATTACAGCTTTAGATTTTCGAAAAAATTAAAGTTGTGCTGAGTCGTACTTTATTTGTGCCCACTTGTGCCGTTAAAATTTTTTCGATATCTCTTCACAATATCGAAAAAAAAACGACAATTTCGAAAGTATGTCAGAATTTCAATTTTCGAATTTCGAAAAAAATAAGAGTTGTGCTTGATTTGTTCTAACTTGTGCCGTTTATTTTTTCTCTATATCTTCAACCGTTTTCAAGATATGGCAATTTCGAGAAAACCAGTATTTTTGGTTAAATATCAAAGATATCAAAGATTCTACATATTACAAAAGGACTCATTTACGAACCTAACCTGCCTACTGGAAAAATGAACATGTGTGCAAAATGTTATCCATCTATCTCAATTTATTCGAAAGATAGCGTGATTACAACAGACAGACGGACATTGCCAAATCGACTTAGAATTTTACGCTGATCAAGAATATATATACTTTGTTGGGTCTGACATGATTATTTCGAGGAGTTACAAACGGAATGACAAAGTTAATATACCCTCCATAGTATGGTGGAGGGTATACAAATATTTCTGAAATGCTCATATAACGAACTTTTGCCTTTCCCTTCAAAATAAACTGAATAAAATCAAATGTTTATCCAATAAAAAATTTGAAAGGAACATATAATGGAATATCAAACCATTCTACTATTCCAACGATATTGCAGTGTCAGCGAGCATGTTATTTCCCAGCATAAACTACAGCAAAATTGTTGTGTGGGGGAATATAAAATGCAACACCACAAACGAGGCGAGTTGTGAGCATCAATGCTTATCCTGTATGGCAGCGTATGAATGTTGGAATGGATTTATTTGAATATTAAAGTTTAGTTTGATAAGAGAACCCAATGTGCTAAGAACATTTTAATAAAGACAACGCAAGTGATTACCTTCATTTAATATGTAAAGAATCTTTTAATAAAGAATACGCAAGTGAATATCTTAATTAGCGCTAAACAGTGCTAAAAAAGTTTTTAACTTGACTTTAGTAGCATTAATAGCGACGAAGAAATTCTACTCTGAGATATACAAAAATTTCAAAAAAAAAAAAAAAAAAACAAAACAAAAACATTCGGAACTGACAAACCAGTTGTCACCATGCTTTAAAACAGTCTGGGCTGTGAAGAAATGAAGGAGAAAACATCAGCAGCAACATCATCAACAGAGGACATTCACATGTGGTGTCCGTTGGAATTGCAATTTTGGAATTTCGAAAAAAGGAAAGTTGTGCTGAATTGTGCATGGTTTGTGCTCAATTGTGCCGAATTTTTTTTTCGAAATTCGAAAAAATTTCTGAGATATTTGAAAAAAGATTTTTTTCGAAAAAATCTGAGAGAATTACAGCTTTAGATTTTCGAAAAAATTAAAGTTGTGCTGAGTCGTACTTTATTTGTGCCCACTTGTGCCGTTAAAATTTTTTCGATATCTCTTCACAATATCGAAAAAAAAACGACAATTTCGAAAGTATGTCAGAATTTCAATTTTCGAATTTCGAAAAAAATAAGAGTTGTGCTTGATTTGTTCTAACTTGTGCCGTTTATTTTTTCTCTATATCTTCAACCGTTTTCAAGATATGGCAATTTCGAGAAAACCAGTATTTTTGGTTAAATATCAAAGATATCAAAGATTCTACATATTACAAAAGGACTCATTTACGAACCTAACCTGCCTACTGGAAAAATGAACATGTGTGCAAAATGTTATCCATCTATCTCAATTTATTCGAAAGATAGCGTGATTACAACAGACAGACGGACATTGCCAAATCGACTTAGAATTTTACGCTGATCAAGAATATATATACTTTGTTGGGTCTGACATGATTATTTCGAGGAGTTACAAACGGAATGACAAAGTTAATATACCCTCCATAGTATGGTGGAGGGTATACAAATATTTCTGAAATGCTCATATAACGAACTTTTGCCTTTCCCTTCAAAATAAACTGAATAAAATCAAATGTTTATCCAATAAAAAATTTGAAAGGAACATATTATAATGGAATATCAAACCATTCTACTATTCCAACGATATTGCAGTGTCAGCGAGCATGTTATTTCCCAGCATAAACTACAGCAAAATTGTTGTGTGGGGGAATATAAAATGCAACACCACAAACGAGGCGAGTTGTGAGCATCAATGCTTATCCTGTATGGCAGCGTATGAATGTTGGAATGGATTTATTTGAATATTAAAGTTTAGTTTGATAAGAGAACCCAATGTGCTAAGAACATTTTAATAAAGACAACGCAAGTGATTACCTTCATTTAATATGTAAAGAATCTTTTAATAAAGAATACGCAAGTGAATATCTTAATTAGCGCTAAACAGTGCTAAAAAAGTTTTTAACTTGACTTTAGTAGCATTAATAGCGACGAAGAAATTCTACTCTGAGATATACAAAAATTTCAAAAAAAAAAAAAAAAACAAAACAAAAACATTCGGAACTGACAAACCAGTTGTCACCATGCTTTAAAACAGTCTGGGCTGTGAAGAAATAAAGGAGAAAACATCAGCAGCAACATCATCAACAGAGGACATTCACATGTGGTGTCCGTTGGAATTGCAATTTTGGAATTTCGAAAAAAGGAAAGTTGTGCTGAATTGTGCATGGTTTGTGCTCAATTGTGCCGAATTTTTTTTTCGAAATTCGAAAAAATTTCTGAGATATTTGAAAAAAGATTTTTTTTCGAAAAAATCTGAGAGAATTACGGCTTTAGATTTTCGAAAAAATTAAAGTTGTGCTGAGTCGTACTTTATTTGTGCCCACTTGTGCCGTTAAAATTTTTTCGATATCTCTTCACAATATCGAAAAAAAAAACGACAATTTCGAAAGTATGTCAGAATTTCAATTTTCGAATTTCGAAAAAAATAAGAGTTGTGCTTGATTTGTTCTAACTTGTGCCGTTTATTTTTTCTCTATATCTTCAACCGTTTTCAAGATATGGCAATTTCGAGGAAAACCAGTATTTTTGGTTAAATATCAAAGATATCAAAGATTCTACATATTACAAAAGGACTCATTTACGAACCTAACCTGCCTACTGGAAAAATGAACATGTGTGCAAAATGTTATCCATCTATCTCAATTTATTCGAAAGGTAGCGTGATTACAACAGACAGACGGACATTGCCAAATCGACTTAGAATTTTACGCTGATCAAGAATATATATACTTTGTTGGGTCTGACATGATTATTTCGAGGAGTTACAAACGGAATGACAAAGTTAATATACCCTCCATAGTATGGTGGGGGGTATACAAATATTTCTGAAATGCTCATATAACGAACTTTTGCCTTTCCCTTCAAAATAAACTGAATAAAATCAAATGTTTATCCAATAAAAAATTTGAAAGGAACATATTTTCCCTGATCTCCGCTCTAAATTCCATCATTGTATATAAATTTAATTACCGTATTTTCCTATTTGGTTATACAGCAAATTCAAATTCGAACAAGATTAAAATCATTTCTATTTCCGCTGTAAAAAAAAAACTGCTCTAGGAACGCTTCACTCAATCTAAATAACTTATTTGGTTATTGAAAGCTAATCTTAGTGCTACTGAAAGTTACGGAGACCTTTCCACAAACAAAACTCTTTAAAGCTATTTTGCTAAATGACAATTATCCACTTATTTATTTTTTTAACAAAGGTGCGAACAAGTGTTTTTTAAAATGGATTCAGCTGTTTGGCAGCATTATTCACACCCCATAGAATAGAAGAGAATTCAAATATACAGTCCGATGGATCCAAGTCTAAAAAATGCATCAGTATACTTACAAAATTTTCAATTTTGCACGTTCAGATTTGGTTAAAGATCCGATACATATTTTCGGCCTATTTTATGTATTTGCGGGATTTGGAATGAGTCACGAAATTTGGTACAAAAATGAATTTATCACATGTTATTATAATCGGTCCAGATTTGAATAGTTAATGCACTAAACACGTACATATCTGAATCCAATGAAATTTTGGAATATGTGACGGTATTTTATACAAAAATAAGCTTATCAAACTTTATTAAAATCGATTCCGATTTGGAAATAGCTCCCATATATATTTTCGGCCGATTTCTGATATTTGATGCACCAACCACGCTATGTACCCCCAATTTAAATAAAATTCGTAATATGTCACGGAATTTGGCCTAAAATTTTAATTGTCAAATTATATTTAAATCTGTTTAGATTTGGATATAGCAACAAATGCGATATGTGAAATTTAAATAAGTGATGGAATTTGTTATAGAAATTTAATTACCAAATTACATTGAAGTCAGCTAGGGTTTGGATATAAACTAATTTGTTTTTGATGCACAATTTATGTTTTTGATGCACAAAACACGATAGGTATATTTGATGGCATTGACATTTGGAATATGTGACGGAATTTGCCTTCAAATTAATTTGTCAAACTCTACGGTATTGGTATTGAAATTTATTTGTCAAATTACATTGAAATCAGTTGATATATACTTTCGGCCGATTTTCTGTATTTGTGCACCAACCACTATACGCATGTCTGGAACCAATAAAATTTTTAATACAGAAATTTATTTATTTCAATTTACTGAAATCAGTTCAGATGTCAATATAGTTTCTTTAGATATTTTTGGCCAGTTTCATGTACTTAATTCACCAACTGCGATATTTATGTGTGTTTGCAATGAAATTGTAAAAAAATATTTATTTTATTTTATTGAAACCGGTTGAAGATTGGATATAGGTTCCGTATATATATTTCCGGCCAATATTTTGTATTTGTTGTACCCCAGACAATATGTATATCCGATTTCAGATGTTGATATAGCTTCACGCTATGTATGTTTAATTCCAATGAAATTTGGAATATATCACGGAATTTAGATAAAAAAATTTACTTATCACATTATATTGACATCGATTCAGATTTGGACAACTGCCGATCTCTTGTATTTGATGCACCCAACACGCTATGTGCCCCAAGCACGATATGTAAGTTGACATAGCCTAATGGAATATCAAACCACGCTACTATTCCAACGATATTGCAGTGTCAGCGAGCATATTATTTCTCAGCATAAACTACAGCAAAAGTGTTGTGTGGGAAATATAAAATGCAACACCACAAACGAGGCGAGTTGTGAGCATCAATGCTTACCCTGCAAGGCAACGTATGAATGTTGGATTGGATTTATTTGAATATTAAAGTTTAGTTTGATAAAAGAACCCAATGTGCTAAGAACATTTTAATAAAGACAACGCAAGTGAATACCTTCATTTAATATGTAAAGGAAGAAATTCTATTCTGAGATATACAAAAAAAAAACATTCGGAACTGACAAACCAGTTGTCACCATGCTTTAAAACAGTCTGGTCTGCGAAGAACTAAAGGAGAAAACATCAGAAGCAACATCATCAACAGAGGACATTCACTTGTGGTGTCCGTTTGGATTGCAATTTTCGAAAAAAAAGAAAGTTGTGCTGAATTGTGCTAGGTTTGTGCTCAATTGTGCCGAATTTTTTTTTCGAAATTCAAAAAATTTTCTAAGATATTCGAAAAAAGATTTTTTCGAAAAAATCTGAGAGAATTGAAGCTTTAGATTTTCCAAAAATTAAAGTTGTTCTGAGTCGTACTCGATTTGTGCACTTTTGTGCCGTTAAAATTTTTTCGATATCTATTACCAATTTCGAAAAAACGACAATTTCGAAAGTATGTCAGAATTTAAATTTTCGAATTTCGAAAAAATAAGAGTTATGCTTGATTTGTGCTAGCTTGTGCCGTTTATTTTTTCTCTACATCTTTAACTGTTTTCAAGATATGGCAAATTCGAAAAAACAGTTCAAGCACAACCCAGCACAACTCTTATTCTGACATACTATTGAAATTGTCGTTTTTTCGAAATTGGTAAGAGATATCGAACAAATTTTAACGGCACAAACCGAGTACGACTCAGCACAACCTTATTTTTTTTGAAAATTGCAATTCTCTCAGATTCTTTCGAACAAAATTTTTTTTTTCAACTATCTCAGAAATTTTTTCGATTTTCGAAAAAAAAATCGGCACAATTGAGCACAAACCTAACACAATTCAGCACAAATTTCGTTTTTTCGAAATTCGACAATTGCAATTCCAACGGACACCACATGACATTCACAATATCAGCAGCAGCAATAACATTAACATTTAACATAACAATAGAGAATCGTATAGTGAAATTATTGTAAGATATTGTTAAAATATTATATTTATAAAAGTTTAAAAATACATTTTTCCTAGACCTCGAGGTTTAAAACTTAATTGATTCATTTAATAATTTCTATGTAGATTGAAACGAAAATATTATAGCGGCAACAACCGCGGAGAGCTTACGTGTGCTTGTCGGCTCTGCCAATTCGGCAGCTTTGAAAGTTCAAAGAATGTAGTTTGAAAAACAATTTTTTGATACTAATACGCTATAAGAATTCTATGATGCGGTAGAAAAAAAGTTTAGTTTACTCAAAAATAAGACCACTATGTCATACGAAAATGTTTTAATCTCCGGTACCAAAAAAGACTTAAGCAATGTGTACAAATTACATTGTACATACTTTTGAGTGCGATTGAGGCGCTGGGAAAATGTAGCAATAAAAAATAAATGTTCTAAAATTAAATATTTCCCAGCCGACATAAAATATCACATGTGAAGAATTCAGTGATCTTGTGCGCTGACGCATACGATAATGTGTGAGATAATAAAGGTTATGACCCACAGGCACAGATATTGATGCGTTCAGTAGATGAACAAGACCACTTGAATGATATGTCAAGCAGCCCTGCAATGTTCTCCATTCAATATTAGAATAGATAAGAACAATTGTGTGGCTGCGACTAGGTTAAGTTAGATTAGTTTCAGTAGTACGTAAGGAACATATTTAAAAAAAAAATTAGAATTGAAATAGCACCCTAACGAAGCGGTCGTGTTTCTATTCTCATCACAATGTATTATTTTGCACGTCCGTCCGGATTGCCATCTGCCATGGCATTAGCCCAAGAGGTTATGAGAAATCGGGAAAAGTAGATTTTTGCCTCGAACTTTGCAAATCAACGCGAAGTTAAAGGTAAACATAAAGGTGAAGTACACGCATCACACGTCCAAAATAAGAATCCACACTTTATCAAACAAAACCCAGGTCGTTTTAACAAGAATGAAGATTATTCAGTAGAACCCATGAAGGTAGATGAATCTGCAAGGTTCGAACAATCAACAAAATTCAAGCCGTCGTTATGGTCATATCCCAGAATCAACTCGATAAAAACCTAAACCTACAACAGTCATTTAAAAATAGATAAAATTGGCAAAACAATTTTTGGCGATTTCAGGATTAGCAAGCTATTACACATGTTTTATTTCGCGTTCATTGCTATGTCACTAACAGACATAATTTAGGGTGAAATCGGAAAGATTAATGCTTATCAATGAAATCCGTGCCTTAGCAGAAGGGGTTGTCCTGTTTCACGATTGACCTAACAACGGATGGCTAATCATAGGGTCTAGGCGCAAATCTGTTAAAAGGAGGGAGGTCAATCACTACGATTTCTAGAACTCTTAAAGATAAAGAACTAAAATATAACACTAATCAGCGGGAGCTACTAGCTATTGTTTGGGCTCCTCAAAAATGGGGGAACTGTTTATAAGGAGAACGAGACTTAAATATTTACATAAACCATCAACCAAACACATTACCAATTTCTGAAAGAAATGCGAATGCTAAAATAAAAAGGTGGACAGCATTTGTTGACGAACATAATGCCAAAATTATGCATAAGCCTGGAAAGGAGAATTATGTTGTAGATACCTTGTTACGACAAAATATCCATACTCTTAATGTAGAGTGTCTGTTCACTGAGAACAACTTTGAGCCCTAACCCTTGAATACCTTAGAAGAAGATAATTATTCAGATCTCACAACGGTACACAGCGAAATATCTTTGACTCACATGGAATTGAATTTCCCTCTTAAGAGGAATTTCATTATTCTTGCTTAGAAAAGTCGCCATTTGATTGACTTCACAGATAGGGACACATTACTAAATGAAGTTAAGTATTTGATTAATCCAAGTGTCGTAAACGTAATACATTGCGACCTGTCAACGTTAGCTTGCATTTAACATAAACTTGTTAGATATTTCCCTTCCCTATTTTTGACAAGAATGAGCAAAGTGAAATTGTTACAATCGAACATAAGCGTGCGCATAGGGCAGCTCAAGAAAATGTTGGACAAATACTTTTTAATTATTATTTTCGAAAAATTGTGAAATTGGCAAATGAAATTGCAGCAAATTTTAAAACCTGTTTAAGGGCAAAATACGACAGGCATTATTGCAGTAGTTCGACAAATCCCAACTCGCACAATAGAGGCTTAAAAGGCCCAATAATTCAACCAATGAAATTTTTTCCACATTCAAGGTTTAATTTATTGAGCCTTTTTTAAACTTTTTAATGATAAAACGCACCTTTAATAATATTATGTAAGACTTATGATTATAATGTATGAACACATTTTACAATAAATGGTTGCAGCATCAAGCTTTTGCTTTAAAATAAAATTATATAATTAAATCACAAATTGTTGTTATAATTCCTTTCTCCTGGGAATACATTTCCTTGAGTGTGAAAATCGATTAAACTTATAAATTTAAATAAATAAAATAAGCATTAGCATTATATTAGGAATTCCGCATACAAGATACATTTATTACGACAGCGAACCTTCATTAAAATCTGAGACCACTCTACCTTAAGTTGTGCAAAAATTTTCAAAAGCCCAATTACAAAGAAACAACACCTCATGGCGCAATACAACGTTTTGAGTAGGTGAGTCTGTTCTAGTCAGAAACAATAAGTAGCTAGGGAATAAGCTTACCCCTTTATATTCCGAGGAAGTAATGGAGGCTGATCTAGGAACTACCATTCTTATTAAAGGGTACGATAATTGTGCTAGGTTTGTGCTCAATTATGCCGATTTTTTTTCGAAATTCGAAAATTCTGAAAAATTCAAAAATGATCTTTTTTCGAAAAAATCTGTGAGAATTGCAATTTTCGAAATTCGAAAAATTTAAATTTATGCTGAGTTGAACTCCGTTTGTGCCGTTAAATTTTTTTTTCGATATACCTTACCAATTTCGAAAAAAAAAGACAATTTCGAAAGTATGGCCGAATAGCAACTTTCGAATTTCAAATAATTAAGAGTTGAACTATGTATTTATAATTTTATTTTTATATGAAGCATTTGTTTCGGTTAATGACTTATAAACAATTCTAATTAATTTTATTATTTATTTGGTGGGTTTAACCTTGGTGGTTTTGTTGGTGATTGTGCTGATGTTGTTGTTGTTGATGACGTTTCTGTAACTCGCGTGAAATTCGTGATGCATTCATGGTGCAATTGCTATATTTTTAAGACAATCTATTCTTTCTAAGACTTGATGTCTGTTTTTTAGTAAATCCTCCATTTGTGACCTCCAAGTGTTCCGAAAGGGTCAAAATTTTAAATGGAAACTTTGTTGAACACAAATATATTAAAATAGGGTCCCATTGGTTAACTTCTACCTTATGAGCTTTTAATATTGCTAGGCAGTCGCTAACTCTTGATTGAATTATCTTAATGAATTATAATAATGTGATTAGTTTTTTATATATTTATGATATTAATTGATATTTTTAAAATTATTTGTATTATTTATGAATTTTTTTATTTTTGAATATAAATTGAATTTAGAAATAAATAAAGTTACGCAAAATTTCAATTGTGTTTGTATTGTATGGTCCGGCGCTCGATATTATTTCCTCTCTTGAGCCGATTGAGAGTAACTATGATAAGGCTATGGAATTATTGAAATATCGCTTCTATTATTTGTGGCGAAAGTTTTGCTTCTTACTTTCTTATTGCTCGTTCTCTCTTGATGACAATAGGTATTGATTGATGGCTCATCGGCGTCATGTACTTAGTTTGTTTTTCATTGTAATTATCTTCAGCAACTTAAATTTGTTAGGGCCAAAATTTTTTTTTCGGTTGAAAAAGGCTAAACCCGCCAATTCTCCTTATGAATTTGATCAACAAATTCTGAAAAGAAATACTCAAAAGCAAGAAATATGGTGACTTCTTTATATATCGCAAGCAATCATTTACTGTAAATTATTATCAATCATCCACCTCTAGTAAACAATTTTAGTATTTGCCTTTATTTCTTTAAAATTTCATAATTTTTTCTATAGTGACTTTTGACTTAAAAAGCACAACAAGCCTTTTCAGCGGTTGATTTGCAATTACCTAACCACCAGTTAATAATATTATTTTTTTATAAACATTTCCAATTTTTTAATCATAATATGCAATATATAATGACCATTGGTCTTTCTTGTACACTCAAAAAAATCTTTTCCGATTTAGGAGAATATATTTTTACATATTGTTAAAGATTCTCAAAAACAAATAAATATCCAAGTACCAATTCAGGTATATAAACGTGTACTTCACATCTCTCAATTGCTCTTATGTATATGTTTTCATTCAGCTTAGAAATTGGAATAGATTCATGTGGAGTCTTTCTTATTATGCTTTCAATAACTAAAGCGTCAACTTCGATCTTATTGTTTGTATATCTACACAGTGTAATGTTGCATATTTTATTCGTATGTGCAACTACCATTTATCCCGCTGATATAGAAATTAGACTCGCCGGTTCCACTCCCAATTCTTTGTACCGCTCTGCTTTTTATAAATGATCGTTTCGATATAGTATCTAATAAAGCTCTTGCTGTAAACATTTTACCATTGCATTTGATTTTAACAAGCGCAGTTGGTAAACAAAAAATCGTCATCACTACTAACATAATTTGTTTGTGTATTAGAGCCTTGGAAGGTAGAAATTGTAATACAGGGCGAGTTGTCTGTCGCGACATGATTTATTCTTTGAATATTTGGCTCTAAAGTTCTATGTGATATAATTGATGCTGTAGAAATTGTTAGTAGGGTTTCTGTGTTTCCCATGTGCAACCTTGTGTGATGTTTTTTCTTACTAGATATTTAATCTATGCACACTGAAACATTCCCTTGTGTTATGTCCACTCTTCAAACTGTTATTACATAAACCTAGATCTCATATGAATTCAACTCTCGCATTGACACTCATACTTTTAAATCTTGAACAATTCTTTAAAATATGATTCCTGTTACCCATGACACATCTATTTGATTGTGTCGATTGCGCATTTTGATGCTCGTGAAATTTTTAAATGCACTACGTACATTATGCCTGCATCTATTGATTCTAATTTCGTTTCTATAAATGATTCCGACAACTAGTTTTCAGCAGTAATCCCTATTTTAATGAAAGTTTGCATGAGGTTTTCTGTCTCGTATTCAAATCTAGACTAAATTTTAGAAACTATTCTGATATATTATATTATATTTATGATATTAATTCATATTATTAAAATTATTTTTATTATTTATGAATATTATTATTTTTGAATTTACAAATACTTAAACTTTCAATTTATTTATGAATTTAGAAAAAACTAAAGTTATGTAAAATTTTAAATGTGTTTGTATTGTATATTCTTCTTTTCTCAAGAAATGTTTATTCTTTAAACTTTAAGAAAAATATTAATATTATTAATTTTTAAATTTTATAAAATTTATTTTTATACCCTCCACCATACAATGGAGGGTATATTAACTTTATCATTCCGTTTATTACTCCTCGAAATACTCATGTCATACCCAACAAAGTATATGTATTCTTGATCAGCTTAAAATTCTATCTGTTTTAGCTGTCTGTCCGTCTGTCTGTCAACTTTGGTATTTGAAGTTGGAAATGGATTCTACAGCCTATGACAGAAAATTATCTGAGCAGGCCCACGTCTTCGTATTGCCCCATATAACGGTACTTCCCGTTATTCGGTATTTGGATGATTAGCGACATTATTCACCGGAATTGTTTTAAAATTGTCTGTGCAGGTCCATGTCTTCGTATAGCCCCCATAAAACGGTACCTCTTAAAATTCGGTATTTTGATAATTTTACCGTCATTATTCACCGGAATTGTTTCAAATTACGTAGAGTTCGTACTGGGAACTACAGTCTGTTACAGAAGATTGTCTACGCAGGTCCAGGTCTTCGTATAGGTCCCATATATCAGAACCCCCCTATATTCTGTATTTTGACGGGTTTAGGTACAATACCCACCGAAATTGTTTGAGATGTCGTATTTGACGTTCGTAATGGATGTTATAGCCTGTGACAGAAAATTGTCTATGCTGTACCAGGTCTTCGCACAGCTCCGATATAACGGTAACTCCCTATATTATTTCAAGTTTCGAATTTGAATATGGTAATGGCTTATGACAGACAATGCCTATGTAATTCCACGTCGTAAAGACCCTAATATAAGGGCTATATTCGGTATTTTTAAGATTTAAAAGAATTTTTTAAGGATTTTATTTTTTGAAATTTTTCAAATTCGTTCCAAATGGTGGAGGGTATTCAACGTTCGGCCTGGCCGAACTTACTGCTTAAATTAGTTTTATTTTTCTTTTTTTTTTTCTTTCTATTAATTTCATTTTCTCTTATTCAATTGTTTGTTTGTTGTTATTGTGGTATTCATTATATGTACTATATTTGTTCGTTACGTTATTCGTCACACAAACTACACAATTCTTTTTCACCACACCAGCTGATCAATAGTCGAAAAATGGCTGATGACAGATCGATCACACAACAATAAACCAGATGACAAAAGCTTATTTTATTTGTTGTAACTCACGAATGTAATCAAAACAAATGTCAGAAGAATGATGCAGCATAGTGAGAGTGATGTTCTATGGTGTTAGTGCATGTGTTGATTTTGTGTTAAACAAAAACAAATATACATACAAAAGATTTTTCTTTAAAATGACACTGTTGATTATTTGGCAACTACAATAAAAGCAAAGGCGCCAAATTAATAACGAATTGTTTTGATTTGTTGATTGGTCTTGCAAATCAGACGTTCCTTTGTACAAGTACAGGCGTATGGACTTAATCTACTAAAAATATTTAGAGCCGAAAGTATTTGTTGTACAAAGACGAACAACAATAATTATGAATAATAAGCAACACAACAACTATGCAGACGATACTTACGTGTTGCTAATTAGACGCTGTTGGTGTAGGTAAATGAATCACTTGTTTCTAAATATAATTTTATTATTAAATAAATAAATAAATGAATGAATAACACAATTCAATTTTTTGCGGCAAAAGTTTTGTTTCGTGCTTCTTCTTTCTTATTGCTCCTTCTCTCTTGATGACAACAGCTAATTGCTGAGGTATCGATTGATAGCTCATCGGCGTCATGAACCAGGAACCTCAAAAAATATGTTAATGAGATATTCAGTCTTAAAATAGTTGAAAAGTGTTGTGCTGTTGACTTGAGAGCTTTGAATTCGATGTGTACAGAAAATCAGGCCATTTAGTATTTTTAGTATCATTGAAATTGGACGTTAGTACACAGTTGAAAGCTCAATGGGTGAAAGGTCATCTATACGTCCAATTACAAAAAAATCTGGTTCGAGAAATGTATTAGTAGCAGCCGCTACATTAAAAGCCTTATATGTTTTCTGCAACTCCAAGGAACATTTTATAAAAAAAATTGTTCTCGCTGTGTACTCTCGCTGTGTAAAACGACTGAGAATGTGTTCTAACTGTCTTAGGAAGGGGCATTTGTTAAACAAACAAATCTTGATGTTGTCATCATTGCTCTACTCATTATTGCACATGGAAATTGGTGATCATTCTACAAATGAACCCGCTGTAGACTCAAGACAACTGGAGCTTTTTCTTGCAATTATATATTGCTAGCAACAGCCATTGTAATGGTTAAAACAGCATGGGGAGATATCATACCATGTAGAGCAATTTTAGATTCTACTTTGCAAATTAATTTTGTTACTGCACAGATTGCACATCAACTTAACTTATCGGTGATGAAGTCGTACATAAACGTATCTGATATAGGAGATAACTGGTTTTTAGCAGACAAGCCTGCTTATCTTCTTATATAATCGTGCCAAGAAGTAACTCGTTTGAAATTCCTGCTGTAGTCGTTCCGACAATAACAGAATACCAGCCTGGATCGTCGTTGGATCTACAAAATTGGGACATCCCCAAAAATATTAAACTCGGCGATCCCAACTTCAATACGCGTGGACGAATAGATATTTTAATTAGCGGAGCTAAATTTTCTGATTTACTAAGTAAAGGGAAACTTCGTTTGGGTGACAATTCCCATATTCCACAAAAGACGTTGCTGGGATGGATGATATCTGGTGGAGGTGTGTTCTCAATAAATTCACATTCGTTAGCAACATCATGCAAATAGATTATTGAACAGGAAAACGAATCATTATGGAAATTCTTAAAAGTTTTTTGAAGGTGAAGAGCCTATATTATTCTGATTCAAATATAACAGCAGAGGGCAGCATTTGCAAGCAACATTTTCAAGGAAATAAAATAAGATACATTTTTCGGAATCTTGGATCTTCTCCAAAGTTTAGAGAAAAAATGGGACAAAAATAAACAAATTAAAGAAAGGTATTGCAAATTCATGGAGGTATACGTTGCGTTTAACTCACATGAGCCTTCGATTGCGCATGAAAAAAAAGTATGTTTTCTTGATACATCAGTGTGCTCACAAGATTGATAGTACATCTACAAAACCAAGATTGATGTTCGATGAGTCTGCCACGACGTCACCGGGTCTTTCCCTCGACGACACCCTCTACGCTGGTCCGACCATACAATCTAAGCTGTTCTATACATTGCTTCGATTTAGATTCTTCAAGGTAGTTCATAGTGGTGACATCTGCAGATGTACAGCTGTATTCGAGTTTCATATCTGGACGAATATTTGCAGTGCATTTTGTGGAGGAATAATAGTGGCAAAAGCGTGAAAATATATAAGCTTAATACCGTGACCTATGGAACAAAGACAGTGTCTTCGGATAATGTACCAAGTATGTATGGACGAAGGTTAAAATTGTCCACTCGGCCAAACTGTAATATTGTGATATTTTTATGTCGATGTTCTGCTCACGGGTGCTAGTTCTCAATTACTACTATTGGGAAAGTTAATATTGGGAAATGATGTTATAATGATCCAGCCATGTTACATGGCCTTCCACCTTCTGATATTGAGGAAAATATAAAGATGCAAGATGGAACTATGTAATGTAAAAATAGCGTAAAAACTTTGGGATTAATATGGAATCCGAAGGATAAAATATTAATTTTTACTCTCTCGCATTTTTGTGCGACAAGTCAGTCACAAAGGGTTCAGTTTTATCATCAATCGCTCTCTTGGGATTGATCGGTCCGGTTATTACTAAGGTCAAGATTATCATGCAATCGCTTTGGAAGCATAAACATAAATAGGACGAAGCACTATCCCAAGCCCTGCATTTTCAGTTGTTAGATTTTCTCGATTCATTTTCAATTGTAAACAAATTAACCTTTCCCAAGATTTGTTTCATTTCCGCATTCCAAAGTACAAATACACGGATTTTGTGATTCCAGTTTGGCAGCTTATGTAGCGTGTATTTATGTGAGAACAGAAATTGGAGAATTAAGACAAGTAAAGCTTCTCTGCTCTAAATTGAAAGTAGCAATTTAAAAGGTTCTTACCGTTCCAAAACTCGAGTTGTTGATGCACTACCGTTGCCACAACTTTTGAAGGGCTTTTCGGAAAGCCACACTGAGTTTGAATATCACTGTTGGTCCGACACCTTGGTAGTCTTGTCCTCGATTCGAGAAGAAGCTTTAAATTATAACATTTTTTGTGGCATTTCATCTTACTGGTGCAGGTTTGTATACGAGCCAACCGCATACAAATTTGCACCAGTAAGATGAAATGGCATCATGTTCCCACAACACTCAACCAAGCTGATATTTTATCGAGGGGTAGCACCCCAATAGAGCTTTATAAATCAATTTTATGGAAAAGTGGACCCCAATTTTTAAAAGACATCGAGTTTAACTGGCCAACTACTGTAAATATTTTGACTACATTACCTGAGCTTCGTAAAACTGTCTTACAGTTAATGCTCTCTGGTCGATTACTCAGTTTTATGCAAATTTTTTAACCCATTTAAAAGAATCCAACATTTTTTTGCCTACATATACCGATCTATCCACCTTAAAGACTTGAAGAAGTTACAGAACTATGAATATCCTCCAACTGTAAAGAAAATTGAATTGGGGACAATAATTATGATATATTAGTAAGTCTTTCCGCAGAGTACAAGACATTGAGCCTCAAAAAAGATGTATCCAAAAGATGTCCAAAAGTAAGTTGTACTCTATCCCCAATTATGGATACGAAGGAGCTTATACTGGTTTGTGGATATTTCGAAAATTCAATTCTACCTCTCGAAGTAAAACATCCAATAATTTTGACGAAAGGTCACCCAATATTTATAGGGTATCACAACAAACTTTTGCATGCAGGACCGCAATAACTATTGGCTTTTATTCGATAAAGGTCTACTGAAGGAAAGACATTTGTAAACAGTATACTTGGCGAATGTATATGTTGTTTTCGGGTGAACCTAGTTTCACCATCGAGTCGAGCAAATCATGAGCAGCTTACCAAAGGAACGTGTGACTCCAAACAGAAAATTTTTCGTAACCGGTGTTGATTTTTGTGGCCCATTTTATTATAAGTCGGATGTACGAACTCATTCACCTATAAAAACATACATATGTACATTCATATGCTTCGCTACTTATCCTCGCTTAAAAGATTTATTTCTCTCCGAAGAAAGCCAAATACAATCGTCGGATAATGCAACAGATTTTGTAGGCGCGAAAAACGAATTGGCCGAGCTTCAAACATTATTTTTTGATCAAACCAACTTTGATATGGTACATCGTTAATGTGTTGATGATGGGATAAATAGGAAGTTTATTCCTCCCAGATCGCCATATTTTGGTAGCCTTTGGGAAGAGTGCTGTTGGTCTATCCGTCTTAACATTTGATGAGTAGCGCAAACTTATCTGTCAAGTTACTGCGATTTTAAATTCCAGGCTTCTATGTCCTATAACCCAGCGCTTTTTTAATTGGAAAAAACCCCTAAATGTTTCCTGAAGAAATATAACAAATGATAACCTTATAAATTTTCGAAAAGCTAATGCTATTTACAAGACAAAGTAAAGGTGTATTACAATACCAAAATCCCAGATTTTTAGGTACGAACAAATACGCAAGCTCATAAGAAAACGACATAATTCTATTTGAATAAAAACAAACTAAAATTTTAACTCAATCGACTTGAAGGCACAAATCCAAGTTTTGATAGAATTGACTAGCAAATGATTAAGAACTTCGGTAATAAATCAAAAGAGCGTCCGGTCTTGCTGCATTATACCAGTCTTATTACGTATATTCCTCACATATGCAAAATCAGCCTCGTAATACCAATTCCAAAGCCCAATTCTTAAAAATCAGCAGTTTGGGCATATAGCCCAATATATATTAATACACGTTGTTCCAAACTACTTGATAAAATCATTGGACCAAGATTATGGTGGCTCATAACTGTTAATAAACTTCTTAGTTCTCTTGAATTTTAACGAATTTGGCAATTTTCAAAAAATAAACCTTAAAACATTCTGTTAAAATTTAAAAAATACTATATATAGCCGTTATATTGGGGTCTATACGACGTGGGCCTACATAGGCATTGTATGTCATAAGCCATTACCATATCCAAATTCGAAACTTGAAATAAACGGTGAATAATATAGCTAAAATCATCAAAATACCGAATATTGGGAGGTACCGTTATATTGGGGCTATACGAAGAAGTGAACCTGCATAGACAGTCTTCGTTTTAGGCTGTACTATATGTATTTTTTCCAATTTTAACTAGTAACGAGTGGAAATACAAATTTTCAATGTATGGACGAAAAATTGTGCTAGGTTAGCACAAATCAGCACATTTTTTAGTTTTTCGATATCTTGTTTCTAAATATGCGATTTTGATTTTTACGATTTTAACGAGTAACGAGTAGAGATACCAATTTCCAATGTATGGACGAAAAATTGTGCTAGATGAGCACAATTCAGCACAATTTGCAGATTTCAAAAATTCCACATATTACAAAAGTTATACATTTTTTTAATTTTTAGCGAGTGACGAGTAAAGGTGGAAATTCGTTATGTATCGACGAAAAATTGTGCTAAGTGAGCACAACTCAGCAAAATTTACCGCATCTCGATATTTGAGTTTTTACAAAAATTAAAGAAATTGTTCTTTATATATGTATTTTTTCCAATATTAACTAGTAAGGAATGGAAATACAAATTTTCAATGTATGGACGAAAAATTGTGCTAGGTTAGCACAAATTAGCACAACTTTTATTTTTTCGATATCTTGTTTCTAAATATGCGATTTCGATTTTTACCATTTTAACGTGTAACAAGTAGAGATACAAATTTCCAATGTATGGACGAAAAATTGTGCTAGGTTAGCACAAATCAGCACAACTACAAAAATTACAGCAATTTTCCTGAAAAATACTGTTTTTTTTTTTTCTGAAATTTTCATATCTTGAAAACGGTATAAAATATTGAGAAAAAATAAACGGCAGAAGTTAGCACAAATCAAGCACGACACAGCACAACTCTAATTTTTTCGAAATTCGAAAATTGCAATTCTGACATACTTTCAAAATTATCGTTTTTTTTTGAAATTGGTAAGAGATATCGAAAAAATTGTAACCTCACAAATGGGCACAATCCGAGCACGACTCAGCACAACTTTAATTTTTTTCGAAAATTGCAATTCTTTCAGATTTTTTCGAAAAAAATCTTTCAGAAATTTTTTCGAATTTCGAAAAAAATTTTCGGCACAATTGAGCTCAAACCTAGCACAATTCAGCACAACTTTCCTTTTTTCGAAATTCGAAAATTGCAATTCCAACGGACACCACATTGGCTTAGCATCATATGATGGTTTAGCATCATATTGCGAATTCGACATACAAGATACATTTATTTCGACAGCGAACCCTCATTAAAATCTGAGACCACTCTATCTTAAGTTGTGAAAATTTTTCAAAAGCCCAATTACAAAGAAACAACGCCTCAGGGCGCAATACATCGTTTTGAGTAGGTGAGGTACGATAATTTTGCTAGGCTTGTGCTCAATTATGCCGATTTTTTTTTTTAAATTCGAAAGTTCTGAAAACTTTAAAAATGATCTTTTTCAAAAAAATCTGTGAGAATTGCAATTTTCGAAATTCGAAAAATGTAAAGTTGTGCTGAGTTGTGCTCCATTTGTGCCGTTAAAATTTTTTCGGTATCTCTTACGAATTTCGAAAAAAAACGACAATTTCGGAAGTATGGCCGAATTGCAATTTTCGAATTTCAAATAATTAAGAGTTGTGCTTTCTTTGTTTTCTGAAAAATTCTGTTTTTTTTTCGAAATTGATATATCTTGAATTAAGATATTGAGAAAAAATAAAGGGCACAAGTTAGCACAAATCAAGCACAACCCACCACAACTCTTAATTTTTCGAAATTCGGAAACTGAAATTCTGGTATACTTCCGAAATTGTCGTTTTTTCGAAATTGGTAAGAGATATCGAAAAAAAATTAACGGCACAAATGGCATAGACAAATGTGAAAATTATGTGATGACATCGAAAAATTCCGGAATAATCAAGTGAAATTCTTGCAAAACGATAAAATGTGTTTTCGAAGTCGAGTGGGTTGAACGCGTAAATCAGCATGTTGACTATGCAAGACATGATGAGAGCCAACTGGATAAAAGACAAAACTAACTTTTCGTCGTCTTTATCTTCATTTGTCTATGGTACAACCATAGACAAATAAAGGTATAGACTAAAATGTTTTAAAATTTCCCCTTCCGGCAGATGTCACTATTGTTGAATTTGGGCCAGTCAAGTCACTCAGGGCTAGTGAAGTCACTTGACATCGAAAAAAAAATTATTCATGTTTCTGCTATTTAAGTTCTATATTTTTATATTTCACGACATATTTGGATAATGTACAAATAAACAAAGTCACTGTTTCATTTTTAATTGATGAATAATAATTAATTTTTCGAAATTCGAAAACTGAAATTCTGGCATACTTTCGAAATTGTCGTTTTTTTCGAAATTGGTAAGAGATATCGAAAAAAAATTATCGGCACAAATGGCATAGGCAAATGTGAAAATTATGTGATGACATCGAAAAATTCCGGAATAATCAAGTGAAATTCTTGCAAAACGATAAAATGTGTTTTCGAAGTCGAGTGGCTTGACCGCGTAAATCAGCATGTTGACTATGCAAAACATGATGAGAGCCAACTGGATAAAAAGACAAAACTAACTTTTCGTCGTCTTTATCTTCATTTGTCTATGGTACAACCATAGACAAATAAAGGTATAGACTAAAATGTTTTAAAATTTCCCCTTCCGGCAGATGTCACTATTGTTGATCTTGGGCCAGTCAATTCACTCAGGGCTAGTGAAGTCACTTGACATCGAAAAAAAATTTATTCGTGTTTCTGCTATTTAAGTTCTATATTTTTATATTTCACGACATAGTTGGATAATGTAAAAATAAACAAAGTCACTGTTTCATTTTTAATTGATGAATAATAAAGAATCATAAAAATATTCAATATTTTGTATAGTGAGAGAATTGAGTGAGTCTCCTGAACTTCTCTCACAGCATGAACGACATCTATTGAAGCACTTTTTTCAGAGATAACAGATGAGACAACTTTTTACTCTATACCTAATTTGTCTATGGTACAACTAAGCACAACTTAAAATTTTTCGAAATTCTCTCAGATTTGTTCGAAAAAAAATCTTTTTTTCGAATAGAACTTTTTCCGAATTTCGAAAAAAAATTCGGCACAATTAAGCACACACCTAGAACAATTCACCAAAACTTTCCTTTTTCGAAATTCGAAAATTGCTATTCCAACTGACACCAATCGCGTTGCCAGCAACAATGCTTGGCCTGTACGGCGACGTTTGAATGTTGAATTGGATTTATTTGAATATTAAGCGTTAGGTTACAAAAATTTATTGATCACATTTTATTGAGAGCAGTTCAGGTTTGGATATAGGGTGATATGGGGGGAATTTGGAAGGAGTAACGGAATTTGGCACAAAAATTAATTTATCACATATTAAAATCGATTCAGATTTGCTTATAGCCTCCTTTCATATTTTCGTCCGATTTCATGTATTTAATGCACCAAACACCATATGCGTGTTTGCTTTCAATGAATTTTGGAATAAATGACGGAATTTAATACAAATATAAATTGATCACATATTATTGAAATCGGTTCAGATTTGTACATACTTTCCTTATATATACTTTTTGCCGGATTTCGTATATTTGATGCCCCAAACATGCCATGTATTTCTGATTGATGCGACGAAATTCCGCATGAAAGTATACATGCCAAATAATATTGAAATCGCTTGAGGTTTATATACAGCTCCCATGCATATTTTCGGCCGATTTCGGATACTACCGCTATGTGTATTTGATTTCAAAGAAACTTGGAGTGATTGACGAATTTGATACAAAAATTAATGTATTACACTTTATTGAAATCGGTTCATATTTGGATATAGTTTCCTTAAATTTTCTCAGTCTATTCCAGGTACTTGATTCACAAACCACGATATGTAGTTTGATTGAAATAAAATTTGCAATATGTGACGGAATGTGGCACCAAATTAATTTATTACATTTATTGAAATCGGTTCAGATTTGGATATAGCTCCCATTCATGTATTTGGTGCACCAAACATTATATGTTTTTTTGATTCCAATGAAATTTGGAACGATTGACGGAATAAGGCACCAAAATTAATTTAACACATTTTGTTAACATCTTTTCATATTTGGATATAGCTTATTTCATATATCTCCCAACATAATTTTATGTTTCTGATCCTGTATAATCGTATATTTCCGTTGACTGAGAATAGCATGAATGCCAATTTTGTCAAATGCTTTCAAAAATTTGAATTCAAATGCTTTCAATTTGAATTGTTTATAAGGTAGTCTTAGAAAATTGGGTCAGCAATTGATTTACCCTTTCTAACTTCAAATTGAAAAGAACTAAGAAGTTTATTTACAGTTATGAGCCACCATAATCATGTTCCAATGATTTTATCAAGTAGTTTGGAACACCGTGTATTAAGCGATATAGGCCTATATGCCCAAACTGATATTTTGTACGAATTGAGCTTTGGAATTGGTATTACGAGTCTGATTTTGCATATGTGAGGAATATACGTAATAAGAATGGTATAATGCAGCAAGACCGGACGCTCTTTTGATTTATTACCGAAACTCTTAATCATTTGCTAGTCAATTCTATCAAAACTTGGATTTGTGCCTGCAAGTCGATTAAGTGAAAATTTTTATTCAAGTACAATTATGTCGTTTTCTTAAGAGCTGACATATTTGTTCGTACATAGAAATCTGGGATTTTGGTATTGTAATACACCTTTACTTTGTCTTGTAAATAGCATTAGCTTTTCGAAAATTGATAAGGTTATAATTTCTTATATTTCTTCAGGAAACGTTTAGGGGTCTGTTTTCTCCAATTAAAAAAGTGCTGGAGGAATTTAAAATCGCAGTAATTTGACAGATAAGTTTGCGCAACTCATCAAATGTTAAGACGGATAGCCCAACAGCACGCAGACTTTACTACCAAAGGCTACCAAATTGTGGCCAAATTATTGGATGTAGATGTAGAGGTAGAACATAATTGGGGATAGAGAGTACAACTTACTTTTGGACATCTTTTGGATACATCTTTTTTGAGGCTCAATGCCTTGTACTCTGCGGAAAGACTTACTATTTGAATATTTCGCATCATAATTATTGTCCCCAATTCAATTTTCTTTACAGTTGGAGGATATTCATAATCATTTAACTTCTTCAAATCTTTAAGGTGGATAGATCGGTATACGTAGGCAAAAATATGTTGGATTCTTTTAAATGAGATACGAAATTTGCATAAAACTGAATAATCGACAAGAGCATTAATTGTAGGACAGTTTTACGAAGCTCAGCTAATGTAGTCAAAATATTTACAGTAGTTGGCCAGTTTTCCTCGATGTCTTTTAAAAATTGGGGTCCACTTTTCCATAAAATTGATTCAGAAAGATCTATTGGAGTGCTACCTCTCGATAAAATATCAGTTTCGTTGAGCGCTGTGGGAACATGATGCCACATCATCTTACTGGTGCAAATTTGTATACGGTGGGCTCGTATACAAAGCTGCACCAGTAAGATGAAATGCCACAAAAATATTATAATTTGAAGCTTCTTCTCGAATCGAGATGTCGGACCAACAGTGATATTCAAACTCAGTGTGGCTTTCCAAAATACCCTCCAAAAGTTGTGGCAACGGTAGTGCATCAACAACTCGAGTTTTGGAACGCTAAGAACCTTTTAAATTGCTACTTTCGATTTAGAGCAGAGAAGCTTTACTTGTCTTAATTCTCCAATTTCTGTTCTCACATAAATACACGCTACATAAGCTGCCAAACTGGAATCACAAAATCCGTGTATTTGTTTTCCCAAAAAGCAAATTTCCCTCTTAAGAGAAATTTCATTATTTTTGCTGAGAAAGGTCGCCATTTGATTGACTTCACAGATAGGGACACATAACTAAATGAAGTAAAGTATGTGATTAAACCAAGTGTCGTAAACGCAATACATTGCGATCTGCCAACGTTTAACATGAACTTGTTAGATATTTCCCTTCCCTTTTTTTGACAAGAATGAGCAAAGGGAAATTGTTACAATCGAACATAAGCGTGCGCATAGGGCAGCTCAAGAAAATGTTGAACAAATACTTTTTAATTATTATTTTCGAAAAATGGTGAAATTGGCAAATGGAATTGCAGCAAATTTTAAAACCTGTTTAAGGGCAAAATACGACGGGTATTATTTGCTGTAGTTCGACAAATCCCATCTCGCACAATAGTGGACTTAAAAGGCCCAATAATACAACCAATGACAATTTTTCCACATACAAGGTTTAATTTATTGTGCCTTTTTTAAACGTTATAATGATGAAACACACCTTCAATAATATTATGTAAGACTTATGATTACAATGTATGAACACAATTTACAATAAATGGTTGCAGCATCATGCTTTTGCTTTAAAATAGAATTATATAATTAAATCACAAATTGTTGTTATAATTCCTTTCTCCCGGGAATACATTCGTTTGAGTGTGAAAGTCGATTATACATATAAACTAAAATAAATAAAATAAAAAACAAAAGTCAAAAGAAAGGAAATGTTATTGCAAGTAAATGACCCCTGTGTGTACCAGGTAGAACTTTTGTGTTGTTGTATTCGCCCAGCTATAAAATCTATGATCATCATATATTTTAAATCCATAGTTATTTTCATGATCACGAATTCGCTGAATAAATTTAGAAATGAAGTCACAGACGTGCAAGCCAACTGGGGTAATTTTTTTCCCAATAAACTATCCTGTTGGAATATCGTTTGTTGCTAGCATAGTATTTGGCAATACAATGTCTGAGAACTTTCCGCTCAAAAATTTCCAGTTCGTTAACGAATGATGGTTTATCATATTGGGAATTCCACATACAAGATACATTTATTACGACAGCGAACCCCCATTAAAATCTGAGACCACTCTATCTTAAGCTGTGAACATTTTTCAAAAGCCCAATTACAAAGAAACAACGCCTCATGGCGCAATACATCGTTTTGAGTAGGTGAGTCTGTTCTAGTCAGAAACAATAAGAAGGTAGGGAATAAGCTTACCCCCTTATATTCCGAGGAAGTAATGGTGGCTGATCTAGGAACTACCGTTCTTATTAAAGGGAGAGTGGCCCACAAGGACAACGTACGATAATTATGCCGATTTTTTTCGAAATTCGAAAATTCTGAAAAATTTAAAAATGATATTTTTTCGAAAAATCTGTAAGAATTGCAATTTTCGAAATTCGAAAAATTTAAAGTTGTGCTGAGTTGTACTCCATGTGTGCCGTTAAAATTTTTTCGGTATCTCTTACCAATTTCGAAAAAACGACAATTTTGGAAGTATGGCTGAATTGCAATTTTCGAATTTCAAATAATTAAGAATTGTACATATTACAACAGTTATAATTTTTTTAATTTTTAGTGAGTAAAGGTAAGTGAGCACAATTAAGCACAATTTGCCGCATCTCAATATTTGAATTTTGAATTGAATTTTTATAAAAATTAAAGCCATTTTCTGAAAAATACTGTTTTTTTTCGAAATTGGAATATCTTGAAGATGGTTTAAGATATTGAGAAAAAATAAACGGCACAATTTAGCACAAATCAAGCACAACCCGCCACAACTCTTAATTTTTCGAAAACTGAAATTCTGGCATACTTTCGAAATTGGTAAGAGATATCGAAAAATGAAAGGCACAAATGGCATAGACAAATGTGAAAAGTACGTGATGACATCGAAAAATTCCGGAATAATCAAGTGAAATTCTTGAAAAACGATAAAATGTGTTTTCGAAGTCGAGTGGGTTGAACGCGTAAATCAGCATGTTGACTATGCAAAACATGATGAGAGCCAACTGGATAAAAATACAAAACTAACTTTTCGTTGTCTTTATCTTCATTTGTCTATGGTACAACCATTGACAAGTAAAGGTATAGACTAAAATGTTTTAAAATTTCCCCTTCCGTCACTCAGGGCTAGTATAGTCACTTGACATCGAAAAAAAAATATTCATGTTTCTGCTATTTAAGTTCTATATTTTTATATTTCACGACATATTTGGATAATGTAAAAATAAACAAAGTCACTGTTTCATTTTTAATTGATGAATAATAAAGAATCATAAAAATATTCAATATTTTGTGTAGTGAGAGAATTGAGTGAATCTACTGAACCCTCCTCACAGCATGAACGACATCTATTGAAGCACTTTTTTACAGCACTTTACTCTATACATATATATACTCTTTTAAGCACTTTACTCTATGCCTAATTTGTCTATGGTACAACTCAGCACAACTTAAAATTTTTCGAAATTCGAAAATTGCAATTCTCTCAGATTTGTTTGAAAAAAATCTTTTTTCGTATAAAACTTTTTCCGAATTTCGAAAAAAAATTCGGCACAATTAAGCCCACACCTAGAACAATTCAGCAAAACTTTCCTTTTTCGAAATTCGAAAATTGCAATTCCAACGGACACCATATCGCGTTGTAAGCAACAATGCTTGGCCTGTACGGCGACGTTTGAATGTTGGATTGGATTTATTTGAATATTAAGGGCTAGGTTACAAAAATTTATTGATCACATTTTATTGAAAGCAGTTCAGATTTGGATATATGCGTGTTTGCTTCCAATGAATTTTGGAATAAATGACGGAATTTAATACAAATATAAATTTATCACATATTATTGAAATCGGTTCAGATTTGTACATACTTTCCTTATATATACTTTTTGCCGGATTTCGTATATTTCATGCACCAAACATGCCATGTATTTCTGATTGATGCGACGAAATTCCGCATGAAAGTATACATGCCAAATAATATTGAAATCGCTTGAGGTTTATATACAGCTCCCATGTATATTTTCGGCCGATTTCGGATACTACCGCTATGTGTATTTGATTTCAAAGAAACTTGGAGTGATTGACGAATTTGATACAAAAATTAATGTATTACACTTTATCGAAATCGGTTCATATTTGGATATAGTTTCCTTAAATTTTCTCAGTCAATTCCAGGTACTTGATTCACCAACCACGATATGTAGTTTGATTGAAATGAAATTTGCAATATGTGACGGAATGTGGCACCAAATTAATTTATTACATTTATTGAAATCGGTTCAGATTTGGATATAGCTCCCATTCATGTATTTGGTGCACCAAACATTATATGTTTTTTTGATTCCAATGAAACTTGGAACAATTGACGGAATAAGGCACCAAAATTAATTTAACACATTTTGTTAACATCTTTTCATATTTGGATATAGCTTATTTCATATAGCTCCCAACATAATTTTATGTTTCTGATCCTGTATATATATTTTTCCGTTGACTGAGAATAGCATGAATGCCAATTTTGTCAAATGCTTTCGAAAAATCAAGAAATTTGAATTGTTTATAAGGTAGTCTAAGAAAATTGGGCCAGCAATTGACTTACCCTTTCTAACTTCAAATTGAAAAGAACTAAGAAGTTTACTTACAGTTATGAGCCACCATAATCATGTTCCAATGATTTTATCAAGTAGTTTGGAACAACGTGTATTAAGCGATATAGGCCTATATGCCCAAACTGATATTTTATACGAATTGAGCTTTGGAATTGGTATTACGAGTCTGATTTTGCATATGTGAGGAATATACGTAATAAGAATGGTATAATGCAGCAAGACCGGACGCTCTTTTGATTTATTACCGAAACTCTTAATTATTTTCTAGTCAATTCTATCAAAACTTGGAGTTGTGCCTGCAAGTCGATTAAGTGAAAATTTTTATTCAAATACAATTATGTCGTTTTCTTAAGAGCTGACATATTTGTTCGTACATATAAATCTGGGATTTTCTCCAATTAAAAAAGTGCTGGAGTAGGAACTTCAAGATCGGCGGATATTCGGTTATAGGACATAGAGGCCTGGAATTTAAAATCGCAGTAATTTGACAGATAAGTGTGCGCAACTCATCAAATGTTAAGACGGGTAGCCCAACAGCACGCAGACTTTACTACCAAAGGCTACCAAATTGTGGCGATCTGGGAGGAACAAACTTCCTACTTATCCCATCAGCAACACATTAACGATGTACCTTATCAAAGTTGGTTTGATCAAAAAATAATGTTTGAAGCTCTGCCAATTCGTTTTTCGCGCCTACAAAATCTGTTGCATTATCCGACGATTGTATTTGGCTTTCCTCGGAGAGAAATAAATCTTTTAAGCGAGTATATTGTATATATATATATATATATATATATATATATATATATATATATATATGTATATAGTATATTCGCCAAGTATATTGTTTACAAATGTATCTCCTTTAATAGCCCTTTGCCGAATAAAAGCCAATAGTTATTGCGGTCCTGCATGCAAAAGTTTGTGATACCCTATAACTATTGCCTTTGTTACTGGGTGACTTTCGGAAGAATTATTGGATGTAGATGTAGAGGTAGAACATTATTGGGGATAGAGAGTACAACTTACTTTTGGACATCTTTTGCATACATCTTTTTTGAGGCTCAATGCCTTGTACTCTGCGAAAAGACTTACTATTTGGATATTTCGCATCATAATTATTGTCCACAATTCAATTTTCTTTACAGTTGAAATGATATTCATAATCATTTAACTTCTTCAAATCTTTAAAGTGGATAGATCGGCATACGTAGACAAAAATATGTTGGATTCTTTTAAATGAGTTACGAAGTTTGCATAAAACTGAATAATCGACAAGAAAATTAATTGTAGTACAGTTTTACGAAGCTCAGCTAATGTAGTCAAAATATTTACAGTAGCTGGCCAGTTTTCCTCGATGTCTTTTAAACATTGGGGTCCACTTTTCCATAGAATTGATTTAGAAAGCTCTATTGGAGTGCAACCTCTCGATAAAATATCGTTTCCATTGAGCGCTGTGGGAACATGATGCCATTTCATCTTACTGGTGCAAATTTGTATACGGTGGGCTCGTATACATAGCTGCACCAGTAAGATGAAATGCCACAAAAATAGTATAATTTGAAGCCTCTTCTCGAATCGAGGTGTCGGACCAACAGTGATATTCAAACTCAGTGTGGCTTTCCAAAATACCCTTCAAAAGTTGTAGCAACGGTAGTGCACCAACAGCTTGAGTTTTGGAACGGTAAGAACATTTTAAAGTGCTACTTTCGATTTAGAGCAGAGAAGCTTTGTGATTCCAGTTTGGCAGCTTATGTAGCGTGTATTTATGTGAGAACCGAAATTGGAGAATTAAGACAAGTAAATTCTCCAATTTCTGTTCTCACATAAATACACGCTACATAAGCTGCCAAACTGGAATCACAAAATCCGTGTATTTGTACTTTGGAATGCGGAAACGAAGCAAACCTTGGGAAAGGTTAATTTGTTTACAATTGAAAATAAATCGAGAAAATCTAACAACTGAACATGCAGGGCTTGCGATAGTGCTTCGTCCTATTTATGTGTATGCTTCCAAAGCGATTGCATGATAATCTTGACCTTAGTAATAACCGGACCGATCGATCCCAAGCGAGGGATTGATGATAAAACTGAACGCTTTGTGACTGACTTGTCTCACAAAAATGAGAGAAAGTAAAAATGAATATTTTATCCTTCGGATTCCATATTAATCCCAAAGTTTTTACATCATTTTTACATTACATAGTTCCATCTTGGATCTTCATATTTTCCTCAATATCAGAAGGTGGAAGGCCATGTAACACAGCTCGATCATTATCATAAATAATCGTATAGTGAAATTATGGTAAGATATGGTATAAAATGTTATATTTATAAAAGTTTAAAAATACATTTTTTTCTAGAAAAGTGGTTTCGTGATTTCTGTAGTCGTGATTTCGATTTAGTATGTAACAAGTACAAGCAAACTAGACCGCGAGGTTTAAAATTTAATTGATTCATTTAATAATTTCTATGTAGATTGAAACGAAAATATTATAGTGGTAACAACCGCGGAGAGCTTAAATGTGCTTGTCAGCTCTGCCAATTCGGCAGCTTTGAAAGTTCAAAGAATGCAGTTTGAAAAACAATTTTTCATACTAATACGCTATAAGAATTTGGAATTGGTATTACGAGTCTGATTTTGCATATGTGAGGAATATACGTAATAAGAATGGTATAATGCAGCAAGACCCGACGCTCTTTTGCTTTATTACCAAAGTTCTTAATCATTTGCTAGTCAATTTTATCAAAACTTGGAGTTGTGCCTGCAAGTCGATTAAGTGAAAATTTTTATTCAAATACAATTATGTCGTTTTCTTAAGAGCTGACATATTTGTTCCTACATAGAAATCTGGAATTTTGGTATTGTAATACACCTTTACTTTGTCTTGTAAATAGCATTAGCTTTTCGATAATTGATAAGGTTATCATTTGTTATATTTTTTCAGGAAACGTTTAGGGGCCTGTTTTCTCCAATTAAAAAAGTGCTGGAGTAGGAACTTCAAGATCGGCGGATATTCGGTTATAGGACATAGAGGCCTGGAATTTAAAATCGCAGTAATTTGACAGATAAGTGTGTGCAACTCATCAAATGTTAAGACGAATAGACCAACAGCACGCAGACTTTACTACCAAAGGCTACCAAATTGTGGCGATCTGGGAGGAACAAACTTCCTACTTATCCCATCATCAACACATTAACGATGTACCTTATCAAAGTTGGTTTGATCAAAAAATAATGTTTGAAGCTCGGCCAATTCGTTTTTCGCGCCTACAAAATCTGTTGCATTATCCGACGATTGTATTTGGCTTTCCTCGGAGAGAAATAAATCTTTTAAGCGAGGATAGGTAGCTAAGCATATGCATATAGATGTGTATGTTTTTTATAGGTGGACGAGTTCGTACTTCCGACTTATAATAAAGTGGACCACAAAAATCAACACCATTTACGAAAAATTTTCTGTTTGAAGTCACACGTTCCTTTGGTAAGCTGCTCATGATGTGCTCGACTACCTTTGGTTTCACCCGAAAACAACCTATATATTCGCCAAGTATATTGTTTACAAATGTCTTTCCTTTAATAGCCCTTTGCCGAATAAAAACCAATAGTTATTGCGGTCCTGCATGCAAAAGTTTGTGATACCCTATAACTATTGCCTTTGTTACTGGGTGACCTTTTGCAAAAATTATTGGATGTTTTACTTCTCTGCGGAAAGACTTACTATTTGGATATTTCACACCATAATTATTGTCCCCAATTCAATTTTTTTACAGTTGGAGGATATACATAATCATTTAACTTCTTCAAATCTTAAAGGTGGATAGATTGGTATACATAGGCAAAAATATGTTGGATTCTTTTAAATGAGTTACGAAATTTGCATAAAACTGAATAATCGACAGGAGCATTTATTGTAGGACAGTTTTACGAAGCTCAGCTAATATAGTCAAAATATTTACAGTAGTCGGCCAGTTTTCCTCGATGTCTTTTAAAAATTGGGGTCCACTTTCCATAAAATTGATTTAGAGAGCTCTATTGGGTTGCTACCCTCGTTATGTGTGGAGGAAAAACTGTGGTAAGTGAGCACAATTAGGCACAATTTGCCGCATCTCAATATTTGAATTTTTATAAAAATTACAGCAAATTACAGCAGCAAAAAATACTGGTTGTTTCGAAATTGCCATATCTAGAAGATGGTTTAAGATATCGAGAAAAAATAAACGGCACAAGTTAGCACAAATCAAGCACAACCCAACACAACTCTTAATTTTTCGAAATTCGAAAACTGAAATTCTGGCATACTTTCGAAATTGGTAAGAGATATCGAAAAAAAATGAACGGCACGAATGGCATACACAAATGTGAAAAGTACGTGATGACATCGAAAAATTCCGGAATAATCAAGTGAAATTCTTGAAAAACGATAAAATGTGTTTCCGAAGCCGAGTGGGTTGAACGCGTAAATCAGCATGTTGTCCATGCAAAACATGATGAGAGCCAACTGGATAAAAAGACAAAACTAACTTTTCGTTGTCTTTATCTTCATTTGTCTATGGTACAACCATACACAAATAAAGGTATAGACTAAAATGTTTTAATATTTCCCCTTCCGGCAGATGTCACTATTGTTGATCTTGGGCCAGTCAAGTCACTCAGGGCTAGTGAAGTTACTTGACATCGAAAAAAAATTATTCATGTTTCTGCTATTTAAGTTCTATATTTTTACATTTCACGACATATTTGGATAATGTAAAAATAAACAAAGTCACTGTTTCATTTTTAATTGATGAATAATAAAGAATCATAAAAATATTCAATATTTTGTATAGTGAAAGAATTGAGTGAATCTACTGAACCTCTCTCACAGCATGAACGACATCTATGGAAGCACTTTTTTTAGGGATAACAGATGAGACAACTTTTTACTCTATACCTAATTTGCCTATGGTACAACTCAGCACAACTTGAAATTTTTCGAAATTCGAAAATTGCAATTCTCTCAGATTTGTTTGAAAAAAATCTTTTTTCGTATAGAACTTTTTCCGAATTTCGAAAAAAAATTCGGCACAATTAAGCACACGCCTAGAACAATTCAGCAAAACTTTCCTTTTTCGAAATTCGAAAATTGCAATTCCAACTGACACCAATCGCGTTGTCAGCAACAATGCTTGGCCTGTACGGCGACGTTTGAATGTTGGATTGGATTTATTTGAATATTAAAGGCTAGGTTAAAAAAATTTACTGATCACATTTTATTGAAAGCAGTTCACATTTGGATATAGGGCGATATAGGGCGAATTTGGAAGGAATAAAGGAATTTGGAGCAAAAATTGATTTATCACATATTAAAATCGGTTCAGATTTGCTTATAGCCTCCTTTCATATTTTCGTCCGATTTCATGTATTTAATGCACCAAACACCATATGCGTGTAAATTTATAAATTTATCACATATAATTGAAATCGGTTCAGATTTGTACATACTTTTCTTATATATACTTTTTGCCGGATTTCGTATATTTGATGCACCAAACATGCCATGTATTTCTGATTGATGCGACGAAATTCCGCATGAAAGTATATATGCCAAATAATATTGAAATCGCTTGAGGTTTGGATACAGCTCCCATGCATATTTTCGGCCGATTTCGGATACTACCGCTATGTGTTTTTGATTTCAAAGAAACTTGGAGTGATTGACGAATTTGATACAAAAATTAATGTACTACACTTTATTGAAATCGGTTCATATTTGGATATAGTTTCCTTAAATATTCTCAGTCAATTCCAGGTGTGGTGAACTTAGGGCAATAATTTAAAGGACCTGCCTATTATTGTTGCCGGCGCTTAAAAACGCCACTGGCAGAAATTATATTCTATTTCCTGGCACTCAAAAATGCAGAAGAAAGTTTTAATGCACTCAATAGTGCAAAGTAAAACAAATTGGTTTTATTTGAAGCCAATAGCTCGGCTGTTAAAACTAGAATTGCTTTATTTTCCAAATGTTCACTCTTATATATAAAATGTAACGGTATCCTTATTTCTATTTCCTTTTAATACATCGTCCTTAAAAATAAACAATATTTAATAAACATAAACAGCTGTTGAGTTCTAAACTGCTGATCGATTTTAGGGTTCTATGAGTGGATTTATTAATCGACAAATCGATTACACCACACCCTTACCCCTTAAAAAAAAATAATTTAAATTTTAATAATAATTATAATAATAAAAAAAAATTAAAAATTATTTTGATAAGTACATTGAATACATATATATCAATTTTAAAGTAATTATTATATAGTTTCTATATTATATTCCACTTTTTTAACATATTGTTGTGGTACATTTTGAGTTTGCCATCAATACATATCAATGAGTTAACACCATCTCTTTCGATAATTTTGTAAGGACCTTGGTATGGTGATTGACCCTCTTTTCTAGCTAGTACTCTTAACAATACGAGATCTCCGATTTTCAAACTAAGCAGACGTATCCCGTGTTGCTGAGAAAAATTAAAAATTCTTTAGTTTTAGTTAGAGAAAATTTTAATCTTTGTTTAAATTCAGCAGCATAATCTTCTGCATTATAAAATGGTTTCGTAGTCATTACTTCATCATTAGGCAAGTAGGGAAGTTTACCAAAAACTAGCTCAAAAGGTGAGTATCCCGTATCTATTTGTGGGGTTGTATTGTATGAAAAAGAAAAATATGGTATCCAGGAATGCCATTCATAGTTTTTGGAATGATTCAAAATAAATTCGTTTAATACTCTATGATTTCTCTCTAATGAACCTGAAGTCTCGGGATGGTAGGGTGTACTAAAAATTTGTTTAATATTAAGCAATTTACATATCTCTGCCATCAATTGAATCGTAAACTCTGCGCCATTGTCGGATTTTAGGCTTTTGAAAATTCCATAAATTAATATGAAATTATCCACTAAAGTTTTTGCAACCGTTTTAGCATCCTTCATCTCCATGGGACAAACTACTATATATTTTGTCAATTCACATTGAATTGTTAATATGTATCGAAAGTTATTGGACATTCTTAGTGGCCCTACAGTGTCAATTGAAACCATTTCAAAACTAGTCCCTGGAGTGTCTGTCTTTACTAGTTTTTCGTTTGTGTGTCTAGTTTGCTTATGTAGTGCGCACTGCGGGCAATTTGTAATGTACTTTTTAATCATGCTTCCCATATTCTTCCATATGTAACGTTGCTTCAACTTCATGACTGTTTTTCTGACACCCATGTGACCTCCATGTGCTGAATCATGGTATTCTTGTATTAACTTTAATTGTTTCTCTTTGCTGCTCACTCTCTCTGGATCTTTGTATAATAATATTCGTAGTTTCCTTTTAACTAGTGTTTTAGCAACAATTTTCTTGAAATCTTCTATCTTTATTATCTCGAATATTCTGTCTTTCTTACTCAACGCTAATTCGCTCGTACTCAAATTACGCATCTTAATTGCTAGTTTCTCCAAAGATGACTCAATATCCGATGGGTTTTTGCTGCATACTATAGTTGCTGTATTATTCGTTATCTTTATATCAATTCTTTTGTTTCCTTCTCCAGGGTTGAATTTTATTTTAATAGCATTTTTTATATCTGTCATTGATGTACAATCCCATATTGAGATTTGTTCTGATTGGATATTCTCTTTTTCTTTTTTATTCGTTGTTCCGTTTCCTGAATTTATTTTCTTACTTCGCGTTATTGCTAATATCCGATTTTCTTCCGTTCTAGTTGGTATCATAGAACTTAAAGTGTCACTATTTAGACTTATTCTGGACAGGGCATCTTCATTTGTATTCATCTTCCCTTTTTTGTGGATTATCTGGAAGTCATAGTCAGATAAGTCCATTCTTATTCTTGTCATTTTTGATGAGGGATTCTTATGAGAAAAGAGGGAAACTAATGGTCTATGATCTGTAATTACTGTGAATTTTCTTCCGTATAAGTAAGGTCTAAAGAAGTTAATTCCCCAATGAATCGCCAGAAGTTCTTTCTCTATTATGGGTTTTATTATATCGTGTTTTGTTAATGTTGCACTCGCGTACCATATTGGCAAGTCCAATCCAATTTCTCCTTGTGATAGTATTCCTCCTAGGGCTTAGTTCGAAGCGTCAGTGGTCAATAAAAATGGTTTTGAGAAATCTGGGCATTGTAGAATAGGTGGATTTAACAGTTTGGTTTCCAATGTTTCAAAGGCTGTTTGGCATTGTTCATCCCATAGAAATTGTTTGTTCTTTTTTAAAAGGGAGTTTAAACTTCTTGCTATCTCCGCAAAATTTGGTATGAACCGTCGGTAATAATTACAGAATGCTACGAATCTTCTTGTTTCATCAACATTTTGAGGTTTTGGATACATTTTTATGATCTCATCTTTTGCTGGATCAGTTTTTATTCCTTTATCAGTAATAAGATGTCCCAGGTATAAAACCTCGGGTTTTAGGAAACAGCATTTACTTGCATTCAGTTTAAGATTGTATTTTTTAAATCTCCGGAACACATCAATTAAATTTGCATTATGATGTTGCAAACTACATCCAAACACAATGATATCGTCCACATAAAGAAAAGCGCCTGAGTCGAGAGCAGTTAGCGCTATGGTTAACATCCTCTGGAAGCTATTAGACGATATCTTTAACCCAAAAGGAATTCGTTTAAATTGGTAATGTCCATTGCCAGTTGAAAATGCAGTTAGTGGACGTGAATCTTGTTGAAGACCTATTTGGTGGAATGAGCTTGTCATGTCCAATGTAGAGAAATATTTGGCTCTACCAAGTCTATCCAGAACATCTTCCAACATTGTCAGTGGAAATTTATCGTTTATGATTTGATCATTTAACTTTCGAAAATCTACTACTAGGCGCCATTTTTTACCATCATTGCATTTTTTTTCGGTACTACTAACAGGGGTGAATTGTAAGGACTCACTGAATCCTATATGACGTCATCTTCAAATAATTTTTGTACCTGTTCATCTATTTCTTTCGTTTGTGTTTCTGGGAGTCGATAATTTTTAATGTACACCGGGCTATTGTCATTTGTTTGTATGCGTTGTTCGTAAAAGTTGTTTACACTTAACTTTTCACCAGATAAGTGGAAAATGTTTTGAAAATCATTTATAATCATTCCAATGCTTTATTTTGCATGTGGATCTTTAGTTCCAATATCTACACTTTTCAGTAAAGTGTTTAATCGATCAGTTTTATTTCGTGTATTGTCATTATTAACACAATATATATTGTATTCATTCAAACTTTTAATATTTAATTTCAAATTGTTTAACTTGATTGGTTTTTCCGTTGTGTTTAAGATTTTTATGTGCTTCACACCATATTGTGGTATTAAACAATTAGCTATAAAAACTCCAGTCGCAATTTCATTGTTCAACACAATGCTGTCTTCTTGTACTTCTATGTGAATGGGAACGACCAACTCCGATCTGGCAGGTACAAAAATATTGTTTTTATGTTGTTTGGTGTTTAACGGCAAGATCACGTCGTTATCGTTGATAGTGAAGGTCATTGTATACGTTTCAAAATCAATTTTGCACATATATTTCGTCGGTAATGTCAGTCAACTTCGCTATTTCATTTGTATTTAAGTTTCTAAAATTGTAATTCTTGCATATGGACACATCAGCTCCAGTGTCAATCAGAAATGTTAATTTCATGTTCATATTTTTGCATTTTAAGATTATAAATGCTGTAGATTTCAGGAAAATGTTGCATATTCTTAAATTTGGCCATCTTGGATCACATCTTCTGTCATCCGTGAGTTTCGTTGATATTGGTATTTTTTATTATGTTCATGATATTGATTTTTGTTACATTTACAATTGCTGCTTGTACTGCACCCGTAATTATTACTACGTCTTTCGTAATTGTTATTTGCTTTGTTGTACACATTATCGCGAATATTCCTTCTGTCATTGTATCTAACATTGCTATAATTACTGTTATTATTTTGAAATCAATCTTTATTATTGTATCCCTTATTAAATCTTTTGTTGTTGCCATATTTTATCCTACTTTGATAGCTCTCCTTACCATTAACCACGAAAATGTTCTTATTCTGTATGTCAAGAGTCTTCGCTGCGACCGCACATCTTTGCGCAGCCTCATTCAGCGTTTGAGTGGAGTTGGCCAACAAAATCGGTTTATAGAGTTCATCTATTCCTTTCATGAATACATTTAATGCTAAATTGCCGCTAGCCTTGTATATAGCATCTCTCGTTTCTGGAGAAGGTTTTGCTAAACTATGTATTTGAAATCCACTTAACTGGTCTGATAACACAGAAATTTTCTCTCTGAATTCATTTATTGATAAATTTCCTTGATTTTCCGATCCTAACCCTGATAGCACCTGTTGCAGTGATGCAGTAATCAGTTGTTGTTTTAAGTCATCAAATGTGGAATGTCTATTGGCTCTACCCAAAGTGCATCGCACTTCATTTGATAATTTAAAATTGTAAATGTATGTAACGAATGTTTCCTTATCTTCTTCTTGCAGCAAACTATGCAAAAGGTCAGCTTGCTCAAAGAATTCATCCAAAAACTTGAACGTTCCTTAAATATTTGCAGGTTTTTACCTACTACTGAAATGTCAAATGTAGCCATATTTGGTAAACTTCTTACATGCGTTTCTTCCTCTTTTATTTTTAAGATATTCAAAATGTTCTCTACTTCCTTGCAAATATTATCAAATTTTGCTTCTAAATATGTTAATTCATTGATATCAATTAATTCAGCGCTCTCTTTAAATTCAGTTTTTAAAGTACTTAGCTTAATAAATTTATCTATTATATATTTTCGCTTAAATTCTCTATTGATATTCTTTTTCAAATTTGTTCTTAAGTTTTCTAATTCTGATATAATTTTACTGATATTTTCCATCTAAACTTCTTAATAGTTAAAAATATACAACATATCTTTCAGTGTGAACTACCCTAATCGAAAATAGTGAATCATTGTATTTAAAGCACCCTTAATTCTGGGTTTTATACAACTCTGTTTTGGCATTTAGTACTATATGTCAAAATGACATTTTCTTATTATTGTTTTTGTTTTTAGTTTTCCTTATTCTTGCAATTCATTATTTTTCTGTTTTTTTTTTTGTCTTGTAATTAACAAAATATTTTTGTGTATTTTAAATAAAATTTTTATGTTTTGTTAATTCATATAATGTCTTAAACGTGTGTTGGTGCTGTGTTGTTATATTTATTCTTCTGTGGCATTTGTTTTTCAATGTCGCTTATTTGTAGCCAGAGTTGTGACGCAATATTCCAGGGTGGTGGAGGGTCCGAGTTTATTCTGCTTTTTAAATCAGCCAGCTGCTTGCGCAATTTAACAATCTTACCGCCTTTACGGTGTTTAGGTTTTTCTGTAACAGGAATTCTCGTCAATTTTTCCTCCTGTCGTTTTTGTTACCGGGTAAAGTACCCGCTCATTGGAAGCCGTTTATGACCAGGATTTGCCGCTGGTGAGGAATTTGTTTCTTCCAAAGAAAATTTTGTGGAACTTGGCAGGATCTCCATGTGGTGAACGTAGGGCAATAATTTAAAGGACCTGCCTATTATTGTTGCCGGCGCTTAAAAACGCCACTGGCAGAAATTATATTTTATTTCCTGGCACTCAAAAACGCCGAAGAAAGTTTTAATGCAGTCAATAGTGCAAAGTAAAACAAATTGGTTTTATTTGAAGCCAATAGCTCGGCTGTTAAAACTAGAATTGCTTTATTTTCCAAATGTTCACTCTTATATATAAAATGTAACGGTATCCTTAATTCTATTTCCTTTTAATACATCGTCCTTAAAAATAAACAATATTTAATAAACATAAACAGCTGTTGAGTTCATAACAGCTGTTGAGTTCTAAACTGTTGATCGATTTTAGGGTTCTATGAGTGGATTTATTAATCGACAAATCGATTACACCACACAGGTACTTGATTCACCAACCACGATTTGTAGTTTGATTGAAATGAAATTTGCAATATGTGACGGAATGTGGCACAAAATTAATTTATTACATTTATTGAAATCGGTTCAGATTTCGATATAGCTCCCATTCATTATATGTTTTTTTGATTTCAATGAAAATTGGAACGATTGACGGAATAAGGCACCAAAATGAATTTAACACATTTTGTTAACATCTTTTCATATTTGGATATAGCTTATTTCATATAGCTCCCAACATAATTTTATGTTTCTGATCCTGTATAATTGTATATTTCCGTTGACTGAGAATAGCATGAATGCCAATTTTGTCAAATGCTTTCGAAAAATCAAGAGATTTGAGGGAAATGTGTTTTTTACGTAGAAGTAGTCTAAGAAAATTGGGTCAGCAATTGACTTACCCTTTCTAACTTCAAATTGAAAAGAACTAAGAAGTTTATTTACAGTTATGAGCCACCATAATTATATTCCAATGATTTTATCAAGTAGTTTGGAACAACGTGTATTTAGAGATATAGGCCTATATGCCCAAACTAATATTTTATAAGAATTGGGATTTGGAATTGGTATTACGTGTCTGATTTTGCATATGTGAGGAATATACGTAATAAGAATGTTATAATGTAGGAAGTCCGGATGCTCTTTTGATTTATTACCGAATTTCTTACTCATTTGCTAGTCAATTCTATCAAAACTTGGAGTTGTGCCTGCAAGTCGATTGAGTGCACATTTTCATTCAAATACAATTATGTCGTTTTCTTAAGAGCTGACATATTTGTTCGTACATAGAAATCTGGGATTTTGGTATTGTAATACACCTTTACTTTTTCTTGTAAATAGCATTAGCTTTTCTATAATTGATAAGGTTATCATGTGTTATATTTCTTCAGGAAACGTTTAGGGGTCTGTTTTCTCCAATTAAAAAAGTGCTGGAGTAGGAACTTCAAGATTGGCAGGATTTTCGTTTATAGGACATAGAAGCCTGGAATTCAAAATCGCAGTAATTTGACAGATAAGTGTGCGCAACTCATCAAATGTTAAGACGGATAGACCAACAGCACGTCGACATTACTGCTGCCTCCCAAAGGCTACCAAAGTGTGGCCTCTGGGAGGAATAAACTTCCTACTTATCCCATCATCAACACATTAACGATGTACCTTATCAAAGTTGGTTTGATCAAAAAATAATGTTTGAAGCTCGGTCAATTCATTTTTCGCGCCTACAAAAACTGTTGCATTATCCGACGACTGTATTTGGCTTTCCTCGGAGAGAAATAAATCTATTAAGCGAGGATAGGTAGCGAAGCATATGCATATAGATGTGTATGTTTTTATAGGTGGACGAGTTCGTACTTCCGACTTATAATAAAGTGGGCCACAAAAATCAACACCATTTACGAAAAATGTTCTGTTTGGAGTCACACGTTCCTTTAGTAAGCTGCTCATGATGTGCTCGACTACCTTTGGTTTCACCCGAAAACAACATATATATTCGCCAAGTATATTGTTTACAAATGTCTTTCCTTTAATAGAACTTTGTCGGATAAAAGCCAATAGTTATTGCGGTTCTGCATGCAAAAGTTTGCGATACCCTATAATTTTTGCCTTTGTTACTGGGTGAACTTTCGGAAAAATTATTGGATGTTTTACTCCGGGTAGTAGAATATAATTGGGGATAGAGAGTACAACTTACTTTTGGACATATTTTGGATACATCTTTTTTGAGGCTCAATGCCTTGTACTCTGCGGAAAGACTTACTATTTGGATATTTCACATCATAATTATTGTCCCCAATTCGATTTTCTTTACAGTTGGAGGATATTCATAATCATTTAACTTCTTCAAATCTTAAAGGTGGATTCTTTACAGTTGGAGGATATTCATAATCATTTAACTTCTTCAAATCTTAAAGGTGGATAGATAGGTATACGTAGGTAAAAATATGTTGGATTCTTTTAAATGAGTTACGAAATTTGCATAAAACTGAATAATCGACAAGAGCATTAATTGTAGGACAGTTTTACGAAGCTCAGCTAATGTAGTCAAAATATTTACACTAGTTGGCCAGTTTTCCTCGATGTCTTTTAAAAATTGGGGTCCACTTTTCCATAAAATTGATTTAGAGAGCTCTATTGGGTTGCTTCCCTCTCTCGATAAAATATCAGTTTCGTTGAGCGCTGTGGGAACATGATGCAAATTTATATACGGTGGGCTCGTATACAAAGCTGCACCAGTAAGATAAAATGCCACAAAAATATTATAATTTGAAGCTTCTTCTCGAATCGAGGTGTCGGACCAACAGTGATATTCAAACTCAGTGTGGCTTTCCAAAATACCCTTCAAAAGTTGTGGCAACGGTAGTGCACCAACAACTCGAGTTTTGGAACGGTAAGAACCTTTTAAAGTGCTACTTTCGATTTAGAGCAGAGAAGCTTTACTTGTCTTAATTCTACAATTTCTGTTCTCACATAAATACACGCTACATAAGCTGCCAAACTGGAATCACAAAATCCGTGTACTTGTACTTTGGAATGGGGAAATGAAACAAACCTTGGGAAAGGTTAATTTGTTTACAATTGAAAATAAATCGAGAAAATCTAACAACTGAACATGTAGGGCTTGCGATAGTGCTTCGTCCTATTTATGTTTATGCTTCCAAAGCGATTGCATGATAACCTTGACCTTAGTAATAACCGAACCGATCAATCCCAAGCGAGCGATTGATGATAAAACTGAATGCTTTGTGACTGACTTGTCGCACAAAAATGCGATAAAGTAAAAATGAATATGTTATCCTTCGGATTCCATATTAATCCCAAAGTTTTTACATTAGTTTTATATTACATAGTTCCATCTTGGATCTTTATATTTTTCTCAATATTAGAAGGTGGAACACAGCTGGATCATTATAACATCATTTCCCAATATTAACTTTCCCAATAGTAGTAATTGAGAACTAGCACCCGTGAGCAGATCATCGACATAAAAATATCACAATATTACAGTTTGGACGAGTGGAAAATTCTCACCTTCGTCCATACATACTTGGTACATTATCCGAAGACATTGTCGTTGTTCCATAGGTCACGGTATTAAGCTTATATATTTTCACGCTTTTGCCACTATTATTCCTCCACAAAATGCACTGCAAATATTCGTCCAGATATGAGACTCTTATACAGCTGTATATCTGCAGATGTCACCACTATGTGCTACCTTGAAGAATTGTCACCCAAACGAAGTTTCCCTTCACTTAGTAAATCAAAAAAATGTAGCACCCCCAATTAAAATATCTATTCGTCCATGCTTGTTGATGTTGGGATCGACGAGTTTAAAGGTTTTGGGAATGTCCCATTTTTGTATATCCAACGACGATCCAGGCTGGTATTCTGTTATTGTCGGAACGACTACAGCAGGAATTTCAAACGAGAAACTTCTGTGGCACGATTATATAAGAAGATAAGCAGGCTTGTCCGTTAAAAACCCGCTATTTCCTATATCAGATACGTTTATGTACGACTTCATCACCGATAAGTTGAGTTGATGTGCAGTAACAAAATTAAGTTGCGAAGCAGAATCTAAAATTGCTCTACATGGTATGATATCTCCCCATGCTTTTTTAACCATTACAATGGCTGTTGCTAGCAACATATTATTGCATGAAAAATCTCCAGTTGTCTTGAGTCTGTAGCGGGTTCATTTGCAGAATGATCACCAACATTTTCCATATGCAATAATGAGTGGTGCCTCGTAGAGCAATGATGACAACTTCAAGATTTGCTTGTTTAACAAGACAGTTAAAACACAAGGTCAGTAGTTTTACTTCCTTAAATCTAAATATTGGAGCTGATATTCAAAGCGAAACCAATTTTTTTTAAAATGGTCCTTGGAGTTGCAGAAAATAGATAAGGCATTTGATGTAGCAGCTGCTACTAATACATTTCTCGAACCAGATTTTTTTGTAATTGGACGTATAGATGACCTTTCACCCATTGAGCTTTCCAGGTTCTCCAACAAGCGACATCTGTTTTCCAAAAATGTTGCCATTGACGACCGTGAAGACAATGTATTAGACTTTAGTTGCTTTTCCACTTCAACTGTGTACTAACGTCCAATTTCGATGATACTAAAAATATTAAGTGGTCTGATTTTCTGTACACATCGAATTCAAAGCTCTCATATGTGCATTAATGTTGTCACTCAATTGCCTTAAACCAACAGCACAACACTTTTAAACTATTTTGAGACTGAATATCTCTGATTAACTTATTTGTTGAGGTTCCTGGTTCAAGAAGAGCCATCAATCGATACCTCAACAATTAACTGTTGTCATCAAGAGAGAAGGAGCAATAAGAAAGAAGAAGCAAGAAACAAAACTTTTGCCGCAAAATTGAATTGTTTTATTTATTTATTTATTTCATATAGTAATATAAGCCACCAAGGAAACCAATAAAATTATATTTGGACCGCCAAAGTCTTTTAATTGGAACAAGTGTTTCATGTACCTACACCAACAGCGTCTAATTGATGTTGTTCATTATTCATAATTAATGTTGTTCGTCTTTGTACAACAAATACTTTCGGCTCTAAATATTTTTAGTAGATTAAGTGCATACGCATGTACTTGTACAAAGGACCCTAGACCCTATGATTGGGCATCCGTTGTTAGGTCAAATGTTTTTTTTATAATCGTGAAAAAGGACAATCCCTTCTTCTAAAGCACGGATTTCATTGATAAGCATTAATCTTCCCGATTTCACCCTAAATTATTCTGTTAGTGGCTTAGCAATGAACGCGAAATAAAACGTGTGTAATAGCTTGCTAATCCTGAAATCGCCAAAAAAAATTTTTGCCAATTTTATCTATTTTTAAATGACTGTTGCAGTTTTCGGTTTTGATCGAGTTGATTCTGGGATTTTTCAACTTTTATAAATATAATATATTATACTATATCTCACCATAATTTCACTATACGATTCTCTATTGTTATGCTGAATGTTAATGTTTTTGCTGATGTAGTGAATGTCCTCTGTTGATGATGTTGCTGCTGATGTTTTCTCCTTTATTTCTTCGCAGCCCAGACTGTTTCGAAGCATGGTGCAAATGGTTTGTCAGTTCAGAATGTCTTTTTTTTAATTCTTGTATACCTCAGAGTACAATTTCTTCGTCGCTATTAATGCTATTAAAGTCTAGTTAAAAACTTTTTAGCATTGTTCCGCGCCAATTAAGATATTCATTTGCGTATTCTTTATTACATATTAAATGAAGATATTCACTTTCGTTGTCTTTATTAACATGTTCTTTGCAAATTAAGTTTTCTTATTAAAATTCGAATAAATCCAATCCAACATTCATACGTTGCCGTGCAGGCTAAGCATTGATGCTCACAACTCGCCTCGTTTGTGGTGTTGCATTTTATATTCCCCCACCCAACAATTTTGCTGTAGTTTATGCTGGGAAATAATATGCGCAATATCGTTGGAATAGTAGAGTGGTTTGATATTCCATTAGACTATGTTAACTTACATATCGTGTTTGGGGCACATAGCATATTGGGTGCACCAAATACAAGAGATCGGCAGTTGTCCAAATCTGAATCGATGTCAATATAATGTGATAAGTAAAATTTTTATCTAAATTCCGTGACATATTCCAAATTTCATTGGAATTAAACATACATAGCGTGAGGCTTTATCAACATCTGAAATCGGATATACATATTGTCTTTGGTACAACAAATACAAACAGTAGACCGGAAATATATATGCAACCTATATCCAAATTTTAACAGGTTTCAATAAAATAAAGTAAGTAAATTTTGTACCAAATTCCGTCACATATTTACAATTTTATTGAATCATACATAAATATCGTAGTTGGTGAAGTAAGTACATGAAACTGGCCAAAAATATCTAAAGAAACTATATCGACATCTGAACTGATTTTAGTAAGTTGTAATAAATAAATTTTTGTACCGAACAACGTCACATATTGAAAATGCCATTGGTTCCAGACATGCGTATCGTGGTTGGCGCACCAAATACAGAAAATCGGTCGAAAATATATAACAACTTATTTCAATGTAATTTGACAAATAAATTTCAATACCAATACCAAAGAGTTTGACAAATTAATTGTAAAGCAAATTCCGTCACATATTCCATATGTCAATAGAATCAAATATATCTATCATGTTTTGTGCATCAAATACATAAATCGGCCGAAAATATGTATGGTAGCTATATCCAAACCTCAACCGATTTCAATGCAATTTTACAAATAAATTTCTATACGGAATTACATCACATTTTCCCAATTTGAGTTGAATCAGACATACATATCGTGTTTGGTGCATGAAATACATGACATCTGCCAAAAATATGTAAGGCAGCTTTATCTAAATCTGACCCGATTTTAATAAAATGTGATAAATTAATTTTTGCACCAAATTTCGTATGAAAATTTTGTTGCTATATCCAAATCTAAACAGATTTGAATATAATTTGACAATTAAAATTTTAGGCCAACTTCCGTGAAATATTCCGAATTTTATTGAAATTGGGGATACATAGTGTGATCTATAACCAAATCTGAACGTGCAAAATTGAAGATTTTGTAAGTATACTGATGCCTTTTTCGAGACTTTGATCCATCAGACTGCATAAATTTGTATTCCCTATATTTTTCTTGCTATAAATTTCAAATATTCAATTTCTATGGGATATGAATAATGCTGCCAAAAACACTTTTTCACAGTTTTTTTAAAAAATTAATTACTGGATAATTGTCATTTAGTAATATAGCTTTAAAGCGTTTTGTTTGTGGAAAGGTCTACGTAACTTTCAGTAGCACTAAGATTAGCTTTCAATATCATATAAGTTATTTAGATTGAGTGAAGCGCTAGAGCAGTTTTTTACAGCGCACATAGAAATGATTTTAATCTTGTTCAAATTTGAATTTGCTGTATAATCTATAGGAAAATACGGTAATTAAATTTATATACAATGATGGAATTTATAGCGGAGATCAAGGAAAATATGTTGCTTTCAGATTTTTTATTGGATAAACATTTGATTTTATTATGCTTATTTTAAAGGGAAAGGCAAAATTTAGTAATATGAGAATTTCAGAAATATTTGTATACCCTCCACCATACTATAGAGGGTATATTAACTTTGTCATTTCGTTTGTAACTGCTCGAAATACTCATATCAGACTCAACAAAGTATATATATTCTTGATCAGCGTAAAATTCTAAGTCGATTTAGCGTTGTCCGTCTGTCTGTCCTTTTGTCCGTCTGTCTGTTGTAATCATCTCTATCTTTAAAATGAATTGAGATAGATGGCTAAAATTTTGCACTCATGTTTATTTTTCCAGTAGGCAGGTTAAGTTCGTAAATGGGTCCACGGTCTTCGTATAGCCCCCATATAACTGTTCCTGCCTATATTCTGCATTTTGATGATTTTAGCAACATTATTCTCCGGAAGTGTTTCAAATTTGGTATTTGAAGTTCGAAATGGATACTACACCCTAAGACAGCAAATTATTTGTGCAGGCCCACGTTTCGTATAGCCCCCATGTAACGGTACCTCCCAATATTCGGTATTTTGATGATTTTAGCGTCATTATTAACCAGAATTGTTTCAAATTACCCATTTGGAGTTGGTTATGGGAACTACAGTCTGTGACAGGAAATTGTCTATGCAGGTCCAGGTCTTCGCACAGCTCCGATATAACGGTACCTCCCTATATACGATATTTTGATGATTTTAGCTACATTATTCACCGTTTATTTCAAGATTCGAATTTGAATATGGTAATGGCTTATGACATACAATGCCTATGAAATTCTACTGAGAGGATTGCGTGATTATTCTTTCTGGATTATTCTGGAAGAAAATTTCGATTGTGACTTATGTGTAAATGTTTATATTTTTCTAGTGATAGTTGAGCATCTGCAAAATTACACCAGTTTTCTATTTTTGAAAATATATTGCCAACATTAATTGTCGAAATTTTCTGGTGAGATAAGATTCTAATTATTATGAAATCATCAGTATAAGATAAAGATTAGATTTCAATCTGACTGTTTATGTAGAGCAATGGAAAGAAACAATAAGAAAAATAAAACAAATAGTATTAATTTCTTTTCTTGCAAAATTTGATTGTTTATTGAACTGCTTTTGTAATGTTTTCAACTGTAAGGATTACCTCTTTTCAAATATGGTGTGTTGGCGACAGTGACCGTGATGGGTTTCGCTTCAAAGAATAAAAATAAGTGAACGCAATGGTTCTTAGCGATCGCTGAGGATCTCATGTCGTCTACTACTACATATGCAAACTACTTCCAATGAGAGCATGTGCAACAAGATGAGGTTACCGACAACAACCAATGCCCAGCGACGATCCGCTCACTACGGTCTCCGCCAGGGGAGTTGTAAAGGAGATGCCTGTGCGCCAATCACCATCCGTGATTGATCGAGCAAGGGAAGTTGAGGGACAAAGTATCTAACTTATACATTGCCGCCCACCTTGCTATACATGCATGTGTATCATCTAAATAAAGCTCAAAAGAATTATGTTATATATTAATTCATGTGCAATAAGGTTTACAAGTTATAGGTTAGGACGTGAGTTCAGTTTATTTGTGAGCATTTTATTCAAATCATTTTAATTCATTTAATTAGATATATATATCGCGGCAATTACAAATTGACGGGCCCGAAATTAACCAACCAAACTAGGTATATTTCGCAAACAACAGACTTAATTATGTAACACGACTAACTTGACGACTGGTCGCCTAACAATACCCTGAGCAGTTCGGACGTCTACAACGCGAACGTTACCGTCATTACCGGGATGTGTCTCGACTACACGTCCTAGTTTCCAAGAAGTAGGCGGAAGTTTTTCATGCCTAATATACAAAATACTTTGTACATACTTTTGAGTGCGGTTGAAGCGCTGGGAAAAACTAGCAATAAACAATAAATATTCAAAAATTACATATTTCCCAGCCGCCTTAAAATACCACATGTGAACAATTCGGTGATCTTGTGCGCTGACGCATACGATAATGTGTCAGATAATAAAGGTTATGACCCACACGCACAGATATCGATGCGCTCAGTAGATGCACAAGATCACTTGAATGAAATGTAAAGCAGCCCTGCGATGTTCTCCATTCAATATTAGAATAGATAAGAACAATTGTGTGGCTGCGACTAGGTTAAGTTAGATTAGTTTCAGCAGTACATAAGGAAAATATTTTGGAAATAAAACTAGAATTGATTCAACAGCCAAACCGTTCGGTTGGCTTTCTCTTCTCATACATTGGTCAATCGAGCCTTCACTTTTTTTATAAAGTGAAAAGAACTAGCGACCACAAAAAAGAAAATTGTAGGAGTTTTCCCCCACCAGTGGTAAGAGACTCTCTAAAAGTAAATGTAGCTATTCTTCAGAAGAAGAGGAGAATTTCTGCAAAAAAGAAAGTCCGTTGAGGCATTTTAAATGTAAGACCATAGGGGCATTTTTAAAAATAGCTGAAGGGATTAATTAATTATAAAGAGCCACAAGGACAAAATTTAAACATATATATTAAAAAAGACCCTCGGGGCAAGTTAAAAAAAAAAAAAAAAAAAAACAAAAAGAGGACAAAAACAGTCCCACATAAAAATATACAATTTTGGAAAAGAGGACATCAAAGTCCCAACTGAAAAAAAAAAAAAACAAAAAATAGATAAAAGCCAAGAAGGCAATATAAAAAAGTTTTGAAAAGAGGACAAATGAACCCATCTAAATTAAAAATGTATAAAAAAATGGAAGAAGCTATCACCACTTTGGCAGACTATTTCCAGCTGTTAACGTCGACGTCAGCCTTTGAAAAGGTGAAACACGTCGCGGCATGGAAGGTACTGGTAGAAAATACATATTACCAGTTACGACGGTACTTGAGGGTACACCAAAAATATCTTCCAACCCATATGAAGACATTACCCTGTGATGTAGATGTGTGTATGTTATCAGCAATGAAGCTTTTAGCAACCCGGAGTCGCAATAACACAGACTTGGACATCGATGAAGAAATCGAAGATTCGATGAAACCTCCATTACGATGGATACTCTCGCAGAAATGTGAATATTTAACTTGGGAAGAGCAAATGGAAGAAAACAGACAACTTAACTATGTCGAAACAAAGGAAGATTACGACAGAGAATTGGACGATGGTTTGCACGAACAAATGCAAGCCTATGAAAATAATTTACAATCTCTGCAGGGACAAGCAATCGAATTGCGTTCGCAACTAATAATCGAAGTGGAAAAAAGTGAAATGATATTGAGAAATGCGAAGGCCCACGAAAAATATTTGCTCGCCAAATCTGAAGAAAACCTGCGGGCCAAAGATGAACAGTTCGAAGAAAAACATCGTGTTCAGGAAGATTAAGTGCAACATCTGAAAACGAAGTTAGAGAAAGTCAATGAAAAATTGGCTAGCTCAGAAAGAGCGCGGCAAGTCTTGGAAGCTGAGAGAGATGACCTGTCCAAACAACTGGCAGATGTAAAAGAGGAACATAATTCTGTGAAACTCAAACCAATTCGATGCTTGGATGAAAATTTTGGGAAATGGAGATCCTCACATCAATTATTAAATAAATTCCCGCCGGCAAGTCCTCATTCTGAGGAACGGGAAGAAGAAGAATATTCTGGTGTCGTGTTAGCGCTGACATATAGAAAACCATTTCGGGAGGAACCTCTCAATTTATTAAAAAACAATCGATGCAATGGCAATGAGGACGAACATTCTGTAAAAAAAGTAATAAATAGTCTTATTGCAGAAGAGGAAAAAGAAGAAAAGCTGCCACGCACAGAAGATCCAAAAATTGTCTACGAATGTGGTAAATTTGCAGGAAAAGAATGCATCGATGAATTAGAAAAAGCCCAAGAAATGTCTCTGGTTTCGGAAGTATATCACCAGAGCGAACTCAATTACAAGCCACGCATAACCTTAAGAACGGAAGACGACAAAGCAGAGCGTACCATGGAGCCAATTGTAATCCTTTCCGACGTGAATGATGGCGGTCTGCATCGATGGACTATTAATGCGGTATGGAGAATGAAGCCGGCAGATAAAGGTGGTGGAATCGGCAAGAGAGGCTGGATTAAACGTTGGAGTCGTTTCCTGGAAGCGGTTACCTGATATTATTTCAACATATATAGTATAGTAAAATTAGTTTTAAATCTAAATATCTAAATATTTTTTATACAGTCCTGTTCTACACCCATTTAATTTCTAATACAGTCCACTAAAATATACGCATTTAAGCCGCCCGGGAGAATGTACAAAATACTTTATACATACTTTTGAGTGCGGTTGAAGCGCTGGGAAAAACTAGCAATAAACAATAAATATTCAAAAATTACATATTTCCCAGCCGCCATAAAATACCACATGTGAACAATTCGGTGATCTTGTGCGCTGACGCATACGATAATGTGTCAGATAATAAAGGTTATGACCCACACGCACAGATATCGATGCGCTCAGTAGATGCACAAGATCACTTGAATGAAATGTAAAGCAGCCCTGCAATGACCTCCATTCAATATTAGAATAGATAAGAACAATTGTGTGGCTGCGACTAGGTTAAGTTAGATTAGTTTCAGTAGTACATAAGGAACAAATATTTTAAATAAAAACAGAATTGAATTAACAGCCTAACCAGTCGGGTTGCTTTCTCTTCTCATACACCTAATGACTACTAAATCATTGATTGCAACATTTCTCTCCGGATATTTCCATTTATAACGCTTATTCAAACTAAACAAATACTCTTCTTTCCATTAGGTGGAACTGATGCGTCAATGCCTTCAGTTTTCTATACCGATTGACTAAACTCAATGACGATTCTTCAAAAAGGGGTTCTGGCGGAGCAAGAAGGGGGGCACCTATAAGAAAATGGCCCGGTGTAAGCGCTACCAATTCATCGAGACTATCCGACATAGCATATAGGGGCCGAGAATTGAAACAGGCTTCCATGCGAGCTAATATAGTCGAAAATTCTTTAAACGTATATAACAAGGACTTGGCATGCCGATAAAAATGTTTTTTAAAACTTTTGACTGCTGCCTCCCAAAGACAACCCATGTGGGGAGCGCCAGCTGGTATAAATTGCCAAGTAAGTTCCTGATACCCCATAGAGGAACACTAAGAAATGTTCTAAAATCTTTTTCGAATTCATGCGAAGCACCAACAAAATTAGTCCCGTTGTCCGAAAATGTGGTTTTTGGACAACCACGACGACCTATGAATCGATAAAAGATAGCCAGAAATGAAGCCGTCGATAGATCAGACGCCACCTCTAAATGCACAAAGACACAAACGTATCCTTTAGTGATACGACAAGCACGACCCGGAAATGACTTAATATCAAAAGGTCCAGCAAAGTATACTCCAGTTGTAGTGAAAGGTCTATTTATCGAAGTTTTTTCGGGAGGAAGTGCAGCCATAATCTGCGGACACGATCGATTTTTCTCTAGCCAGCAAACCTTACAACGATTAACTATTGCACGGATGAGCGTTTTGACACGAGGAATCCAAAACTCCATTCGAATTATACGCAATATTAGCGTATAATTCGCTAATTGATTCTTGAATGTGCGTATTCAACAAGAAGACGTGCTAAACGACAATTGTATGGCAGAAAAATTGTGCGCTTTTCACTCTGAGATAAGGTGGGAGAATGTACTAAACGTCCATGCAGACGCATAACACCAAACTCGTCTAGAATGGGGTTTAAAGAAAGTAGGGAGCTAGATGAAGGTAAATGCCGTTTGTCCAGAAGATGTTTATACTCATCTGCTCAATAAAACTTCTGTGCCAACATGGCTAAATAATTTTTAATCATTCTAATTTCTTCCAAGGTTGGGGTTTTACTCGTGAAACAATTTGCAGGCCGCTTGTGGGGGTGGGTTTTATGGATAAAACGGTACATATATGCCAAAACCCGCAATGCTAGGGGCTACTCTTGTCTTGAATTTTTGTTCGCATATAAATTACCCCCGCGTATGCTTTCTCCGAAGCATCAGGAACACATGTAGTTCTGCCAAGGTGTTTGGTTCATAACGAACCCAACTCGGAATTGTAATCGGGTTAACATGAGGGTAATTTTCAACAAAAGTGGGCCAGGAATTCTTTGTAGCAAGAAGAAGCGGATCGTTCCATCCGATGCTATCTGACCACACCTTCTGCATAATAATTTTTGCGACCACTATAACGGGTGCTAACCAACCTACGGGATCAAACAATTTGGCTATATGTGAGAGGACTTCCCGCTTCGAATAATTAAATTTCTTAGGGACGGGATTTACACAGAAAAAGAACGAATCCAAACTCGCATTCCATCGAATACCCAATGGTTTGGAACTACTTGCTTCTATGAAGGAAAGAACCTGAGCGTCGACTATATGGTCAGTTGGCAAACTAGCAAGAACAGATTTGTCGTTTGCAGTCCACTTCCTCAACTCAAATTTAGCGGTGGATAAAGATGCAATGAGCTGATCCCGAGCATCCCGAGGTTTCTAGGTCATGAGCGCCAGCAAGGACGTCATCAACATACATACTTTTAGGAAGGATATTTGACGCCAAAGGATATTTAGACTCACAATCATCAGCAAGTTGGAACAAATTACGAATTTCTAAATAAGGGGCACAATTTACTCCAAAAGTGACAGTTTGCAATTCGTAATCTGTAATGGGGTCATTGGGGGATTCGGGAAACAAAATTCTTTGAAGAGATGTATGTTGTGGGTGAACGCGTATTTGACGATATTTTTGTCACAATTAAACACGAACCGAAATAAGCGCCATTTCAATATTAACAAGACTAAGTCTGCTTGGAGAGTTGATTCCACGTGAAGGATGTCGTTTAGGCTTATACCAGTAGAAGTTTTATTTGATGCATTAAAAACTACGCGCAATTTGGAAGTCTGTTTTTCTAGATTGACAACTGGATGATGGGGTAAGCAACATACTAGAGGCGCTTGTGAGGGAGAAACAGAGCACATGTGACCTAAGTCAAGATACTCGCGAACAACTGCATAATACATTTCTTTGAGAGAATGTTGGCGTAAAAGCGAATTTTCGTTCCTAAAAAATTGACTAAGAACATTTTGACGCGAATCACCAATTTTCATACTGTGAGAAAATTCAATACGGATGGGAAGTGTGACCACTTAACGACCCTCTGAATTTCTGTTGGTTGTAGACCGGTAATTGTTCTCGCAGAACTTGTCTGATGGCGAAAGTAATTTGCGTTTGGGGACCTCCTCAAGTTCCCAAAACCTCAGAATGGTTTTGTTGAGGCTGTCTTCCTCAAAGTGGTCGTAAAGACCTCCAACGGAGAGGAGAGAATTGGGCCCGAAAGGATCCAACCAAAGAAGGTATTTTGCGCCAATAAAGAACCTAATATCTTTTGTTGTACCCAGGCAACAATATTTGCGGATATAAGTCTGCACCCAACAACATATCTACGGAACGGCAGTCAAAAATGTTTGTATCCGCCGACCGGAGATTTGGCAAAGAACGAGCTAAAACAGGATCGACAGCAAAGGATGGAAGATTACGAGAAATCTTGGGGAGAACAAAAGCATCTGTTTTCAACAAAATTGAAGCACTTAAGCGAGAGCTTATACAAATCCGACAGTTTTCCCTGGAGGTAGCGAAGGACGAACCATTTACACCAGAAATGGTTGCAAGAGTGGATCGAGACGATAACTTCAATCTATTTTGAAGGTTCTCAGTTATAAAACTAGCCCCAGACGCCGGATCAATGAGGGCTTGAACAGGATAAAAATTTCCTTCGTGAACAATATTAAAAATTGTGGTACCGAGAAGGACTCGAGAGTTATGTGATGTATGAAACACTTGACGGTTTACTACTACTATCTAAATTAGAATTGGAATGAGCTCTTGGGACTCGGACTGTAGGCGAAACATTTAAAGAGGAGCTATTTGTAGGTACCGATCTATTAGCTTTGTGCATAAGGTATGATGCTTTTCATGAGATACATAACAACTATGTGCACTGGGACAGTTACTAACCGAATTACCTCTAGACAAACAATTGAAACACAAGCCATACTGTTTTCCAACTGTAATTTTTTGATCAAAAGACATCGTTTTGAAACGATGACAAGAATAGAGCGCATGATTACCATTAGGACATACAACTCAACGATGTTTTGAAAAAGATTTTATTGTATCAGGGAAGTTTTGCGCCAAATGTGCCTTAACGTTGCGTTGGTTTGGGGAATTTGATGAATCTATAACTTTTATGTCCCGCAAACAGGCAAGCGTCTGAATTCTCTCCGTGAGGAACGAATTGAGCTGAGCCCATGACGATAAGGAAGACTTATCTGTGAGACTCTGTTCCCCGAGAGTCACCGTAAGTTTTGGCAGACGCTGAATACAAATAAAAACTAAAATAGGATCCCAATGATCCGTGACAATGTCATAGACTGACATAGCAGATAAACAACCGTTTATGCCTCTTTGTAAAGTTTTAAGACCTGAACTCGTTTCATTAGATAACGATGGAAGATCGAACAAACGCTTTAAATGACTATTGACTAGAATTCTTTAGTTGTCATAAGCATCCTTAAGAGCTTTCCAAGCCAGAACAAAACTTTTATGAGTGAGTGGAAAATTCGACACCATTTCCCTAGCCTTACCTTGAGTTTTCTTAATTAAAACACATAACCTCTCAATATCAATTAGTCGGGAATTATTTATGAACATTTTAGAAAATAAATCCCGGAACGTGGACCACGACAAAAAATCTTCGTGAAAATCATCTATATCGCACGGCGGTAAATTAAGATTATGCATGATGCCGGAACCACAAGGCGGTAAACACAATTCGAAATTGAAATATAAGCACTACTCTGATTATCTGGATAAACCACATTGGATAAGGGTGGCAAACTATTATTTAGTACATTGCTTGGATTGGCAGTAGCTGACTGTGAAGTATTCGATCTATAGCTTGACCGCGCCACAGAAACCTGATTTTGGACATTCTGGGGGGTACTAACACGAATTCCAGCTGGGTGGAAGGAGGTGTCTTTGCAGACTTGAATTTCTGCAACAGTTCGGTTATTTCCGATAAACATTCCCTGGTGGACTGATATTTTTTATCAGCAGAAGCAATTCCGTCTGAGGTAGTACCCTCAATGGTTATCAAATATTCAAGATACTTTTCATAAGTATCCTTGACCTTGTACCACAAGTCTTGAAGTTCGGTATTTCGAATTTCTAAATTGAAAACCGTGTGAGTTTCTGCTTTAATCAATTTAAAAGCAGCAGCAAATTTTACTACATTATCGGAATCCCGAATAAATTGAGTTAGGGGAGTTGCAGACATGGTTTCAGAGTTCGATTTCAAGAAATACTATGAAAATATTCAAACAAAGTGAAGAAATGACGCAAAGTCTTGTTAAAAACACCCAAATAAATGTATAAGAGAAGAAAGTTTCAAGGTAAAAGGCAAATATTTGAAAATCGCAAAGGAAAACTAATTCGGTGGAAAGAATATTGAATAAATTCCCAAAATTTTCCAAAGAAATATGAAAAAAAAAAAAAACAAAAAGGTTATTAAAACGAATATATCGGAAAATGCAAATGAAAGAGTATATATAAATATCAAAATAAAAATCAAAATATATTTAAACTATTTATCAAAAATACTGAAAAAATTTGAAAAATAAGCAAAACATCGAAAATTTTGAAAAAACAAACACGAAAAATTTATTAATTATCGGTGTGTGCTGAGTGTAGGGTGCACGTATTTCAGACTGAAAAATATTGAAATGTAGACGTATACTGTTTATTTCTTTAAAAATAAGCAAACTTTTTAAAATATATTTTGAAATATCGATATTTTTTTCCTGCAGAAGAGCACAATAAAAAGTACGTATAAAATGCCGAAAGTAAGGTGACAAAAATAAAAAAAAATGTCCAAAAACACTTTTTTATCAACAATTATAAAAACCGAATTAAAAATTATTTTTCAAAATTTTATTTTTAAAATTCACAATTTTTGCACTGCACAAAGAAGAATGAAACACAAGCAGCGTCAGCAGAGCGCTCAATGTAAGCAATTGCCTCGCTACGAACTAACCAACGACGACGACCCAACAGTGAGAGTTGAGAAATAAATAAGTTGTTGTTATATAGTTAGTTGACTGACGCTAGAAAAAGGCGCTTCGAATTTGGAGTATTATTGTTATTCCAATTACACGGCAAACAGACCAACGAAAATGACCAAACAGTGTGTGTTGGGGCGAGGTACGGGGGAATTTAGCAAGTGTTGGTATGTTTGTATGTTAATTAGAAAAAGCGGCACTTGCAATGTTGTGATTTTATTCTCGTTGAGAGTAATACCGAATTGGTGAGATGTAAAGGATATCACTCGGCAATGCAGAAATGTGTGGAGAATATTGCAATAACCGAAAACCAAATTATGCACACTACAGCGGCAGGTTATTTTATAAGCAAATATATATATATATATATATATATATATATATATATATATATATATATATATATATATATATATATATATATATATATATATATATATTTTTTTTTTTTTTTTTTATTTATTTATTTTTTTTTTTTTTTGTTGAATAAATGTGAATTATGAAACACAAATTAACCGGGAAATTCGATTATTTCGCCAGAAAATGGAAAACAATGCGAATAAGCCTCGATTTAAAGGAATTTTTAATCGATTTTTTAGCAAAATAAAATTGTTGTGGACTGTATATTTAAAGATACCGCGAATTAGGGTAAAGCAAAGGCGACCAGTACCGCGAAGCAAACAAAAACTAACACTCTTCACTTATTTCTTTCAAAAAAATAGTACTCTAAGCTCACTATAACCAATTTCACTGAACTTACGTAACTTTTTTGATGTTGATGAATAGGATGATGTTGATGCGGTGGTGCGATTAATGAGGGGGGATGTGTGTTTTGCAGATGATTCCTTTTTAACAAAGAGAACAAAAAAAAAAAAACAATTTATAGCCAGGCAAACTTCTCCACTTGGCAAATCCGGCTCAATGCGACCAAAATGTTTATGTACAGCAGTGAGGGAGAAGAAACAATAAGAAAAATAAAACAAACAGGATTAATTTCTTTTCTTGCTAAATTTGCTTGTTTATTGAACTGCTTTTGTAATGTTTTCAACAATAAGGATTACCTCTTTTCAAATATGGGGTGTTGGCGACAGTGGCCGTGACAGGTTTCGTGTTCCAATGATTTTATCAAGTGGTTTGGAACAACGCGTGTTAAGAGATATAGGCCTATATGCCCAAACTGTTGTTTTATAAGAATTGGGCTTTGGAATTGGTATTACGAGGCTGATTTTGCATATGTGAGAAATATACGTAATAAGAATGGTATAATGCAGCAAGACCCGACGCTCTTTTGCTTTATTACCAAAGTTCTTAATCATTTGCTAGTCAATTCTATCAAAACTTGGAGTTGTGCCTGCAATTCGATTGAGTGAACATTTTTATTCAAATAAAATTATGTCGTTTTCTTAAGAGCTGACATATTTGTTCGTACATAGAAATCTGGGATTTTGGTATTGTAATACACCTTTACTTTGTCTTGTAAATAGCATTAGCTTTTCGATAATTGATAAGGTTATCATTTGTTATATTTCTTCAGGAAACGTTTAGGGGTCTGTTTTCTCCAATTAAAAAAGTGCTGGAGTAGGAACTTCAAGATCGGCGGATATTCGGTTATAGGACATAGAGGTCTGGAATTTAAAATCGCAGTAATTTGACAGATAAGTGTGCGCAACTCATCAAATGTTAAGACGGATAGACCAACAGCACGCCTCCCAAAGGCTACCAAAATATGGCGATCTGGGAGGAACAAACTTCCTATTTATCCCATCATCAACACATTAACGATGTACATTATCAAAGTTGGTTTGATCAAAAAATAATATTTGAAGCCCGGCCACATCGTTTTTCGCGCCTACAAAATCTATTGGATTATCCGACGATTGTATTTGGCTTTCCACGGAGAGAAATAAATCTTTTAAGCGAGGATAAGTAGCGAAGCATATGAATTTACATATGTATGTTTTTTATAGGTGGATGAGTTCGTACTTCCGACTTCTAATAAAATAGGCCACAAAAATCAACACCGGTTACGAAAAATTTTCTGTTTGGAGTCACACGTTCCTTTGATAAGCTGTTCATGATGTGCTCGACTACCTTTGGTTTCCCCCGAAAACAACCTATACATTAGCCAAGTATACTGTTTACAAATGCCTTTCCTTCAATAGACTTTTGTCGAATAAAAGCCAAAGCCATAACTATTGCTTTTGTTACTGGGTGACCTTTCGGCAAAATTATTAGATGTTTTACTTCGAGAGGTACAATTGAATTTTCCAAATATCCACAAATCCGTGTAAGCTCCTTCGTATCAATAATTGGGGATAGAGAGTGCAACTTACTTTTGGACATCTTTTGGATACATCTTTTTTGAGGCTCAATGCCTTGTACTCTGCGGAAAGACTTACTATTTGGATATTTTCATCATAATTATTGTCCCCAATTCAATTTTCTTTACAGTTGATGGATATTCATAATACTTTAACTTCTTCAAATATTTAAGATGGATAGATCGGTATACGTAGGCAAAAATATGTTGGATTGACTCGTATACAAAGCTGCACCAGTAAGATTAAATGCCGAAAAAATATTATAATTTGAAGCTTCTTCTCGAATCCACGACAAGACTCTCAAGGTGTCGGACCAACAGTGATATTCAAACTCAGTGTGGCTTTCCGACGGAAAGTGCAGCCAACAACTCGAGTTTTGGAACGGTAAGAACCTTTTAAAAGTGCTGTTTCGATTTAGAGCAGAGAAGCGATTGCATGATAATCTTGACCTTAGTAATAACCAGACCGTTCAATCCCAAGCGAGCGATTAATGATAAAACTGAACGCTTTGTGACTGACTTGTCGCACAAAAATGCGAGAAAGTAAAAAATGAATATGTTATCCTTCGGATTCCATATTAATCCCAAAGTTTTTACATTATTTTTACATTCCATCTTGGATCTTTATATTTTCCCCAATATCATGTAATACAGCTGGATCATTATAACATCGTCGTCGTCGTATGTCGTCGAGGGAAAGATCCGATGACATCTTGACAGACCCATCGAACACCAATCTTAGTTTTGTAGATGTACTATTAATCTTATGAACACAATGATGTAGCAAGAAAACATACTTTTTTCATGCGCAATCGAAGGCACCAGTCTCATGTGATTAAACGCAACGTATTCCTCCATGAATTTGCAATATATTTCTTTAATTTGTTTATTTTTGTCCAATTTTTTCTCTAAACTTTGGAGGCGATGTAGAGCGATTTCGTAAGAAGATCCAAGGTTCCGAAAAATTTATCTTATTGTATTTCGTTGAAAATGTTGCTCGCAAATGCTGCCCTCTGCCGTTATATTTGAATCAGAATCATCTAGGCACTCCACCTCCTAAAAACTTTTAACAATTTCCATTATTGATTCGTTCTCCGGTTCAATAATCAATTTGTTGAGGACACAACTCCACTAGATATCATCCATCCCAGCAACGTCTTTTGTGGAATATGGGAATCGTCACCCAAACGAACTTTCCCTTCACTTAGTAAATCAGGAAATGTACACAATTAAAATATATATTCGTCCACGCTTATTGAAGTTGGTATCGGCGAATTTAATGTTTTTGGGGACGTCCCAATTTTGTAGATCCAACGACGATCCAGGCTGGTATTCTGTTATTGTCGGAACGACTACAGCAGTAATTTCAAACGAGTAACTTCTGTGGCACGATTATATAGGAAGATAAGCAGGCTTGTCGGCTAAAAACCCGCTATCTCCTATATCAGATCCGTTTATGTACGACTTCATCATCGATAAGTTAAGTTGATGTGCAATCTGTGCAGTAACAAAATTAATTTGCGAAGTAGAATCTAAAATTGCTCTATATGGTATGATATCTCCCCATGCTTTTTTAACCATTACAATGGCTGTTGCTAGCAATATATTATTGCATGAAAAAGCTCCAGTTGTCTTGAGTCTGCAGCGGGTTCATTTGCAGAATGATCACCAATATTTTCCATATGCAATAATGAGTGGTGCCTCGTAGAGCAATGATGACAACTTCAAGATTTGCTTGTTTAACAAATGCACCTTCTTAAGACAGTTCAAACACAAGCTCAGTCGTTTTACTTCCTTAAATCTAAATATTGGAGCTGATATTCAAAGCGATAACAATTTTTTTTATAAAATGCTCCTTGGAGTTGCAGAAAATAGATAAGGCATTTGATGTAGCAGCTGCTACTAATACATTTCTCGAACCAGACTTTTTTGTAATTGGACGTATAGATGACTTTTCACCCATTGAGCTTTCCAGGTTCTCCAACAAGCGACATCTGTTTTCCAAAAATGTTGCCATTGACGACCATGAAGACAATCTATTAGACTTTAGTAGCTTTTCCCACTTCAACTGTGTATTAACGTCCAATTTCGATGATACTAAAAATACTAATTGGCCTGATCTTCTGTACACATCAAATTTTAAGCTCTCATATGTGCATTAATTTTGTCACTCAATTGTCTTAAGCCAACAGCACAACACTTTACAACTATTTTGAGACTGAATATCTCTGATTAGCTTCCTGGTTCATGACGCCGATGAGCCATCAATCGATACCTCAACAATTAACTGTTGTCATCAAGAGATAAGGAGCAATAAGAAACAAGAAGCAAGAAACAAAACTTTTGCCGCAAAAAATTTAATTGTTTTATTTATTTAATAATAAAATTACATTTAGACCGCCAAAGTCTTTTAATTGAAACAAGTGATTCATTTACCTACACCAACAGCGTCTAATTAGCAACACGTAAGTATCGTCTGCATAGTTGTTGTGTTGCTTATTATTCATAATTATTGTTGTTCGTCTTTGTACAACAAATACTTTCGGCTCTAAATATTTTTAGTAGATTAAGTCCACACGCCTGTACTTGTACAAAGGAACGTCTGATTTGCAAGACCAATCAAAAAATCAAAACAATTCGTTATTAATTTGCCGCCTTTGCTTTTATTGTAGTTGCCAAATAATCAACTGTGTCATTTTAAAGAAAAATCTTTTGTATGTATATTTGTTTTTGTTTAACACAAAATCAACACATGCACTAACACCATAGAACATCACTCTCACTATGCTGCATCATTCTTCTGACATTTGTTTTGATTACATTCGTGAGTTACAACAAATAAAATAAGCTTTTGTCATCTGGTTTATTGTTGTGTGATCGATCTGTCATCAGCCATTTTTCGACTATTGATCAGCTGGTGTGGTGAAAAAGAGTTGTGTAGTTTGTGTGACGAATAACGTAACGAACAAATATAGTACATATAATGAATACCTCAATAACAACAAACAAACAATTGAATAAGAGAAAATGAAATTAATAGAAAGAAAAAAAAAAGAAAAATAAAACTAATTTAAGCAGTAAGTTCGGCCAGGCCGAACTTTGAATACCCTCCACCATTTGGAACGAATTTGAAAATTTTCAAAAAATAAAATCCTTAAAAAATTCTTTTAAATTTTAAAAATACCGAATATAGCCCTTATATTAGGGTCTTTACGACGTGGAATTACATAGGCATTGTCTGTCATAAGCCATTACCATATTCAAATTCGAAACTTGAAATAATATAGGGAGTTACCGTTATATCGGAGCTGTGCGAAGACCTGGTACAGCATAGACAATTTTCTGTCACAGGCTATAGCATCCATTACGAACGTCAAATACGACATCTCAAATATCGAATATAGGGTGGTTCTGATATATGGGACTTATACGAAGACCTGGACCTGCGTAGACAATCTTCTATAACAGACTGTAGTTCCCATTACGAACTCTACGTAATTTGAAACAATTCCGGTGAATAATGTCGCTAAAATCATCAAAATACCGAATAACGGGAGGAAACGTTATATGGGGCTATACGAAGACGTGGGCGTGCACAGATAATTTTCTGTCATAGGCTGTAGTATCCATTTCGAACTTCAAATACCAAAGTTGACAGACAGACGGACAGACAGCTAAAAAAAATAAAAATTTAAGCTGATCAAGAATACATATGCTTTGTTGGGTATGACATGAGTATCTCGAGGAGTAATAAACGGAATGATAAAGTTAATATACCCTCCATTGTATGGTGGAGGGTGTAAAAAGCACATAAATCAACTATATATGTAAATCTAAAAATTAAATATTAATATTTTTCTTAAAGTATAAATAATAAACATTTATTGAGAAATCAAGAATATACAATACAAACACATTTAAAATTTTACATAACTTTATTTATTTCTAAATTCAAATTGAGAGCCCAAGATATGTTTGGGTCCGCCAGAGACAATTATCAAGCGACAAAGGCTAATTTTTTCGAAATATTGAAAAATAAAAAAAAAATAAATAAATAAAATAATAACGCTAGACACTACAATGTTCGATAGTTCAAATGTTTGATGTGTAGGTTATTTGTATGAAAGTTCTTCCATGTGACACAAATGGAAAATATGAAGAACTGCTATGGAAGTTATGAAGAATAGCTTACATTCCGAGACATGTTTAGCTTACATTCCCTAGACAAAAAACAAGGGAACTGATGAGGTGGCTCTTTCCGAAACCTAGGTATTCCCTGCCTAACCCCCTGGTAAACATTACCATCGTTCTCCACTAATAAACAAACGTTGTTTTTATAAAAACAACAATAAAGGGATAAATCCTGACCATTTTGCAACAACAAAATACTACATTATCCCATACAAACAAGCCACACTGTTCTATTAATAGACAAGGCACGGTCGACGAAGGGGTTTTTGTTGTAACAGACAAAACAAAACCGACTTACATGGTTATGCTACTTCGTTCAGGTTGAACGAAAGCATAACAAGTGGAGAAAGATGTAAATGTTTATAAGTGCGGTTGTAAGATTTAGAAGACTTTCCAAAAGAATTTTAGTTTTATTTAATTCTTTGGTTCCTCTTCTATTGAGCTTACGATCTCGTCACTTGGGTAAAAAATGTTTTTTTGTCATAGAAGTTATTTTTAAAATAATTTCTGGGGAGCATATCCAAGACAAAAAAACAAGGGAACTGATGAGGATTGGTGGCTCTTTCCGAAACCTAGGTATTCCCAGCTTTACCCCCTGGTAAACATTACCATCGTTCTCCACTAATAAACAAACGTAGTCAACCAACAAACTTGTGTTTTTTTAATACTCTTATTACTCCACGAAATAACTCGCGCATCAAAATGCAGAATCGACACAATCAAATAGATGTGTCATGTGTAACAGGAACCATATTTTAAAGAATTGTTCAAGATTAAAATGTATGAGTGTCAATACGAGAGTTGAATTCATACGAGATCTAGGTTTATGTAATAACAGTTTGAAGAGTGGACATAACACTAGGGAATGTTTCAGTGTGCATAGATGTTTATATTGTAAGAAAAAACATCACACAAGGTTGCATATAGGAAACACAGAAACCCTACCAACAAGTACCTCAGCATCAATTATATCACAAAGAACTTTAAAGCCAAATATTCAAAGAATAAATCATGTCGCGACAGACGACATGCCCTGTACTTCAAGTTCAACCTTCCAAGGCTCTAATACACAAACAAATTTTGTTAGTAGTGATGATAATTTTTTCTAAGCTGAATGAAAGCATATTGAAAGCATATACATAAAAGCAATTGAGAGATGTGAAGTACACGTTTATTTACCAGATTTGGTACCTGGACATTTATTTATTTTTGAGAATCTCTAACAATATGTAAAAATATTTTCTCCATAAATCGGAAAAAAAAATTTTGAGTGTACAAGACAGACCAATGGTCATTATATATTACATAATATGATTGAAAAAGATGAAATGTTTATAAAAAAAAAAAATAATTTTGTTAACTGGTGGTTAGGTAATTGCAAATCAACCGCTGAAAAGGCTTGTCTTGCTTTTTAAGTCAAAAGTCACTACAGAAAAAAATTATGAAAATTTATAGAAATAAAGGCAAATACTTAAATTGTTCACTAGAGGTGGATGATTGATAATAAATTATAGTAAATGCTTGCTTGCGATATATAAATAAGTCACTAGATGTGACTGGAAACAAAACAAATTAAAACACCTAAAATAAAATTCTTGGAATACTTTTATTCCTTCAAAGAAAAATTGACACTTGCTAACGTCAATTATGAGGATAATGTTACGTAGCCACTAAATGTGGTTACGAAGGTTGTCAATTCTCATATTCGAAATGTTCCACTGGAGGTGGTAATTTGTCACAAGAGGTGACTCACAAAAAAAAAAAAAAGAAAAATATGGAATGAATTTAAAAAAAAAAAAATTACAATATGGTGTGTGGCCCATATTTCTTGCTTTTGAGTATTTCTTTCCAGAATTAGTTTATCAAATTCATAAGGAGAATTGGCGGGTTTACTATTTTTCAACCGAAAAACATTTTTGGCCCTAACAAATTTAAGTTGCTGAAGATGATTACAATGAACAATAATATAAGTACGTGACGCCGATGAGCCATCAATCGATACCTGTTGTCATCAAGAGAGAACTAGCAATAAGAAAGTAAGAAGCAAAACTTTTGCAACAAAAATAGAAGCGATATTTCAATAATTCCATGGCTTTATCTTAGATACTCTCAATCGGCTCAAGAGAGGAAATAATATCGAGCGCCGGACCATACAATACAAACACAATTGAAATTTTGCATTACTTTATTTATTTCTAAATTCATAAATAAATTGAAAGTTGAAGTGTTTTATATTCAAAAATAAAAAAATTCATAAATAATACAAATAATTTTAAAAATATCAATTAATATCATAAATATATAAAAACTAATTAAATAAAATACAAAATAAAAATAAAGTAATAGTTTAAAATAGTTTCTAAAATTTAACATCGAGCGCCGGACCATACAATACAAACACATTTGAAATTTTGCATAACTTTATTTATTTCTAAATTCATAAATAAATTGAAAGTTGAAGTGTTTTATATTCAAAAATAAAAAAAATTCATAAATAATGAAAATAATTTTAAAAATATCAATTAATATAATAAATAAATAAAAACTAATTAAATAAAATACATAATAAAAATAAAGTAATAGTTCAAAATAGTTTCTAAAATTTAGTCGAGATTTGAATACGAGATAGAAAACTTCATGCAAACTTTCATTATAATAGGGAATACTACTGAAAACGGGTTGTCGGAATCATTAATACAAACGAAATTAGAATCAATGGAAACGAAATTAAAATAAACGAAATTAGCATAATGTACGTAGTGCATTTAAAAGCTGAATGCGACAAAGATTACAAATTGAGAGCCCGAGATATGTTTGAGTCCGCCAGAGACAATTATCAAATGAAAAAGGCTAATTTGTTCGAAATATTGAAAAAAAAAAAAAAATTAAATAAAGTAATGACGCTAGAAGCGGCATGACAAACCCTACAATGTTCGACAGTTCAAATGTCGCGTTTGATGTGTAAGTCATTTGTATGAAAGTTCTTCCATGTGACACAAATGGAAGTTATGAAGAACTACTATGGATGTTATGAAGAATAGCCTACATTCCGTAAAAAAAACAAAGGGTGAGGCTCGTAGAATTGTATATCGGTAACCATTATCTGATCAAAATTGTTCGTTAGTATGGGAATGTGAGGGTACTGGTAGATAATCAGTTGAATATTTTATTCAATCTTTCGGCAGCAAAGACATTAAGATAATTCAATAAACAGTTAACGACTGTCTAGTAATATTAAAAGCTCATAATGTAGAAGTTAACCAATGGGACCCTATTTTAATGTATTTGTGTTCAACAAAGCTTCCTATTGAAACTGTGACCCTTTCGGAACACTTGGAGGTCACAAATGGAGGATTTACAAAAACACAGACATCAAGTCTTAGAATAGATTGTCTTAAAAATATAGCAATTGCACCGTGAATGCATCATGAATTTCACGCGCAATCGACACAATCAAATAGAAACAGGAACCATATTTTAAAGAATTGTTCAAGATTAAAAATTATGCGTTACAATACGAGAGTTGAATTCATACGAAATCTAGGTTTATGTAATAACAGTTTGAAGAGTGGACATAACACTAGGGAATGTTTCAGTGTGCATAGATGTTTATATTGTAAGAAAAAAACCTCACACAAGGTTGCACATAGGAAACACAGAAACCCAACCAACAATTCCTACAGCATCAATTGTATCACATAGAACTTTAGAGCCAAATATTCAAAGAATAAATCATGTCGCGACAGACAAAACAAATTTTGTTAGTAGTGATGATGATTTTTTGTTTACCAACTGGGCTTGTTAAAATCAAATGCAATGGTAAAATATTTACAGCAAGAGCTTTATTAGATACTTTATCGAAACGATCATTTATAAAAAGCAGAGTTTTACTAAGAATTGGTAGTGGAACCGGCGAGTTTAATTTCAATATCAGCGGGATAAAAAGTTCAGTAGTTGCACATACGAATAAAATATGCAACATTACACTATGTGAATTTACAAACAATATGATAGAAGTGGACGCTTTAGTTATTGAAAGCATAATAAGAATCTATTCCAACTTCTAAGCTGAATGAAAGCATATACATAAAAGCAATTGAGAGATGTGAAGTACACGTTTATTTACCTGAATTGGTACATGGACATTTATTTATTTTTGAGAATCTTTAACAATATGTAAAAATATTTTCTCCATAAATCGGAAAAGATTTTTTGGAGTGTACAAGAAAGACCAGTGGTCATTATATATTACATATTATGATTGAAAAAGATGAAATGATTACAAAAAAATAACATTATTAACTCGTGGTTAGGTAATGGCAAATCAACCGTTGAAAAGGCTTGTTGTGCTTTTTAAGTCAAAAGTCACTACAAAAAAAATTAAGAAATTTTAAAGAAATAAAGGCAAATAGTAAAATAGTTAACTAGAGGTGCATGATTGATAATAAATTACAGTAAATGATTGCTTGCGATATATAAATAAGTCACTAGATGTTACTGAAGACAAAACAACTTAAAACACCTAAAATAAAATTCTTGGAATACTTTTATTCCTTCAAAGAAAAATTTACACTTGCTAAAGTCAATTATGAGGATAAAGTTACGTAGCCACTAGATGTGGTTACGACCCGAAACATAAAAAATCATAAAATTATTTTGAAATGTTTCACTGGAGGTGGTAATTTGTCACAAGAGGTGACTCAAAAAAAAAAAAAAAAAAAAAAAAAAAAACAAATTATGAGATGAATTTAAAAAAAAATTACAATAAATGCTCTAATGCGATATGGTGTGTGGCCCATATTTCTTGCTTTTGCGTATTTCTTTCCAGAATTAGTTGATAAAATTCACAAGGAGAATTTAAGTTGCTGAAGATGATTACAATGAAAAACAAACTACGTACATGACGCCAATGAGCCATCAATCGATACCTGTTGTCATCAAGAGAGAACGAGCAATAAGAAAGTAAGAAGCAAAACTTTTGCAACAAAAAGTAGAAGCGATATTTCAATAATTCCATGGCTTTATCATAGTTACTCTCAATCGGCTTAGGAGAGGAAATAATATCGAGCGCCGGACTATACAATACAAACACATTTGAAATTTTGCATAACTTTATTTATTTCTAAATTCATAAATAAATTGAAAGTTGAAACGTCTTATATTCAAAAATAAAAAAATTCATAAATAATAAAAATAATTTTAATAATATCAATTAATATCATAAATATATAAAGACCAATTAAATAAATTACATAATAAAAATAAGGTAATAATTAAAATAGTTTCTAAAATTTAGTCTAGATTTGAATACGAGATAGAAAACTTCATGCAAACTTTCAATAAAATAGGGAATACAACTGAAAAAAAAGTTGTCGGAATCATTAATAGAAACGAAATTAGAATCAATGGATGCAGGCATAATGTACGTAGTGCATTTGAAAGCGTTTATTTTACTGAATGCGACAAAGATTACAAATTGAGAGCCGGAGATATGTTTGAGTCCGCCAGAGACAATTACCAAACGACAAAGGCTAATTTTTTCGAAATATTGAAAAATATACAAAATAAATAAAGTAATGGCGCTAGAGACGACATGACAAACCCTACAATGTTCGATAGTTCAAATGTCGCATTTAATGTGTAGGTTATTTGTATGAAAGTTCTTCCATGTGACACAAATAGAAGTTATGAAAAACTACTATGGAAGTTATGAAGTATAGCCTACATTCCGAGACATGTTTACGGCCATTTATGGGAGCCATCCCAGACTTAGAATTGTAGATCGGTAACCATTATCTGAACAAAATTGTTCGTTAGCATGGGAATGTGAGGGTACTGGTAGATAATCAAATGAATATTTTATTCAATCTTTCGGCAGCAAAGACATTAATATAATTCAATCAACAGTTAGCGACTGTCTAGCAATATTAAAAGCTCATAAGGTAGAAGTTGACCAATGGGACCCAATTTTAATACATTTGTGTTCAACAAAGCTTCCTTTTGAAACTTTGACCCTTTCGAAACACTTGGAGGTCACAAATGGAGGATTTACTAAAAAACAGACATCAATTCGTAGAAAGAATAGATTGTCTTAAAAATATAGCAATTGCACCATGAATGCATCATGAATTTCACGTCAGTTTCAGAAACATCATCAACAACAACAACATCAGCACAATCACCAACAAAACCACCAAGGTTAAATCCACCAAATAAATAATAAAATTATTAAGAATTGTTAATAAGTCATTAACCGAAATAATTACTTCATGTAAAATTATTAAGAATTATAAATAGTTCAATAGACTGAAAAAGAACTGTAAAGCAAATTAAAATTAAATAAGAGAATTGTTAAATAAGAATAATAAAATTTCGAAGAATTGAAAACAGGTCAACAGACTGAATATAGTATTACTAATAATTGTATAAATTTTTAAAATGCAGATATTGCAACTTTAACTTTAAATAATTTTATAGTCGTAACTTTCATTTTCAATTATTTTTCAATAAAGATCAGTAATTTTTGAGTAGTCAACCAACAAACTTGTGTTTTTTTAATACTCGGATTACTCCACGAAATAACTGCGCAGACGGGTATTTCTGATAGTTCCTGCATAAAAAAAATTTAATACCAAGTGTTATGACGGATTATCACAAAACAAAAAATGCACTGAATTTATATAAAAAGACGAAGATAATCGTCTCAAAAACAGAACAAAACCAGCGATAGAACACATCCGTGTCGGATCATCACGAGACGAAAATAGGCAGAACCGGCAACAATGGACATCTGTGACGGCTTATCACACTTCAAGGAAAAATAGTTTTAAGGCCAGCAGATTCCAGACAAACAGGACCCATAATAATGTTACTAACAACTATAGTTTTAATATTGTAAGTGAAAAATTTGGATTATTAACAATTTATTGTGAGAAAAGTGCTAGAAACAAGCAATACTATTAAATATTTGAATTTAGAAATAAAATAGAAACATATTGTACAGATTCAAGATTAAAATTTAAAGATTAATAAAAGTAAAAGTGAAAACTTATATTGTGAACAAAGATAAAATAATTTAACCGTGTTTTTCAAAAAAAAAAAAATTTGAAATAATTTACCTATTAAATATTAGTTAATTAAATATATTTAAATATAGACATATATATTTCTATAATATAAAATAATTTTCTTTTCTAAAGAACAGAATTGATTGATTTAATAGATTTATTTAAGAAAAAATAAGCATATGCGTAAATTTCATCCTTATACTATCCCAAGAACCCTTGTTCATATCCCAGAATCTGAAACCGATATGAGTATCAGTCAAAATAGTCAAAGTAGTGTAATGAATCCTACAAACAGTTCACCCCCGACAGAAAAAAATATACTGGAATCCCTAAGAATCCCAGATGCTGTCAAGGATCTTCTAAAATTTTACGGAAATCCTACATTGCTTTACGATTTCATAAGCAATGTGGAGGAAATACTTACAGTATTAACACCCATTGATGGCACCACTCTTGGCAAGATGATTTAAGGTCTATACGTAACAAAATTGAAGGAGAAGCAAATGAGATTTTGAATACGGTATAGCACAGACTTGAGCCGACAGAGCATTAAAAATAATCCCATATTGCATTACTCTGATAAACGAAATGAAACTTCATTTATTCGAGATCTACACCTCCTAAAATAAAATAATAAGACTCTTGAGGAGTTTTATAGTTCAGTTGTAGAGATCCAAGCTTCAATTAAAAATAATCTGATGATAAACTAGGTAGATGCCAACATAATAAAAGCTAAACGAAATTTATTTGATAAAATGTGCCTTAACACTTTTTTATCTGGACTTAGAGAACCATTAGGCTCTTCCATTGGGGCTATGAAGCCAGATATTTTACTAATAGCCTTTTCATACTGTATTACCGAACAAAACATGTTTTATATAAGACAAGAAAACAGGAACATTTTGAAAAGGCAAGAAACTCATAGACAGTATAATTCACAACATTCTTACCCTAGCATTAAAAAACCATTCACTTCAAATCATTATAAACAAAAAAAACGCGATTTATAGTCCTCCTATGCATTTCAATAGACCACAGTTACCAATTAATCAACCATTTAATAGACCCCAATTAAATTTACCAACACCAATTAATAGACCTATGCAAACACAATACCCCACAGCCACAAACAATCAAAACCAATTTAGCAATTTTAGACAACGACGGTTAGACAGTAACACAAATTTTCCACCACCAGAACCCATGGACACTAGTTCAGCCTATACTCATCTAAGGAATAATGGTGTACAAATACATACATTTCCACTTTAGAACTTTAATACCTATTCAGATCCTGAAAACTATAACACTCCTAATTATTTACCTGAGATGGACAATTACAACGAGGATGTACAAAATTTTCAATTAGATGCCTCCAAATCCCAACAGGATACCTAGACATAAACAAACATGGCACTAACATTCCTTACATAAATATTTCATCTCCATTTGGGCGTTAAATCCGTTTTCTTATAGAAACAGGCGCATCAGCATCCTTTATAAACCCAGAATACACAGGAAAATTGAAAATAGAAAACTCGGCACCAATAGTCATAACCACTGTGTTTAACAAACACCAATTAAATACAAAAGTTAACATCCCTATGTTCATAGAATTCATAGAATGTGGAATCCTGGAATTCTTTGTCTTTAAATTTCACAACTATTGTGATGGTCTCATTGGACTCGATATGCTTACTAATTTCGGTGCGAAAATAGACCTCGAGAAAAAGCAATTAATAACAATGAATTGCTGCAACCCTTTGTCTTTTAAACCAAATTTAATTTCCGGTAAATTTCTCATATCACCAAAAGCTAAAGCCATTATGAAAATTCCTGTAGATTTAGAAAATGGCGATTTCTTAATACCCACAATTTCAATTAACCCAGAAGTAACCATTTCACCGGGTATGTACAGGGCTGAAAACTGGTACAGCTTTGTTGAAACAAATAATAAGTCAAACTCGGACAAAATAATTTTAATCGAAAATCCAATTAAAGTAGACCCAATAAAAAATTCAGTTACTGGACAATCTTAGAATTGATCATTTGAATATGGAGGAACAAAAGGTTATCACAAAACCATGTAAAGAATTTGAGGATATTTTTCTTCAAGATAATCAGTCACAAGAGACGACATTCCTATTTACACAAAATCATATAGATACCCCCAAATCCACAAAGCGGAAGTAAAAAACAAATTTCAGATATGTTAAATCAGGGTATCATACGGAAAAGCTACTCACTTTGGAGTGCACCTGTTTGGATAGTCCAAAAAAAGCAGAAGCTAGTGAAAAACAAGTAAAAAAACATTAAGTTCGGCCGGGCCAAACTTTTAATACCCTCCACCTTAGGGTAAAAGAAACATTAGAAGAAATGTGGCAAAAACCATTAAAATGCCGATTATGGGGAGGTACCGTTATATGGGGGCTATACCAAAACGTGTACCTATAATTACAATGTTTCGCCACCGGAGCTGGAACCCATTATGACCCACAAATACCAATTTTTAGACAAATCAGTGAAAAAATGTGGCAAAAACCATAAAAAAACCGAATATCGGGAGGTACCGTTATATGGGGGCTATATCAAATCATGGACCCATGCATGCAATGTTTCGCCACCGAAGTTGGAACCAATTATGACCAACAAATACCAATTTTCGAACAAATCCCTGAAAAAATGTGGCAAAAATCATCAAATTACCGAATATCGGGAGGTACCGTTATATGGGGGCTATACCAAAACGTGGACCTATATTTACAATGTTTCGCCACCGGAGCTGGAACCCATTATGACCAACAAATACCGATTTTCAGACAAATCCGTGAAAAAATGTGGTAAAAAACTAAAATACTAAATATCGGGAGGTACCTTTATATGGGGGCTATACCACAACGTGGACCTATACATGCAATGTTTTGCCACACGCTCAGGGACCCGCTATGACCTACAAATACCAATTTTAAGACAAATCCGTGAAAAAATGTGGCATAAATCATCAAAATACCGAATATCGGGAGGTACCGTTATATGGGGACTATACCAAATTATGGACCCATACATGCAATGTTCCGCCACCGGAGCTGGAAACCATTATGACCCACAAATACCAATTTTTAGACAAATCGGTGAAAAAATGTGGTAAAAAAAACTAAAATACTAAATATCGGGAGGTACCTTTATATGGGGGCTATACCACAACGTGGACCTATACATGCAATGTTTTGCCACACGCTCAGGGAGCCGCTATGACCTACAAATACCAATTTTAAGACAAATCCGTGAAAAAATGTGGCATAAATCATCAAAATACCGAATATCGGGAGGTACCGTTATATGGGGACTATACCAGAACGTGGACCGATATATCTCATTTTCAATACCAACCATCCTAGACACAATGCAAATAGCTCTGCTAAATTTTGGAGCTCTACGTCAAATAATGTGGGCTGTATCGTGATTTCAACAGACAGACAGACGGACAGACAGACAGACAGACAGACGGACAGACAGACAGACAGACGGACATCGTTAAATCGACTTAGAATTTTATGCTGATTATGAATATATATACTTTATGGGGTCTAAAACGAATATTTAGGGATGTTACAAACGGAATGACAAAGTTAATATACCCTCCTTTCCAAGGTGGAGGGTATAAAAGTGGCGTTTAGTTTTTGATTACAGGAAACTAAACGGTAAAACAATATCAGATAGATACCCAATACCAAAAATAAATCAAATACTGGACATACTTGGCAAGTGCATGTATTTTACTACATTGGACTTGGATAGCGCATTTCATCAAATAGAAATGAAAGATATTTCCAAGACGGCATTTACAGTAGAAAATGGGTACTACGAATTTGTGAGAATGCCCTTCGGCTTAAAAAAATGCACTATCAACATTTCAAAGGGTGATGGATTGCGTTCTTAAAGATTTGATATAAACAATGTGTCTTGTCTATTTGACGACATAATTGTATATTCCACCTCACTCCAAGAACATTCGGAAAATTTAAGAAATGTTTTTGAAGCCCTTAGAGAAGCTAATCGTAAGATTCAATTAGATTAGTCTGAATTCTTACATAAGGTATGCACATTTTTGGGCCATTTGGTGACCACAGAAGGAGTAAAACCAAATTCTGACAAAATAAAGGCTATCCAAAACTTTCTTATTCCCACAAATCAAAACGAAATAAAGTCATTTTTAGGTCTCTAGGTTACTATCGTAAATTTATTAAGGACTTTGCCAAAATAACAAAGCCATTTATAGCTTATCTAAAGAAAAATAAAACTGTTATAGTCGACGATAACTATAACAAAAAATTGAAATTTGTAAACAACTCTTGGTAAATGACCCAATCTTACAACATCCAGATTTTTCTAAGCCCTTCAATCTCACACAGACGCAAGTAATTTTGAAGTAGAAGTAGTTTTTAAAAACAAATATAGGAAAACATTTACATACCCCAATTATATAGAGGAAATTATAACATCGTGCTCCCAATAAAACCACGGCAATTTTTACAGATAATGAAACTTTTCGCATTATTCAGAATGTATATTCCAAACATTTTGCACAAAGCAAAATTTTTCGTTTAGTTAGGTGTACTGAAATAATAAAGGACATAAAAGAAAACTATAATCAAGAAAAATTAATTTAAGGCTATCACGAAAACAATAATCACAGAGGCATACAAAAACCTATGACAACCTAAAACGCGAATATTACTTTCCATACATGAAATCAAAGATAGCTCTAACAATAAATAACTGTACCTCATGCCAAAGACTAAAATATGATAGATATCCTCCGAAGAATAAATTTGAAAAACCTCCAACACCATTTAAACCATTAGATGTAATACCTATAGACATTTACGCGATTGACGGCAAAAATATTTTAACCATTATAGACAAAGTTTCCAAATTCGCCGCCGCATATACTCTAACAGCGAAAAACAGCTTTGCGTTATTAAATCCTTAAAACATTTTCTTAGCCTGCATGGCATACCTAACAAAATCGTTTGTGACCAAGGAACCGAGTTCACTTCAAACATATTTTAAGACTTTTGTCAGCAATACCAAACTGACCTACACTTACGTCTTTTCAATAATCCTCTAGCAATGCGCCCGTGGAAAGACTCCATTCAACATTAATTAAAACTTACAGATTCATGTTCGAGAAAATTTAAGAAAAAAGTTAGAAATGGATCATGACGACATCCTAACAGAAGTTCTTATAACCTATAACAGCGCAATCCATTATTCTACTACAATTGCACCTTTCGAACTTTTCTATGGTAGAAAATTGGTAGAAACTACATTTAACAATGAACACGAATACCTCTCCGAAATCAATTTCAATTTCGAACACAACTCTACGAATCTATTAAGGAAGAATTGGGAACTGACACGGACAAACGTATAGAAAAACGTAATGCAAGCAGACAAGACCCACTAGATTATGCTGTAGATAACTACATATACAGGAAGGAATGTAGGAGAAACAAATTAACACCGAGATTTTCTAGGCACAAAGTGAAACAAAACAACAAAGCAACATTACTTGCTACACAAAACACGAAACTTCACAGATCAAGAATAAGAACAAAACAATTTTCATAATCTTTTATTTCAGATTAATTCCCATGATACACACACAAACACTGGAGATGCACAATTTAAAAGACACCCTAGCAGAGAACTGCTAATACAATAACTGACTATATCAACCTTATACATACATATAATAAAATTAGATTCAGATGAGGATAATGTCATGAAAATTTAGGAATCTGTCAAACAATTTACTCCCACATATTACAGAGATTCCTTAAAGGTAACAAAATTTAAACGTAAAGACTTTAAGAATAAATTGAATTCAATAACTCCTAAATAACGTAGGTATTATTAATATTAATAAGACGGGACTCCACAACTTTTAATTAATATAAAGTAATTAATATAAAATAATCAATGAATCACAGTTAAACTTAAGCTAAATCACGGAACCGTTTCTAAATAATCGCAATAGAATACTGTAACTACATTGAGTACTGTAACTACATTGTAACTACAGTATTCTATTGCAATTATTTACAAACCACAGAACCGTTTCTAAATAATCGCAAATAATAGCTTAAGTTTAACTGTGATTCATATTTTATTGATTATTTATTTTTACTTTATATTAATTAAATGTTGTTGAGTCCCGCTTTATTAATATTAATAAGAAATTAATAATGCATAATTATTGATAATTCAATAAAAAACGCTCTTGAAAAATTTGGAAACAAGCCAACGAAACGTTGGGCAGAACATGAAATAAATTCGTTTATTTTCATTTAATTAAGTTGACCATAAAAGCCCAATAAACCCATATTGAATAATCTCAACATTGGTCAACAAAATACACTTCTGAAACATATATTATTGTAAAGAAAGTTCACTACAAGAAACCGTGCAAATTGCTTCATGCTTTGAAAAAATCATAAATAATTTAGAAACCAACTGTAATCTCAATGATATAGGCCAAATAATAGAAATATCACAACCCGAACAAGGAATTGTGTTAACAAAAAATTTACCGCCCACAGAAATGAAAACATCAAGTAACTTCGAAAAGCATAATAATAATAAATTATTAATAAATTTTAAAAGCTGTAATAACGCAAACATATATTGGGACGATTTTATTGAAAAATTGCCCACAGAAATGAACATAAAACCTTTGTCTACAATAGAAACTTTAAATATACCTAAACTTAAAAAGTACGATCTAGAAAATAAGTTAGCCATCGAAGAGTTAGCAAACAATACAGAACTTCACAGGCATATAAATTATGGAACTCTAATGTTAATAATTGGAACTGTAATTTTCGTCCATATAACGAAACAGAAGACAAAATTTGTGGTAAATGATATTCCCGCCAATACTGTTGTCGCTTCTGACCATCAACTCTTTTGGCCATCACTCCATATAAAGGGGGGAGGAGTTACAGAAACATCATCAAGAACATCAGCACAATCACCAACAAAACCACCAAGGTTAAATCCACCAATTAAATATTAAAATTATTAAGAATTGTTAATAAGTAATTAACCGAAATAATTGCTTCATGTAAAATTATTAAGAATTATAAATAGTTCAATAGACTGAAAAAGAACTGTAAAGCAAATTAAAATAAAATAAGTGAATTGTTAAATTAGCATAATAAAATTTCAAAGAATTGTAAACAGTTCAACAGACTGAATATAGAATTACTAATAATTGTATAAATTCAGTTCCCTAGACAAAAAAACAGGGGAACTGATGAGGATTGGTGGCTCTTTCCGAAACCTAGGTATTCCCTGCCTAACCCCCTGGTAAACATTACCATCGTTCTCCACTAATAAACAAACGTTGTTTTTATAAAAACAACAATAAAGGGATAAAGCCCGACCATTTTGCAACAACAAAATACTACGGTATCCCGAACAAACAAGCCACACTGTTCTATTAATAGACAAGGCACGGTCGACGAAGGGGTTTTTGTTGTAACAGACAAAACAAAACCGACTTACATGGTTATGCTACTTCGTTCAGGTTGAACGAAAGCATAACAAGTGGAGAAAGATGTAAATGTTTATAAGTGCGGTTGTAAGATTTAGAAGACTTTCCAAATGAATTTTAGTTTTATTTAATTCTTTGGTTCCTCTTCTATTGAGCTTACGATCTCGTCACTTGGGTAAAAAATGTTTTTTGTCATAGAAGTTATTTTTAAAATAACTTCTGGGGAGAATATCCAAGACAAAAAACAAGGGAACTGATGAGGATTGGTGGCTCTTTCCGAAACCTAGGTACTCCCTGCTTCACCCCCTGGTAAACATAACCATCGTTCTCCACTAATAAACAAACGTTGTTTTTATAAAAACAACAATAAAGGGATAAAGCCTGACCATTTTGCAACAGCAAAATTCTACGGTATCCCGAACAAACAAGCCACACTGTTCAATTGTATAAATTGTTAAAATGCAGATATTGCAATTTTCACTTTAAGTAATTTTATAATCGTAACTTTCATTTTCAATTATTTTTCAATAAAGATCAGTAATTTTTAAGTAGTCATCCAACAAACTTGAGTTTTTTTAATACTCTTATTACTCCACGAAATAACTCGCGCATCAAAATGCGCAATCGACACAATCAAATAGATGTTTCATGTGTAACAGGAACCATATTTTAAAGAATTGTTCAAGATTAAAATGTATGAGTGTCAAAACGAGAGTTGAATTCATACGAGATCTAGGTTTATGTAATAACAGTTTGAAGAGTGGACATAACACTAGGGAATGTTTCAGTGTGCATAGATGTTTAAATTGTTAGAAAAAACATCACACAAGGTTGCATATAGGAAACACAGAAACCCTACCAACAAGTACCTCAGCATCAATTATATCACAAAGAACTTTAAAGCCAAATATTCAAAGAATAAATCATGTCGCGGCAGACGACATGCCCTGTACTTCAAGTTCTACCTTCCAGGGCTCTAATACACAAACAAATTTTGTTAGTAGTGAAGATGATTTTTTCTAAGCTGAATGAAAGCATATTGAAAGCATATACATAAAAGCAATTGAGAGATGTAAAGTACACGTTTATTTACCAGATTTGGTACCCGGACATTTATTTATTTTTGAGAATCTCTCACAATATGTAAAAATATTTTCTCCATAAATCGGAAAAGATTTTTTTGAGTATACAAGACAGACCAATGGTCATTATATATTACATAATATGATTGAAAAAGATGAAATGTTTATAAAAAAATAATTTTATTAACTAGTGGTTAGGTAATTGCAAATCAACCGCTGAAAAGGCTTGTTTTGCTTTTTAAGTCAAAAGTCACTACAGAAAAAAATTATGAAAATTTATAGAAATAAAGGCAAATACTTAAATTGTTTACTAGAGGTGGATGATTGATAATAAGTCACTAGATGTGACTGAAGACAAAACAAGTTAAAACACCTAAAATAAAATTCTTGGAATACTTTTATTCCTTCAAAGAAAAATTGACACTTGCTAATGTCAATTATGAGGATAATGTTACGTAGCCACTAAATGTGGTTACGAAGGTGGTCAATTCTCATTATTGATCACCCGAAATATAAAAAATCATAAAATTATTTCGAAATGTTCCACTGGAGGTGGTAATTTGTCACAAGAGGTGACTAACAAAAAAAAAAAAAAAAATATGAAATGAATTTAAAAAAAAAAATACAATAATTGCTCTAATGCGATATGGTGTGTGGCCCCTATTTCTTGCTTTTGAGTATTTCTTTCCAGAATTAGTTTATCAAATTCATAAGGAGAATTGGCGGGTTTACTCTTTTTCAACCGAAAAACATTTTTGGCCCTAACAAATTTAAGTTGCTGAAGATGATTACAATGAACAATAAAATAAGTACGTGACGCCGATGACCCATCAATCGGTACCTGTTGTCATCAAGAGAGAACGAGCAATAAGAAAGTAAGAAGCAAAACTTTTGCAACAAAAATAGAAGCGATATTTCAATAATTCCATGGCTTTATCATATATACTCTCAATCGGCTCAAGAGAGGAAATAATATCGAGCGCCGGACCATACAATACAAACACATTTTGCATAACTTTATTTATTTCTAAATTCATAAATAAATTGAAAGTTGAAGTGTTTTATATTCAAAAATAAAAAAATTCATATATAATGAAAATAATTTTGAAAATATCAATTAATATCATAAATATATAAAAACTAATTAAATAAAATACAAAATAAAAATAAAGTAATAGTTCAAAATAGTTTCTAAAATTTAACATCGAGCGCCGAACCATACAATACAAACACATTTGAAATTTTGCATAACTTTATTTATTTTTAAATTCATAAATAAATTGAAAGTTGAAGTGTTTTATATTCAAAAATAAAAAAATCATAAATAATGAGAATAATTTTAAAAATATCAATTAATATCATAAATATATAAAAACTAATTAAATAAAATACATAATAAAAATAAAGTAATAGTTCAAAATAGTTTCTAAAATTTAGTCTAGATTTGAATACGAGATAGAAAACTCCATGCAAACATTCATTAAAATAGGGAATACTACTGAAAACGGGTTGTCGGAATCATTAATACAAACGAAATTAGAATCAATGGAAACGAAATTAACATAAACAAAATTAGCATAATGTACGTAGTACATTATAGTATATAAATAATGAAAATAATTTTAAAAATATCAATTAATATCATAAATATATAAAAACTAATAAAATAAAATACATAATAAAAATAAAGTAATAGTTTAAAATAGTTTCTAAAATTTAATCTAGATTTGAATACGAGATAGAAAACTTCATGCAAACTTTCATTAAAATAGGGAATACTACTGAAAACGGGTTGTCGGAATCATTAACACAAACGAAATTAGAATCAATGGAAACGAAATTAACATAAACGAAATTAGCATAATGTACGTAGTGCATTTAAAAGCGTTTATTTTACTGAATGCGACAAAGATTACAAATTGAGAGACCGAAATATGTTTGAGTCCGCCAGAGACAATTATCAAACGAAAAAGCCTAATTTGTTCGAAATATTGAAAAAAAAAATAATAAATAAAGTAATGACGCTAGAAGCGGCATGACAAACCCTACAATGTTCGACAGTTCAAATGTCGCGTTTGATGTGTAGGTTACTTGTATGAAAGTTCTTCCATGTGACACAAATGGAAGTTATGAAGAACTACTATGGAAGTTATGAAGAATAACCTACATTCCGAGACATGTTTACGGCCATTTATGGAAGCCATCCCAGACTTACACCAGTGCAAAAACTTTATTATTTGCGTAAAAAACAAAGAGGAGGCTCGAAGAATTGTATATCGTTAACAATTATCTGATAAAAATTGTTCGTTAGCATGGGAATGTGAGGGTACTGGTAGATAATCAGTTGAATATTTTATTCAATCTTTCGACAGCAAAAACATTAAGATAATTCAATCAACAGTTAGCGTTTGTCTAGCAATATTAAAAGCTCATAAGGTAGAAGTTAACCAATAGGACCCAATTTTAATACATTTGTGTTCAACAAAGCTTCCTTTTAAAACTTTGAGCCTTTCGAAACACTTGGAGGTCACAAATGGAGGATTTACTAAAAACAGACATCAAGTCTTAGAAAGAATAGATTGTCTTAAAAATATAGCAATTGAACCATGAATGCATCATGAATTTCACGTCAGTTTCAGAAACATCATCAACAACAACATCAGCACAATCACCAACAAAACCACCAAGGTTAAATCCACCAAATAAATAGTAAAATTATTAAGAATTGTTAATAAGTCATTAACCGAAATAATTACTTCATGTAAAATTATTAAGAATTATAAATAGTTCAATAGACTGAAAAAGAACTGTAAAGCAAATTAAAATTAAATAAGAGAATTGTTAAATAAGAATAATAAAATTTCGAAGAATTGAAAACAGGTCAACAGACTGAATATAGGATTACTAATAATTGTATAAATTTTTAAAATGCAGATATTGCAACTTTAACTTTAAAAAATTTTATAGTCGTAACTATCATTTTCAATTATTTTTCAATAAAGATCAGTAATTTTTGAGTAGTCAACCAACAAACTTGTGTTTTTTTAATACTCGGATTACTCCACGAAATAACTGCGCAGACGGGTATTTCTGATAGTTCCTGCATAAAAAAAATTTAATACCAAGTGTTATGACGGATTATCACAAAACAAAAAATGCACTGAATTTATATAAAAAGACGAAGATAATCGTCTCAAAAACAGAACAAAATCAGCGATAGAACACATCCGTGACGGATCATCACGAGACGAAAATAGGCAGAACCGGCAACAATGGACATCTGTGACGGCTTATCACACTTCAAGGAAAAATAGTTTTAAGGCCAGCAGATTCCAGACAAACAGGACCCATAATAATGTTACTAACAACTATAGTTTTAATATTGTAAGTGAAAAATTTGGATTATTAACAATTTATTGTGAGAAAAGTGCTAGAAACAAGCAATACTATTAAATATTTGAATTTAAAAATAAAATAGAAACATATTGTACAGATTCAAGATTAAAATTTAAAGATTAATAAAAGTAAAAGTGAAAACTTATATTGTGAACAAAGATAAAATAATTTAACCGTGTTTTTCAAAAAAAAAAAAATAAATAAATAAATAAATAAAAAATTTTTTAAATAATTTACCTATTAAATATTAGTTAAGTAAATATATTTAAATATAGACATATATATTTCTATAATATAAAATAATTTAAATTTAAATAATTTCTAAAGAAAAGAATTGATTGAGTGAAAGAAAAGAATTAATTTCATCCTTATACTATCCCAAGAACCCTTGTTCATATCCCAGAATCTGAAACCGATATGAGTATCAGTCAAAATAGTCAAAGTAGTGTAATGAAACCTACAAACAGTTCACCCCCGACAGAAAGAAATATACTGGATTCCTTAAGAATCCCAGATGCTGTCAAGGATCTTCTACAATTTTACGGAAATCCTAGATTGCTTTACCAAGCTTCATTTAAAAATAATCTGATGATACACGAGGTAGATGCCAACATAATAAAAGCTAAACGAAATTTATTTGATAAAATGTGCCTTAACACATTTTTATCTGGACTTAGAGAACCATTAGGCTCTTCCATTAGGGCTATGAAGCCAGATACTTTACCAATAACTCTTTCATACTGTATTACAGAACAAAACATGTTTTATATAAGACAAGACAACAGGAACATTTTGAAAGGGCGAGAAACTCACAGACAGTATAATTCACAACATTCTTACCCTAGCATTAAAAAAACATTCACTTCAAATCATTATAGACAACAAAACGCGATATATAGTCCTCTTATGCATTTCTATAGTCCACAGTTACCAATTAATCAACCATTTAATAGACCCCAATTAAAGTTACCAACACCAATTAATAGACCCCAGTTAGCACAGAGTTTTTTACCAACACCTATGCAAACACAATACCCCACAGCCACAAACAATCAAAACCAATTTAGCAATTTTAGATAACAACGGTTAGACAGTAACACAAATTTTCCACTACCAGAACCCATGGACACTAGTTCAGCCTATACTCATCTAAGGAATAATGGTGTACAAGTACATACATTTCCACTTTAGAACTTTAATACCTATTCATATCCTGAAAACTATAACATTCCTAATTATTTACCTGAGTTGGACAATTACAACGAGATACAGGATGTACAAAATTTTCAATTAGATGCCTCCAAATCCCAACAGGATACCTAGACATAAACAAACATGGCACTACATTCCTTACATAAAAATTTCATTTCCATTTGGGCGTTCAATCCGTTTTCTTATAGAAACAGGCGCATCAGCATCCATTATAAACACAGGAAAATTGAAAATAGAAAACTCGACACCAATAGTGATAACACCTGTGTTAAACAAACACCAATTGAATACAAAAGTTAACATCCCTATGTTCATAGAATTCATAGAATGTGGAATCCTGGAATTCTTTGTCTTTAAATTTCACAACTATTGTGATGGTCTCATTGGACTCGATATGCTTACTAATTTCGGTGCGAAAACAGACCTCGAGAAAAAGCAATTAATAACAATGAATTGCTGCAACCCTTTGTCTTTTAAACCAAACTTAACTTCCGGTAAATTTCTCATATCACCAAAAGCTAAATCCATTATGAAAATTCCTGTAGATTTAGAAAATGGCGATTTCTTAATACCACAATTTCAATTAACCCAGAAGTAACCATTTCACCGGGTATGTACAGGGCTGAAAACTGGTACAGTTTTGTTGAAACAAATAATAAGTCAAACTCGGACAAAATAATTTTAATAGAAAATCCAATTAAAGTAGACCCAATAAAAAATTCAGTTACTGGACATTCTTAGAATTGATCATTTGAATATGGAGGAACAAAAGGTTATCACAAAACCATGTAAAGAATTTGAGGATATTTTTCTTCAAGATAATCAGTCATCATATAGATACCCCCAAATCCACAAAGCGGAAGTAAAAAACAAATTTCAGACATGTTAAACCAGGGTATCATACGGGAAAGCTACTCACTTTGGAGTGCACCTGTTTGGATAGTCCCAAAAAAAAGCAGATGCTAGTGAAAAAAAGTGGCGTTTAGTTTTTGATTACAGGAAACTAAACGATAAAACAATATCAGATAGATACCCAATACCAAATATAAATCAAATACTGGACATACTTGGCAAGTGCAGGTATTTTACTACATTGGACTTGGATAGCGCATTTCATCAAATAGAAATGAAAGATATTTCCAAGACGGCATTTACAGTAGAAAATGGGTACTACAAATTTGCGAGAATGCCCTTCGGCTTAAAAAATGCACTATCAATATTTCAAAGGGTGATGGATTGCGTTCTTAAAGATTTGATAGAAACAGTGTGTCTTGTCTATTTGACGACATAATTGTATATTCCACCTCACTCCAAGAACATTCGGATAATTTAAGAAATGAAGCCCTTAGAGAAGCTAATCTTAAGATTCAATTAGATAAGTCATAAGAAATGCACATTTTTGGGCCATTTGGTGACCACAGAAGGAGTAAAACCAAATCCTGACAAAATAAAGGCGATCCAAAACTTTTCCTATTCCCACAAATCAAAACGAAATAAAGTCATTTTTAGGTCTACTAGGTTAATTTATTAAGGACTTTGCCAAAATAACAAAGCCATTTACAGCTTGTACAAAATACTTTGTACATACTTTTGAGTGCGATTGAGGCGCTGGGAAAATGTAGAATAAAAATAAATGTTCTAAAATTAAATATTTCCCAGCCGCCATAAAATATCACATGTGAAGAATTCAGTGATCTTGTGCGCTGACGCATACGATAATGTGTGAGATAATAAAGGTTATGACCCACAGGCACAGATATCGATGCGCTCAGTAGATGCACAAGACCACTTGAATGAAATTACAAGCAGCCTTGCAATGTTCTCCATTCAATATTAGAATAGATAAGAACAATTGTGTGGCTGCGACTAGGTTAAGTTAGATTAGTTTCAGTAGTACGTAAGGAAAATATTTTTGAAATAAAACTAGAATTGAATCAACAGCCAAACCGTTCGGTTGGTTTTCTCTTCTCACTCATTGGTCCTTCGAGCCGGATACAGAATTGAAACTACAACCAAACCTTTCGGTTGGTTTTCCTTTCTCACTCATTGGTCAATCGAGCCTTCACTTTTTTATAAAGTGAAACGAGTTAGCGACCACAAAACGAAAATAGTAGGAGTTTTCCCCCACCAGTGGTAAGAGACTCACTACAAGCAGAAGTAGCTATTCTTCAAAAAAAAAAAAGAGGAGAATAGCTACCAATAAAAATCCGTTGAGGGATAAAATTATAAAGAGCCACAAGGGCAAAATTTAAACATATATATTTAAAAAAAAAAAAAAAGACCCACGGGGCAAATTAAAAAAAAAGTCCCAATAAAACAAAAAAAAAAATACAAATTTGAAAAGAGGACATCAAAAGTCCAAAATAAAAAAGAAACAAATAAAAAAAATAGATAAAAGCCAAGAAGGCAATATAAAAAAGTTTTGAAAAGAGGACAAATGGACCCATCTAAATTAAAAATGTATAAAAAAATGGAAGAAGCTATCACCACTTTGTCAGACTATTTCCAGCTGTCAACGTCGACGTCAGCCTTTGAAAAGGTGAAACACGTCGCGGCATGGAAGGTACTGGTAGAAAATACATATTACCAGTTACGACGGTACTTGAGGGTACACCAAAAACATCTTCCAACCCATATGAAGACATTACCCTGTGATGTAGATGTGTGTATGTTATCGGCAATGAAGCTTTTAGCAACCCGGAGTCGCAATTACACAGACTTGGACATCGATGAAGAAATCAAAGATTCGATGAAACCTTCATCACGATGGATACTCTCGCTGAAATATGACCATTTAACTTGGGAAGAACAAGAGGAAGAAAACAGACAACTTAACTATGTCGAAACAAAGGAAGATTACGACAGAGAATTAGAAGATGGTTTGCACGAACAAATGCAAGCCTATGAAAACAATTTTCAATCTCTGCAGGGACAAGCAATCGAATTGCGTTCTCAATTAATAATCGAAGTGGAAAAAAGTGAAACGATATTGAGAAATGCGAAGGCCCACGAAAAATATCTGCTCGCCAAATCTGAAGAAAACCTGCGGGCCAAAGATGAACAATTCGAAGAAAAACATCGAGTTCAGAATGATCAAGTGCGACATCTGAAAACGAAGTTAGAGAAAGTCAATGAAAAATTGGCTAGCTCGGAAAGAGCGCGGCAAGTCTTGGAAGCTGAGAAAGATGACCTGTCCAAGCAACTAGCAAGTGTAAGAAAGGGAGATAATGCTGTTAATCTAAAACAGATTCGATGTTCAGAAGGAAATATTGTGAAGTGCTTCCCGCCGGCAAGTCCTCATTTTGAGAAACAGGAAGAAGAAGAACATTCTGGTGTCGTGTCAGCGCTGACATATAGAAAACCATTTCGGGAGGAACCTCTCAATTTATTAAAACACAATCGATGCAATGGCAATGAGGACGAACGTACTGTAAGAAAAGTAATAAATAGTCTTATTGCAGAAGAAAAGCTGCCACCCACAGAAGATCCAAAAATTGTCGACGAATGTGGTAAATTAGCAGGAAATGAATTTATCGAAGAAGTGGGAAAAAACAAACAAAGTTCTCTGGTTCCAGTTCCTGAAGGGTATCGCCTTAGCGAAATCAATAACAAATCATCAATGGCCGTGAAAACAGAAGACGACAAAGCAGAGCGTACCATGGAGCCAATGGTAATCCTTTCCGACGTGAATGATGGCGGTCTGCATCAATGGAATATTAATGCGGTGTAGAGAATGAAGCCTGCAGATAAAGGTGGTGGCATTGGCAAGAAGGACTGGACAAAGGAATGGAGTCGTTTCCTGGAAGCAGTTAATTAATAGAATATATAGATTGTTTGAGCATATATAGTTAGTTTCCTTTTCATATTTTTATATTTAAATATTTTATTGTATACATTTATTCAACTTTATAAAAATACAGTCCACTATTAACATACACATTTAAGCCGCCGGGGAGAATGTACAAAATACTTTGTACATACTTTTGAGTGCGATTGAGGCGCTGGGAAAATGTAGAAATAAAAAATAAATGTTCTAAAATTAAATATTTCCCAGCCGCCATAAAATATCACATGTGAAGAATTCAGTGATCTTGTGCGCTGACGCATACGATAATGTGTGAGATAATAAAGGTTATGACCCACAGGCACAGATATCGATGCGCTCAGTAGATGCACAAGACCACTTGAATGAAATTACAAGCAGCCTTGCAATGTTCTCCATTCAATATTAGAATAGATAAGAACAATTGTGTGGCTGCGACTAGGTTAAGTTAGATTAGTTTCAGTAGTACGTAAGGAAAATATTTTTGAAATAAAACTAGAATTGAATCAACAGCCATACCGTTCGGTTGGTTTTCTTTTCTCATTCACAGCTTGTCTAAAGAAAAATCAAACTGTTATAGTCGACGATAACTATAAAAAAAATTGAAATTTGTAAACAACTCTTGGTAAATGACCCAATCTTACAATATCCAGATTTTTCTAAGCCTTTCAATCTCACGACAGACGCAAGTAATTTTGCGCTAGGAGCCATTCGTTCGCAAGGACCTATAGGGAACGACAAACCGATTTGCAAGTCGCACACTCTCGACATCGGAAATCAATTGCTCAACAATAGAAAAAGAACTCTTAGCCATAGTTTGGGTCACAAAATATTTTCGACCATACATATTTGGTCACCGGTTCAGAATCATAACAGATCATAAGCCACTCACATGGATTATGAGCCTGAAAGAGCCAAATTCTAAATTAATAAGATGGCGATTGAAATTAGAGGAATTCGATTATGAAATTATTTACAAAAATGGCAAACTAAACACACACGCCGATGCCTTTAGTCGAATAAAGACTGACACACCAGGCAATCTGAACATAAATGCATTTGATACAATGTTCAATCAAGCCACTTCGGGTAGTACTATTCACTCTGCGGAGAGAAACTGCGATAATGGTATCCCGATTTCGGAAAAACCAATAAATGATTTTAATTTACAAACATAATTTAGGACAGGAAACTCTAATTCTCACATGAAACAAGAAGTAGTTTTTAAAAACAAATATAGGAAAACATTTACATATTCCAATTATACAGAGGAAATTATAACACACATTTTTAAAAATCATCTTGTGCCCAATAAAACCACGGCAATTTTTACAGATAATGAAACATTTCGCATTATTCAGAATGTATATTCCAAACATTTTGCACAAAGCAAAACTTTTCGTTTGGTTAGGTGTACTGAAATACTAACGGACATAAAAGAAAACGATAATCAAGATAAAATCATTTAAGACTATCACGAAAACAATAATCACAGAGGCATACAAAAACCTATGACAACCTAAAACGCGAATACTACTTTCCATACATGACATGTCCATGCCAAAGACTAAAATATGATAGATATCCCCCAAAGAATAAATTTGAAAAACCTCCAACACCATTTAAACCATTAGATGTAATACATATAGACATTTACGCGATTGACGGCAAAAATATTTTAACCATTATAGACAAAGTTTCCAAATTCGCCGCCGCATATATTCTAACAGCGAGAAACAGCTTAATCCTTAAAACATTTTCTTAGCCTGCATGGCATACCTAACAAAATCGTTTGTGACCAAGAAACCGATTTAACTTCAATCATATTTTAAGACTTTTGTCAGCAATACCAAATTGACCTACACTTTACGTAGTTTCAACAATCCTCTAGCAATGCCCCCGTGGAAAGACTCCATTCAACATTAATTAAAACTTACAGATTCATGTTCGAGAAAATTTAAGAAAAAAGTTAGAAATGGATCATGACGACATCCTAACAGAAGTTCTTATAACCTATAACAGCGCAATCCATTCTTCTACTAAAAGTACACCTTTACATTACACATTTCGAATTTTTCTATGGAAGAACCTAAAAAATTAACCGTCAAATTACATTTAACAATGAACACGAATACCTTTCCGAAATCAATTTCAATTTCGAACACAACTCTACGAATCTATTAAGGAAGAATTGGGAACCGACACGGACAAACATGTAGAAAAAGGTAATGCAGACAGACAAGACCCACTAGATTATGATGTAGATAATTACATATACAGGAAGGAATGTAGGAGAAACAAATTAACACCGAGATTTTCTAGGCACAAAGTGAAACAAAACAACAAAGCAACATTACTTGCTACACAAAACACGAAACTTCACAGATCAAAAATAAGAACAAAACAATTTTCATAATCTTTTATTTCAGATTAATTCCCATGATACACACACAAAGACTGGAGATGCACAATTTAAAAGACACCCAAGGACTATTACAAATAAAACTGGGAACTGCTAATACAATAACTGACTATATCAAACTTATACATACATATAATAAAATTAGATTCATATGAGGATGATGTCATGACAATTGAGGAATCTGTCTAACAATTTACTCCCACGTATTACAACAGAGATTCCTTAAAGGTAACAAAATTTATACTTAAAGACTTTAAGAATAAATTGAATTCAATAACTCCTAAATAACGTAGGTATTATTAATATTAATAAGACGGGACTCCATAATATAAAGTAATTAATATAAAATAATCAATAAAATATGAATCACAGTTAAACTTGAGCTAATCGCAATAGAGTACTGTTACTACATTGAATACTGTAACTACATTGTAACTACAGTATTCTATTGCAATTATTTACAAACCACAGAACCGTTTCTAAATAATCGCAAATAATACCTTAAGTTTAACTGTGATTCATATTGTATTGATTATTTATTTTTACTTTATATTAATTAAATGTTGTGGAGTCCCCCTTTATTAATATTAATAAGAAATTAATAATGCATAATTATTGATAATTCAATAAAAAACGCTCTTGAAAAATTTGGAAACAAGCCAACGAAACGTTGGGCAGAACATGAAATAAATTCGTTTATTTTCATTTAATTAACTTGACCATAAAAGCCCAATAAACCCATGTTAAATAAATAAATATATATATATATATATATATATATATATATATATATATATATATATATATATATATATATATATATATATATATATATATATATATATATATATATATATATATATATACTGGTGTTTACCTAATTCCAAATCGACCGGCTTGTGTTGTGCTTTTTAGGTCATAAGTCACTATAAAAAAATTAGGAAATTTTAAAGAAATAAAGGCAAATACTAAAATTGTTCACAAGAAGTGGATGATTGATAATAAATTACAGAAAATGCTTACTTGCGATATATAAATGAGTCACTAGATGTGACTTAAGACAAAACAACTTAAAACAAAATAAAATTCTTGGAATACTTTTATTCCTTCAAAGCATAATTGGCACTTGCTAATGTCAATTATGATAATAATGTTGCGTAGCCACTAAATGTGGTTACGAAGGTTGTCAATTTTCATAACAGATCACTCGAAATAAGAAAAATCATAAAATTATTGCGAAATGTTCCACTGGTGGTGGTAACTTGTCACAAGAGGTGACTCAAAAAAATAATAAAATAAAACAAGTAAAAAAACATTAAGTTCGGCCGGGCCAAACTTTTAATAACCTTCACCTTAGGGTAAAGGAAACATTAGAAGAAATGTGGCAAAAACCATTAAAATGCCGAATATAGGGAGGAACCGTTATATGGGGGCTATACCAAATCGTGGACCTACATATTATGACCTACAAATACCAATTTTCAGACAAATCCGTGAAGAAATGTGGCAAAAATCGTCAAATTACCGAATATCGGGAGGTACCATTATATGGGGGCTATACCAAAACGTGGACCTATAATTACGATGACTTACCACACGAACTGGGACCCATTATGATCTAAAACTACCAATTTTCAGAGAAATTATTGAAAAAATGTGTCAAAAATCATCAAAATACCGAATATCGGGAGGTACCGTTATATGGGGGCTAAACCAAATCATGGACCCATACATGCAATGTCTCGCCAACGGAGCTGGAACTCATTATGACCAACAAATATCCATGCCTAGACAAATCCGTGAAAAAATGTGGCAAAAAAAAAATTAAAATACCGAATATCGGGAGGAACCTTTATATTGGGACTATACCAGAGTGTGGACCGATATATGTCATTTTCAATTCTAACCATCCTAGATACAATACAAATTGCTCTGCTAAATTTTGGCGCTCTATGTCAAATAATGTGGGCTGTATCGTGATTTCAATAGACAGACAGACAGACGCACATCCTTAAATCGACTTAGAATTTTACGCTGATTATGAATATATATACTTTATGGGGTCTACGACGAATATTTAAGGTTGTTACAAACGGAATGACAAAAAAAAAATGTGAAATGAATTTAAAACAAAATATATGACTATAATTCAAGTTTGTTTTTTTAATCGACCTTTTCCAATGTAATTTCAATAATAAAAATATTTCTTTGAGCTTTAGGTCTGGGTTTTTTTCCTTTATTAAAATCCGATATTTCGCAATGGGTTACATTGCATCTTCAGGGAGATCTACAAAAATACATTTTGATTTTTATATTTCATGTTATCACAGCATTAAATTATTTAACAAAACGATAAAAGACAAACAGAAAAATACACAGAAAATAAATATATTGCTTACATGTAAAACATCTATAAAAGTGTCAAGTTTTACTTAAACCTACGATAGATATTTTTTGTGTATTTTTCTGTTTGTCTTTTATCGTTTTGTTAAATAATTTAATGCTGTGATAACATGAAATATAAAAATCAAAATGTATTTTTGTAGATCTCCCTGAAGATGCAATGTAACCCATTGCGAAATATCGGATTTTAATAAAGGAAAAAAACCCAGACCTAAAGCTGAAAGAAATATTTATTTATTGAAATTACATTGGAAAAGGTCGATTAAAAAAAAAAAACTTGAATTATACTTAACACGGAGAGCACGCCGGAAAACAACAACAAAATGATTTACAAAAATATTAAAAGCAAAGGTAACATCAAACACAGCATAAACAAACACAAGAACACAAAAGTTAAAGTGGAAAAAATCAAATTTTCACTAACATTTCTGATAAGATGTCGCAATAATGGTGTCATACCAAACTTTATAAAAAATGCTCTAAAAAAAATTTACAAACTGTTTAAAAATTCATACAAATTGGACATTCACAAAACTTTAAGAGGACATATTGACATATTTCAAAACAAAATTCTCAGCCTAATCATAAAACAAAAGCACTTAGAACTAAAAAACAACAACAAAGAAATACTCACAATAGAAAAACATTTAAACAATCATTTAACAGAAGAAGAGAAGAATTGCATTACGCTCAATGAACAAAATATAACATCAAATATACAAAACAAAATCAAGAACACACAGAAAGAGAAATTTGATAAACTAAAAAAACAACAAATGATAGACCTTAACATAAAACATAATGAAAAATGGTTCGTCAACAAAACAGAAACCCAAATTCCACAAGATGTAAAGTGGCTTCTATCTCTTGGTGACAAATTCGGTCTACCAACAAAAAAATCACAGTTCCCGTTATTTAAGCTCATAGCAGACGGGGATGATGTTATTCAAACATGGAAGGACAAAGAGAAACAAGAAGTTATGAGAACGAAGTTTACGACAATGATTGACTCACACATCAATAAGATGAGAGAAGACGGGAGAGATAAGTTTATAAATAACACAGTGGAACACACTCGAGCTTTTTTGAATAAAAACAAAAATATTTTAATATTAAATGCTGATAAAGGGAATGTTACAGTTGCAATGAATAAAAATGACTACAGACAAAGAATGAATAATATAATAAATGACATTATGATATATCAACGTATAAATAAGGACCCTACAACACATTTAATAAAAAGAAATAATGAACTGGTAGATGAACTGTTTAAAAACAATATAATTTCAGTTTTAGAAAAGAAAAGACTGAAAACAGACGTGGCCACAGCTCCTAGATTATACGGACTTCCTAAAATCCACAAGGAAGATTACCCTTTTCGTCCAATTTGCTCATCAGTCAATTCTCCATCAATTAAACTCTGCAGATATATCGTCAACATTTTGAAAAATCTTACCAGCAATTCCAGATACAATGTCAAAGACTCTATAGCTTTTAAGGATAAACTACAGAAGGTCACCATCAAAAAAAACGGAAAGAATGGTGTCCTTTGATGTTGTTTCCTAGCATTCCCGTAGACTTAGGAATTCGTTTAATAGAAGATAGATGGGACGAAATAAAAGAATATACAAATATGACAAAGGGCTTATTTTTCAATATTCTTACTTTCTGCATCAAGGACAACCGCTATTTCAAATTTGACGACAAAGTGTACAAACAAAAGAGAGGACTTCCAATGGGTTCGCCGGCTTCTCCGATTGTAGCCGATTTGGTGATGGAGAAATTACTTGACACCTGTTTGGAAAAACTTACAACAAAACCGACGATTGTGACGAAGTATGTTGACGATCTTTTTGTGATTCTTGAAGCAAGTGCAATACAAGACACATTGACAATGTTAAACTGCTTTAATAACAATATCAAATTTACGATGGAGGAAGAATTACATGGAAGATTACCCTATTTGGATACAATAGTCTGTAGGAACAATGAGAAAATAGAATTTGATTGGTACCAAAAACCGACAGCTTCTGGCAGAATCATTAATTTCTTTTCAAAGCATCCGAAACAAATAATAATTAACACTGCTAAAAATTTTGTACACAGAGTATTGAATATAAGTGACGAAAAATTCCACAGCCGAAACAAAAACAAAATCAGAGAAATATTGACAGTGAATAATTTTCCAATGAACATGATCAACAACTTTATTGAATATAGACCCACAAGACCAAAGCAGGAAAAAGAGGAAAAAACATACAAGTCGATGATTTACATACCACACATGTCAGAAAGGTTCTTAAAATCTTACATATACGACAAGAATACATTTGCAATAGCGCAAAAAACGAACAACACTCTAAAAAAGTTTTTCAGCGACACTAAAAGCAAAATAAACACCGAAAACAAACACAACGTAATTTACCAAATTGAATGCGAGGGAAACAACAACGAAAAATGTGGGAAACTGTACGTTGGGACAACAAAAAACAGACTTAAAACGAGAATGTCTGCACACAAATCAAACATCAAATGCAGAAACGAAAATGAGACACAAAAGACAGCTCTTGCTGAGCATTGCAGGAGAAATAACCACACACCAAACTTTGAGAATATTAAAATACTACAAACGGAGAGTAACTACAACAGGAGATTGACTTTAGAAATGTTACATATTAATAACCTACCAACAACAAAGAGAATAAACTATAAGAGCGACACCGACAACGCAGCTTATTGCTACCGCCATCTCACACAGAAAAATAGATCGTGCAATATGTAAAACAACTCAGTGCAATATTTACCACAGACGATGATAGTGAAATTCTATCGTAGGTTTAAGTAAAACTTGACACTTTTATAGATGTTTTACATGTAAGCAATATATTTATTTTCTGTGTATTTTTCTGTTTGTCTTTTATCGTTTTGTTAAATAATTTAATGCTGTGATAACATGAAATATAAAAATCAAAATGCATTTTTGTAGATCTCCCTGAAGATGCAATGTAACCCATTGCGAAATATCGGATTTTAATAAAGAAAAAAACCCAGACCTAAAGCTCAAAGAAATATTTATTTATTGAAACAAAATATATGACAATAATTGCTCTAATGCGATATGGTGTGTGGCCCATATTTTTAGCTTTTGAGTATTTCTTTTCAGAATAAGTTGATCAAATTCATAAGGAGAATTGGCGGGATTACCCTTTTTCAACCGAAAAGCATTTTTGGCCCTAACGAATTTAAGTTGCTGAAGATGATTACAATGAACAACAAACTAAATACATGACGCCGTTGAGCCATCAATCGAAACCTGTTGTCATCAAGAGAGAACGAGCAATAAGAAAGTACGAAGCAATACTTTTGCCACAAAAAAAAAAACCGATATTTCAATAATTCCATGGCTTTATCATAGTTACTTGCGACATAATAATGGCATTGGCATATTTGGACGAATTGGAATATTTTCGCAGGCAATGTTAAAACTGTCTGGGTAGTTTACAGAATACTAATATTTTTAGTCCAGTCTAAACGAGTGAATCATATACATTTTTCTTTATATTTGCACTTCATTACATTTTGTTGTTTTAGTTCTGTTTGCTTATCATTTCATTTTCTGTTTGTCGCTCATTTCAAATTGCATTGGCATCAAACATACATCTTTTGTTTGGTGAATCAAATACACAAAATCGACCGAAAATATATTTCGGAGCTATATCCAAACCTCAACCTATTTCAATGCAATGCACTGTGAAGTTAGTCGTTTGAATAAAAAATTATTGGAATTATGTTCAGAACACTTTCAAAACCTCGAAAATACAATCTTGCAACGAGTTATGGCCGTAAGCCGAGTTGTCAAAAATGTCATATTTTCTTTTTGCCATTCTCTAAAATATAAACTTATTAAAGCCTTATATTATTATTGGCGCCAAACAAAAACTGTTTGCATTTTATTAACAACGAAAAGTTGAAAACACGTGAAAAAGAATGTAAATCAGGATTTTTATTAGAAATAAAAAGTATTGTCAAACATTGTAGATGTTCTCTGGATTGAATGTGTAGTGTCTTTTAATATAGTTAATGTATTCGTTCGTGTGTCATTTGGAGTAGATCTTTTGGTATTGGGACTTATTTTGAAAACCATATACATGTGGAGAAAGGTAATAAAGCATTCTATCATATTTTTAAAAAAATAGTTTTTACCAATTTGCGCCTTTTCGAAAAAATCTTTTTTCAAGTAGTTAAACGCTCAAAAATTCATATAATTTTTAAATTTAGCTAGAAAATCAGCGATAACTTACAAAAGTTATAAACCAGATCTCAGCAATATTGAATTAAATATTATCGACAAATATGAAACATAAAAAAGAAAAGTATGGAAAAGACAAAATTCAAACTGGGCTGACAATATGATACCCTACATCAATCTGCATACTTAATAGAGCTTCATGTAAAAACCAATTTCTTATAATGTGGATTTAAATCGGATAAAATACATATAAGGAAGGAATATCGTAATCTGAATTATTTTCCACTAAATTTAAAGGAGATATTTTTATGCTGTAGTGACCTCTCGTACCAAATGTCAGTGCTTTAGAGGGTATATTAGACTTTGAGAAGACTTAGATATAAAATCGCATGAAACGTGTATATGAGAGCTACATCTATAAAGAATTGATTTGGTCCATGTCAGACGTTAAATTTGAAGGAATTTTATCATATGATGCAAGACACAACCTAATTAGACAAAAATAGCACTGTTGGTGTATCATTTACAGAAAATTTTCAGGGGAGCACTATGTAGATCTCAACTGATTTCGACCAAATTTGTCAAAAATATTTCAAAGCTTTATCTGATACCACGTTCGGAATATCGCTATTTTAGAGTTCAAATTACGACTCTGAGGGGCATAAATCTGAAATCGGATGAAAGTTATATGTGGGAGCTCTATCCATATTCTTGCGGATTCGAAAGAAATTCGGCAGATGTTCTTCTCATCATAAGTAGCACCGAAAAACGAAATTTGGAAGCCCTTCCTGGTCCCTGAGATTTGTTGCCTCAAAAACATGCCATTGGCCCCATGGTACAATGTAACAAGTAAATTTCTATACCGAATTCCATCACAAATTCCGAACTTAATATCTTATTTGGTGCATCAAATACATGAAATTGGCCGAAAATATATAAGAAAGCTATGATAAATCAATTTCTGTATAAAATTCCGTCACTCATTTCGAATTTCATTGAAATCAATAATACTTATCGTGTTTGATGCACAAAACACGATAAGTATTACTGATGATATTGATGCTTCAAAATAATTAATTTCCAAATGTAAACCGATTTCAACATAATTTGACAGGTAAGGCAATTTCATTGAACTAAGACATACATACTGTGTTTGGTGTATATGGTGGCTATATCCAAACCTCAAACGACTACAATTCAATTTCACAAATAATTTTACAACTAAATTACATCACATATCCCAAATGTGATAGGGGTCAGACATACATATCGTGCTTAGGGCATCATATACATGGAATCGGCGGAAAATATATAAGGAAGCAAAATCCAAATCTGAACCGATGTCAATATAATTAGACAAAATTCCAAGTTTCATTGAAATCAAACACACATATCTTGTTTAATGCATTAAATACAAGAAGTCGGCCGAAAATATATGAGGAATCTAAAAATATTTTTTCTTTACTTCAAATTTGATTCTCCTTTGTGTAACATAACATTTTTAAAGTTTGTTCTCAAATTAAAAAAACTTCCCTAAAAAAAGACATAAATAACCACCGCGTTTTATCTCTACAAGAATATTAATGGATACATGGATACTTCCACGACATCTGCGTTTAGTGGTGTGAAGAAGTCGAAAAAATTCCTCGGTGTGTGTTTCCCCTGCCAGAAAAAGGGCCATAAACAAAAGAACGGCGGATCACATGTGTAAACATGATTGGTGTTTCAATAATCTACAAAATTTCAATGAACCCATTACCATAAATGTTGCGAAATACACTGAAAATCTTTTTGCTTACAAGAAAGGTGCAATCAAAAGATATTGAACAGATATACCAATCACAATGAAAGATGTCCTATATGTTAAAGGACGTTGGAATAACTTGATGCCTGTACCAAAGCTAACGGAAAATGGAATATGCGTTGAATTTTCTGAAAATGTTGCTCTTTTGAGAAGGGATGGAAAAGTCATTATGACAGCTTCCAAGAAAGGAAATTTGTACGAATTGCAGATAAGAAATGAAGACAGGGCAAATGCAAGATTAAGTACAACTTATTTTTATACCACTCAAGAATGGGTCACCCTAGTGACAATTGTTTGGAAGAAATGGTTCAGCATAAAATGGTTGATGGTTTGGAAAATGTTAAGCCTGCATATGCAATGTAAGCAATGTCATCGTTTTTTTAAGATAGTCGTCCAAATTTCAGTAGCATTCTCAAACGAATCCACAGTGATATATGTGGACCAATTAATCCGCCAACATGGGATGGTATATTGCAAGCTTCATAGATGACTATGACTTCGCATTCATATATCTACTCGAGGGAAAAAGAAAAGGAATTCAGCTTCTTATACCTCACAGCAAAACGGGGTTGCTGAAAGACTTAACCCTAATTTGCTTGAAAAAGTAAGGTCTATGCTTATAGAATCTGGTTCTACGAAAGAATTATGGGCAAAAGCAGCCTTAACAGCAACACATCTTATAAAATGAAGTCCCTACAAATATCTTTCTGACAAAAAATACCTGCCGAATTGTGGTACAAGTTTAAGCCTAACATTTCAAAACTAAGAGATTTTAAGTGTAAGGCATTTGTCTGGGTTGCTAAACAGAAAAGAAAAATGGTTATGATTGGTTATACGTGTAATGGATTTAGATTGTGGAATCCAAAGACCCGAAACATAGTTATTGCAAGAGATATTTTGTCCTTGTTTTCCTTATTTACAACAGATTTAGTAAAAAGAAAATCCTCAATTGCTTATAAGATAACGCAGATCAAGAGAGGGAATGTATGGAGAATCTCTTCCTGTTGAACATTTCAGTAATGATGAAAGCAACTTAGATGATGAATTGGTTTCTGCAGAAAATGATAACGATATCGATTCTCCCGATGAAGAAACTACTATTTACGAAGATGAAACAACGGCTACGCAATCTGAACCACTAAACTCTGAAATTAATAGGTTATATAACAAGAAATGCCATTTCTCATTGTATAGTGAATCCTACAACATATGACGAAATCATGAGAGATTCCTTTAATGATAATTGGATAAGAGCTGTGAAGGAAGAGCTTGATTCTATTGAAGAAAATCGTGTTTGGGATTTGGTTCCACCCCTGTCAACTTTAAAGTATGGAAGTTCAAATGGATGCTGGAATTTAATTTAATTTATTTTTAACAATTCAGCGATTTCTATTTCAAATTTGATTCTCCTTCGTGTACATACCATTTTTTAAGTTTGTTCTCTAATTTCTTAATTGTTCTAATAATTAATAAAACAATAGTTTTTAGATCAAACGAAGAGTTTATTGTTCAAAGGTAAGGTAAGGTTAATATAAATTGAAATAAATGTCGAATGCAAGTAGAATACAAATTTGATGAGTTGAAATACATCGTTGTTGTTATTTAGAAATAAAGCAATAAGGAATTCTAACTGGTTTGCGAGAATAAGCAAAGAGCGAGAGCAAATATTTACAACATATATTAAATATAATAAAAAGAGTTTGTGATAATTAAGGAGTTGATAATTTTTTACAGTGGGCTCCATCAACAAATTTCTTTAAACTTGAGACAGACAGGACATTATTTTTTAGCAAGGAGTGATTGTAATTACTCCTCTTCTTGGCGTCTTTCAAATGTTCATCTTCACCGCAATTAATGCATATCTTGCATATGCATATCATATTTGGACGAATTGGAATATTTTCGCAGGCAATGTTAAAACTGTCTGGGTAGTTTACAGAATATTAATATTTTTAGTCCAGTCTAAACGAGTGAATCATATACATTTTTCTTTATATTTGCACTTCATTACTTTTTGTTGTTTTAATTCTGTTTGGAATTCACTTTCGGCAAATCCTCTAAGTTCTTTATTATACATTACGACCTTACTGCAATTATTTTTTGTTACCAAATTCGCTCATTTCAAATAGCATTGGCATTAAACATACATATTTTGTTTGGTGAATCAAATACACAAAATCGGCCTAAAATATATTTCGGAGCTATATCCAAACCTCAACCTATTTCAATGCAATGCACTGTGAAGTTAGTCGTTTGAATAAAAAATTATTGGAATTATGTTCAGAACACTTTCAAAACCTCGAAAATACAATCTTGCAACGAGTTATGGCCGTAAGCCGAGTTGTCAAAAATGTCATATTTTCTTTTTGCCATTCTCTAAAATATAAACTTATTAAAGCCTTATATTATTATTGGCGCCAAAAACTGTTTGCATTTTATTAACAACGAAAAGTTGAAAACACGTGAAAAAGAATGTAAATCAGGATTTTTATTAGAAATAAAAAGTATTGTCAAACATTGTAGATGTTCTCTGGATTGAATGTGTAGTGTCTTTTAATATAGTTTACGTATTCGTTCGTGTGTCATTTGGAATAGAATAGAAATCAGCGATAACTTACAAATGTAATAAACTAGATCTCAGCAATATTGAATTAAATATTATCGACAAATATGAAACATAAAAACGAAAAGTATGGAAAAAACAAAATTCAAACTGGGCTAACAATATGATATTCTACATCAATCTGCATACTTAATAGAGCTTCATGTAAAAACCAATTGCTTATAATGTGTATTTGTTTGAAGTAAATAATGCAAACAATGATCTTTATTGAATGGTCAATATGGATTTAAATTGGATGAAATACATATGAGGAAGATATATCTTAATCTGAATTGTTTTCCACTAAATTCAAAGGATATATTTTAATGCTGTAGTGACATCTCGTACCAAATGTCAATGCTTTGGAGGGTATATTAGACTTTGAGAAGACTTAGATATAAAATCGCATGAGAGGTATATATGAAAGCTATATCTATAAAGGAATTGATATGGTCCAAATATGACAGACGTTAATTTTGAAGGAATTTTATCATATGATGCAAGACACAACCTAATAAGACAAAAATAGCACTGTTGGTGTATCATTTACAGAAAATTTTCAGGGTAACATATATGGGAGCTCTATGTAAATCTGAACCGATTTCGACCAAATTTGTCAAAAATATTTCAAAGCTTTATCAGATACCACGTACGGAATATCGCTATTTTAGAGTTCAAATTACGATACTGAGGGGTAAAATTCTCAAATCGGATGAAAGTTATATGTGGGAGCTATATCTATATTCTTGCGGATTCGAAAAAAAAATCGGAAGATATTCTTCTCATAATAAGTAGCACCTAAAAACGAAATTTGGAAGCCCTACCTGGTCGATGAGGTTTGTTACCACAAATACATGCCATTGGCCCCATGGTATAATGTAACAAGTAAATTTCTATACCATAAATTCCGAACTTAATAGCAGTCAGACATACATATCTTATTTGGTGCATCAAATTCATGTATTGGCCGAAAATATATAAGGAAGCTATGATAAATTAATTTCTGTACAAAATACATAAAGAAGCTATGATAAATTAATTTCTGTATTACATTACATATCCCAAAGTGATAGATATACATATCGTGTTTAATGCATCAAACACATAGAGTCGGCGGAAAATATATAACGAAGCAAAATCCAAATCTGAACCGATGACAATATAATTAGACAAATTAATCTGTAAGCGAATTCCGTCACATATTCCAAGTTTCATTGAAATCATTGTTTAATTGTTTAATGCATCAAATACAAGAAGTCGACCGAAAATATATAAGGAATCTACAAATATTATTTCTTTACTTCAAATTTGATTCTCCTTCGTGTACATAACATTTTTCAAGTTGGTTCTCTAATTAATAAAACTTCCATAAAAAAAAAAAACATAAATAACCACCGCGTTTTACCTCTACAAGAATATTATAAAATGGTATGGGCGACATCAAGCAAGAGTCAATTCACGGAATCTTGCAATCTCGTGGAACTTATTTTTTATTTTGTCGAGTGCGGTTGTATAAGGATTCGTTGGAAAGAGAAAATTCCACCTGCTGAGCAAAAGTTAGGTGAAGCATTCTCTAAAAAGTATATAAAGGTAAGACAACAATTATCAGCCTAATATCTGACGATTGTTTGGAAAAGTAAAGAATCGTCAATCGTCAATGAACAAAATATAACATCAAATATACAAAACAAAATCAAGAACACACAGAAAGAGAAATTTGATAAACTAAAAAAACAACAAATGATAGACCTTAACATAAAACATAATGAAAAATGGTTCGTCAACAAAACAGAAACCCAAATTCCACAAGATGTAAAGTGGCTTCTATCTCTTGGTGACAAATTCGGTCTACCAACAAAAAAATCACAGTTCCCGTTATTTAAGCTCATAGCAGACGGGGATGATGTTATTCAAACATGGAAGGACAAAGAGAAACAAGAAGTTATGAGAACGAAGTTTACGACAATGATTGACTCACACATCAATAAGATGAGAGAAGACGGGAGAGATAAGTTTATAAATAACACAGTGGAACACACTCGAGCTTTTTGAATAAAAACAAAAATATTTTAATATTAAATGCTGATAAAGGGAATGTTACAGTTGCAATGAATAAAAATGACTACAGACAAAGAATGAATAATATAATAAATGACATTATGATATATCAACGTATAAATAAGGACCCTACAACACATTTAATAAAAAGAAATAATGAACTGGTAGATGAACTGTTTAAAAACAATATAATTTCAGTTTTAGAAAAGAAAAGACTGAAAACAGACGTGGCCACAGCTCCTAGATTATACGGACTTCCTAAAATCCACAAGGAAGATTACCCTTTTCGTCCAATTTGCTCATCAGTCAATTCTCCATCAATTAAACTCTGCAGATATATCGTCAACATTTTGAAAAATCTTACCAGCAATTCCAGATACAATGTCAAAGACTCTATAGCTTTTAAGGATAAACTACAGAAGGTCACCATCAAAAAAACGGAAAGAATGGTGTCCTTTGATGTTGTTTCCTAGCATTCCCGTAGACTTAGGAATTCGTTTAATAGAAGATAGATGGGACGAAATAAAAGAATATACAAATATGACAAAGGGCTTATTTTTCAATATTCTTACTTTCTGCATCAAGGACAACCGCTATTTCAAATTTGACGACAAAGTGTACAAACAAAAGATAGGACTTCCAATGGGTTCGCCGGCTTCTCCGATTGTAGCCGATTTGGTGATGGAGAAATTACTTGACACCTGTTTGGAAAAACTTACAACAAAACCGACGATTGTGACGAAGTATGTTGACGATCTTTTTGTGATTCTTGAAGCAAGTGCAATACAAGACACATTGACAATGTTAAACTGCTTTAATAACAATATCAAATTTACGATGGAGGAAGAATTACATGGAAGATTACCCTATTTGGATACAATAGTCTGTAGGAACAATGAGAAAATAGAATTTGATTGGTACCAAAAACCGACAGCTTCTGGCAGAATCATTAATTTCTTTTCAAAGCATCCGAAACAAATAATAATTAACACTGCTAAAAATTTTGTACACAGAGTATTGAATATAAGTGACGAAAAATTCCACAGCCGAAACAAAAACAAAATCAGAGAAATATTGACAGTGAATAATTTTCCAATGAACATGATCAACAACTTTATTGAATATAGACCCACAAGACCAAAGCAGGAAAAAGAGGAAAAAACATACAAGTCGATGATTTACATACCACACATGTCAGAAAGGTTCTTAAAATCTTACATATACGACAAGAATACATTTGCAATAGCGCAAAAAACGAACAACACTCTAAAAAAGTTTTTCAGCGACACTAAAAGCAAAATAAACACCGAAGACAAACACAACGTAATTTACCAAATTGAATGCGAGGGAAACAACAACGAAAAATGTGGGAAACTGTACGTTGGGACAACAAAAAACAGACTTAAAACGAGAATGTCTGCACACAAATCAAACATCAAATGCAGAAACGAAAATGAGACACAAAAGACAGCTCTTGCTGAGCATTGCAGGAGAAATAACCACACACCAAACTTTGAGAATATTAAAATACTACAAACGGAGAGTAACTACAACAGGAGATTGACTTTAGAAATGTTACATATTAATAACCTACCAACAACAAAGAGAATAAACTATAAGAGCGACACCGACAACGCAGCTTATTGCTACCGCCATCTCACACAGAAAAATAGATCGTGCAATATGTAAAACAACTCAGTGCAATATTTACCACAGACGATGATAGTGAAATTCTATCGTAGGTTTAAGTAAAACTTGACACTTTTATAGATGTTTTACATGTAAGCAATATATTTATTTTCTGTGTATTTTTCTGTTTGTCTTTTATCGTTTTGTTAAATAATTTAATGCTGTGATAACATGAAATATAAAAATCAAAATGTATTTTTGTAGATCTCCCTGAAGATGCAATGTAACCCATTGCGAAATATCGGATTTTAATAAAGAAAAAAAACCCAGACCTAAAGCTCAAAGAAATATTTATTTATTGAAAAAAAATATATGACAATAATTGCTCTAATGCGATATGGTGTGTGGCCCATATTTTTAGCTTTTGAGTATTTCTTTTCAGAATAAGTTGATCAAATTCATAAGGAGAATTGGCGGGATTACCCTTTTTCAACCGAAAAGCATTTTTGGCCCTAACGAATTTAAGTTGCTGAAGATGATTACAATGAACAACAAACTAAATACATGACGCCGTTGAGCCATCAATCGAAACCTGTTGTCATCAAGAGAGAACGAGCAATAAGAAAGTACGAAGCAATACTTTTGCCACAAAAAAAAAAAAACCGATTTTTCAATAATTCCATGGCTTTATCATAGTTACTTGCGACATAATAATGGCATTGGCATATTTGGACGAATTGGAATATTTTCGCAGGCAATGTTAAAACTGTCTGGGTAGTTTACAGAATACTAATATTTTTAGTCCAGTCTAAACGAGTGAATCATATACATTTTTCTTTATAATTGCACTTCATTACATTTTGTTGTTTTAGTTCTGTTTGCTTATCATTTCATTTTCTGTTTGTCGCTCATTTCAAATTGCATTCGCATCAAACATACATCTTTTGTTTGGTGAATCAAATACACAAAATCGACCGAAAATATATTTCGGAGCTATATCCAAACCTCAACCTATTTCAATGCAATGCACTGTGAAGTTAGTCGTTTGAATAAAAAATTATTGGAATTATGTTCAGAACACTTTCAAAACCTCGAAAATACAATCTTGCAACGAGTTATGGCCGTAAGCCGAGTTGTCAAAAATGTCATATTTTCTTTTTGCCATTCTCTAAAATATAAACTTATTAAAGCCTTATATTATTATTGGCGCCAAACAAAAACTGTTTGTATTTTATTAACAACGAAAAGTTGAAAACACGTGAAAAAGAATGTAAATCAGGATTTTTATTAGAAATAAAAAGTATTGTCAAACATTGTAGATGTTCTCTGGATTGAATGTGTAGTGTCTTTTAATATAGTTTACGTATTCGTTCGTGTGTCATTTGGAATAGAATAGAAATCAGCGATAACTTACAAATGTAATAAACTAGATCTCAGCAATATTGAATTAAATATTATCGACAAATATGAAACATAAAAACGAAAAGTATGGAAAAAACAAAATTCAAACTGGGCTAACAATATGATATTCTACATCAATCTGCATACTTAATAGAGCTTCATGTAAAAACCAATTGCTTATAATGTGTATTTGTTTGAAGTAAATAATGCAAACAATGATCTTTATTGAATGGTCAATATGGATTTAAATTGGATGAAATACATATGAGGAAGATATATCTTAATCTGAATTGTTTTCCACTAAATTCAAAGGATATATTTTAATGCTGTAGTGACATCTCGTACCAAATGTCAATGCTTTAGAGGGTATATTAGACTTTGAGAAGACTTAGATATAAAATCGCATGAAACGTGTATATGAGAGCTACATCTATAAAGAATTGATTTGGTCCATGTCAGACGTTAAATTTGAAGGAATTTTATCATATGATGCAAGACACAACCTAATTAGACAAAAATAGCACTGTTGGTGTATCATTTACAGAAAATTTTCAGGGGAGCACTATGTAGATCTCAACTGATTTCGACCAAATTTGTCAAAAATATTTCAAAGCTTTATCTGATACCACGTTCGGAATATCGCTATTTTAGAGTTCAAATTACGACTCTGAGGGGCATAAATCTGAAATCGGATGAAAGTTATATGTGGGAGCTCTATCCATATTCTTGCGGATTCGAAAGAAATTCGGCAGATGTTCTTCTCATCATAAGTAGCACCGAAAAACGAAATTTGGAAGCCCTTCCTGGTCCCTGAGATTTGTTGCCTCAAAAACATGCCATTGGCCCCATGGTACAATGTAACAAGTAAATTTCTATACCGAATTCCATCACAAATTCCGAACTTAATATCTTATTTGGTGCATCAAATACATGAAATTGGCCGAAAATATATAAGAAAGCTATGATAAATCAATTTCTGTATAAAATTCCGTCACTCATTTCGAATTTCATTGAAATCAATAATACTTATCGTGTTTGATGCACAAAACACGATAAGTATTACTGATGATATTGATGCTTCAAAATAATTAATTTCCAAATGTAAACCGATTTCAACATAATTTGACAGGTAAGGCAATTTCATTGAACTAAGACATACATACTGTGTTTGGTGTATATGGTGGCTATATCCAAACCTCAAACGACTACAATTCAATTTCACAAATAATTTTACAACTAAATTACATCACATATCCCAAATGTGATAGGGGTCAGACATACATATCGTGCTTAGGGCATCATATACATGGAATCGGCGGAAAATATATAAGGAAGCAAAATCCAAATCTGAACCGATGTCAATATAATTAGACAAAATTCCAAGTTTCATTGAAATCAAACACACATATCTTGTTTAATGCATTAAATACAAGAAGTCGGCCGAAAATATATGAGGAATCTAAAAATATTTTTTCTTTACTTCAAATTTGATTCTCCTTTGTGTAACATAACATTTTTAAAGTTTGTTCTCAAATTAAAAAAACTTCCCTAAAAAAAGACATAAATAACCACCGCGTTTTATCTCTACAAGAATATTAATGGATACATGGATACTTCCACGACATCTGCGTTTAGTGGTGTGAAGAAGTCGAAAAAATTCCTCGGTGTGTGTTTCCCCTGCCAGAAAAAGGGCCATAAACAAAAGAACGGCGGATCACATGTGTAAACATGATTGGTGTTTCAATAATCTACAAAATTTCAATGAACCCATTACCATAAATGTTGCGAAATACACTGAAAATCTTTTTGCTTGCAAGAAAGGTGCAATCAAAAGATATTGAACAGATATACCAATCACAATGAAAGATGTCCTATATGTTAAAGGACGTTGGAATAACTTGATGCCTGTACCAAAGCTAACGGAAAATGGAATATGCGTTGAATTTTCTGAAAATGTTGCTCTTTTGAGAAGGGATGGAAAAGTCATTATGACAGCTTCCAAGAAAGGAAATTTGTACGAATTGCAGATAAGAAATGAAGACAGGGCAAATGCAAGATTAAGTACAACTTATTTTTATACCACTCAAGAATGGGTCACCCTAGTGACAATTGTTTGGAAGAAATGGTTCAGCATAAAATGGTTGATGGTTTGGAAAATGTTAAGCCTGCATATGCAATGTAAGCAATGTCATCGTTTTTTTAAGATAGTCGTCCAAATTTCAGTAGCATTCTCAAACGAATCCACAGTGATATATGTGGACCAATTAATCCGCCAACATGGGATGGTATATTGCAAGCTTAACCCTAATTTGCTTGAAAAAGTAAGGTCTATGCTTATAGAATCTGGTTCTACGAAAGAATTATGGGCAAAAGCAGCCTTAACAGCAACACATCTTATAAAATGAAGTCCCTACAAATATCTTTCTGACAAAAAATACCTGCCGAATTGTGGTACAAGTTTAAGCCTAACATTTCAAAACTAAGAGATTTTAAGTGTAAGGCATTTGTCTGGGTTGCTAAACAGAAAAGAAAAATGGTTATGATTGGTTATACGTGTAATGGATTTAGATTGTGGAATCCAAAGACCCGAAACATAGTTATTGCAAGAGATATTTTGTCCTTGTTTTCCTTATTTACAACAGATTTAGTAAAAAGAAAATCCTCAATTGCTTATAAGATAACGCAGATCAAGAGAGGGAATGTATGGAGAATCTCTTCCTGTTGAACATTTCAGTAATGATGAAAGCAACTTAGATGATGAATTGGTTTCTGCAGAAAATGATAACGATATCGATTCTCCCGATGAAGAAACTACTATTTACGAAGATGAAACAACGGCTACGCAATCTGAACCACTAAACTCTGAAATTAATAGGTTATATAACAAGAAATGCCATTTCTCATTGTATAGTGAATCCTACAACATATGACGAAATCATGAGAGATTCCTTTAATGATAATTGGATAAGAGCTGTGAAGGAAGAGCTTGATTCTATTGAAGAAAATCGTGTTTGGGATTTGGTTCCACCCCTGTCAACTTTAAAGTATGGAAGTTCAAATGGATGCTGGAATTTAATTTAATTTATTTTTAACAATTCAGCGATTTCTATTTCAAATTTGATTCTCCTTCGTGTACATACCATTCTTTAAGTTTGTTCTCTAATTTCTTAATTGTTCTAATAATTAATAAAACAATAGTTTTTAGATCAAACGAAGAGTTTATTGTTCAAAGGTAAGGTAAGGTTAATATAAATTGAAATAAATGTCGAATGCAAGTAGAATACAAATTTGATGAGTTGAAATACATCGTTGTTGTTATTTAGAAATAAAGCAATAAGGAATTCTAACTGGTTTGCGAGAATAAGCAAAGAGCGAGAGCAAATATTTACAACATATATTAAATATAATAAAAAGAGTTTGTGATAATTAAGGAGTTGATAATTTTTTACAGTGGGCTCCATCAACAAATTTCTTTAAACTTGAGACAGACAGGACATTATTTTTTAGCAAGGAGTGATTGTAATTACTCCTCTTCTTGGCGTCTTTCAAATGTTCATCTTCACCGCAATTAATGCATATCTTGCATATGCATATCATATTTGGACGAATTGGAATATTTTCGCAGGCAATGTTAAAACTGTCTGGGTAGTTTACAGAATATTAATATTTTTAGTCCAGTCTAAACGAGTGAATCATATACATTTTTCTTTATATTTGCACTTCATTACTTTTTGTTGTTTTAATTCTGTTTGGAATTCACTTTCGGCAAATCCTCTAAGTTCTTTATTATACATTACGACCTTACTGCAATTATTTTTTGTTACCAAATTCGCTCATTTCAAATAGCATTGGCATTAAACATACATATTTTGTTTGGTGAATCAAATACACAAAATCGGCCTAAAATATATTTCGGAGCTATATCCAAACCTCAACCTATTTCAATGCAATGCACTGTGAAGTTAGTCGTTTGAATAAAAAATTATTGGAATTATGTTCAGAACACTTTCAAAACCTCGAAAATACAATCTTGCAACGAGTTATGGCCGTAAGCCGAGTTGTCAAAAATGTCATATTTTCTTTTTGCCATTCTCTAAAATATAAACTTATTAAAGCCTTATATTATTATTGGCGCCAAACAAAAACTGTTTGCATTTTATTAACAACGAAAAGTTGAAAACACGTGAAAAAGAATGTAAATCAGGATTTTTATTAGAAATAAAAAGTATTGTCAAACATTGTAGATGTTCTCTGGATTGAATGTGTAGTGTCTTTTAATATAGTTTACGTATTCGTTCGTGTGTCATTTGGAATAGAATAGAAATCAGCGATAACTTACAAATGTAATAAACTAGATCTCAGCAATATTGAATTAAATATTATCGACAAATATGAAACATAAAAACGAAAAGTATGGAAAAAACAAAATTCAAACTGGGCTAACAATATGATATTCTACATCAATCTGCATACTTAATAGAGCTTCATGTAAAAACCAATTGCTTATAATGTGTATTTGTTTGAAGTAAATAATGCAAACAATGATCTTTATTGAATGGTCAATATGGATTTAAATTGGATGAAATACATATGAGGAAGATATATCTTAATCTGAATTGTTTTCCACTAAATTCAAAGGATATATTTTAATGCTGTAGTGACATCTCGTACCAAATGTCAATGCTTTGGAGGGTATATTAGACTTTGAGAAGACTTAGATATAAAATCGCATGAGAGGTATATATGAAAGCTATATCTATAAAGGAATTGATATGGTCCAAATATGACAGACGTTAATTTTGAAGGAATTTTATCATATGATGCAAGACACAACCTAATAAGACAAAAATAGCACTGTTGGTGTATCATTTACAGAAAATTTTCAGGGTAACATATATGGGAGCTCTATGTAAATCTGAACCGATTTCGACCAAATTTGTCAAAAATATTTCAAAGCTTTATCAGATACCACGTACGGAATATCGCTATTTTAGAGTTCAAATTACGATACTGAGGGGTAAAATTCTCAAATCGGATGAAAGTTATATGTGGGAGCTATATCTATATTCTTGCGGATTCGAAAAAAAAAATCGGAAGATATTCTTCTCATAATAAGTAGCACCTAAAAACGAAATTTGGAAGCCCTACCTGGTCGATGAGGTTTGTTACCACAAATACATGCCATTGGCCCCATGGTATAATGTAACAAGTAAATTTCTATACCATAAATTCCGAACTTAATAGCAGTCAGACATACATATCTTATTTGGTGCATCAAATTCATGTATTGGCCGAAAATATATAAGGAAGCTATGATAAATTAATTTCTGTACAAAATACATAAAGAAGCTATGATAAATTAATTTCTGTATTACATTACATATCCCAAAGTGATAGATATACATATCGTGTTTAATGCATCAAACACATAGAGTCGGCGGAAAATATATAACGAAGCAAAATCCAAATCTGAACCGATGACAATATAATTAGACAAATTAATCTGTAAGCGAATTCCGTCACATATTCCAAGTTTCATTGAAATCATTGTTTAATTGTTTAATGCATCAAATACAAGAAGTCGACCGAAAATATATAAGGAATCTACAAATATTATTTCTTTACTTCAAATTTGATTCTCCTTCGTGTACATAACATTTTTCAAGTTGGTTCTCTAATTAATAAAACTTCCATAAAAAAAAAACATAAATAACCACCGCGTTTTACCTCTACAAGAATATTATAAAATGGTATGGGCGACATCAAGCAAGAGTCAATTCACGGAATCTTGCAATCTCGTGGAACTTATTTTTTATTTTGTCGAGTGCGGTTGTATAAGGATTCGTTGGAAAGAGAAAATTCCACCTGCTGAGCAAAAGTTAGGTGAAGCATTCCCTAAAAAGTATATAAAGGTAAGACAACAATTATCAGCCTAATAGCTGACGATTGTTTGGAAAAGTAAAGAGCTAATACAACGTCAGCTTCGAATTCAATTTGTTTCATATATATATATATGTATATATGTATATATATATATATATATATATATATATATAGATATATATATATATATATATATATATATACAATTCGTGTTTCAATAATCTCCAAAATTTGAATGGACCCATTACCATACATTTTGAGAAACACATCGAAAATCTTTTTGCATACAAGAAAGGTGCAATCAACGGATGAATTGATCATATTATATTGATATTGCTCCCTCATATATCTGCAGACAATTTTATGCATTTTATTGAAATTTGTTCAAATGTGGCTATATAGTGTTCCTATTTGTATTTTCGGTCCATTTCACGTATTTGGCGGACCACCCACGATATGTATGTTTGATTCCAAATGAAATTTAAATTGCGTGACGGAATTTGGTACAAAAATCAATTTATCACGTATCATTTAAATCGGTTCAGATTTGATTATAGCTCGGACGGCGGACTTCAATTATTTAATGCACCAACACGAAAAGTATGTTTGATTCCAACAAAATTTGAAATAAGTGACGGAATTTGGCACAAAAGTTAATTGTAAACATGTTATTGAAAACCATTCAAATTTGGATATAGTTTTCATGTATTGGTCTACCAAACACATTATATATGTTTAATTCCAAATGAAATTTTAAGTGAGCGACGGAAATTAGTAAGAACTTAATTTATCACATTTTATTTACCTCAGTTCTGATTTAGATATAGATCCGACATATATTTTCGGCCGATTTAGTATATTTTATGCACAAATCAAGATATGTATATATATATATATATATATATATATATATATATATATATATATATATATATATATATATATATATATATATATATATATATATATATAGCATTCTCAAACGAATCCACAGTGATATATGTGGACCAATTAATCCGCCAACATGGGATGGTATATTGCAAGCTTCATAGATGACTATGACTTCGCATTCATATATCTACTCAAGGGAAAAAGAAAAGGAATTCAGCTTCTTATACCTCACAGCAAAACGGTGTTGCTAAAAGACTTAACCCTAATTTGCTTGAAAAAGTAAGGTCTATGCTTATAGAATCTGGTTCTACGAAAGAATTATGGGCAAAAGCAGCCTTAACAGCAACACATCTTATAAAATGAAGTCCCTACAAATATCTTTCTGACAAAAAATACCTGCTGAATTGTGGTACAAGTTTAAGCCTAACATTTCAAAACTAAGAGATTTTAAGTGTAAGGCATTTGTCTGGGTTGCTAAACAGAAAAGAAAAATGGTTATGATTGGTTATACGTGTAATGGATTTAGATTGTGGAATCCAAAGACCCGAAACATAGTTATTGCAAGAGATATTTTGTCCTTGTTTTCCTTATTTACAACAGATTTAGTAAAAAGAAAATCCTCAATTGCTTATAAGATAACGCAGATCAAGAGAGGGAATGTATGGAGAATCTCTTCCTGTTGAACATTTCAGTAATGATGAAAGCAACTTAGATGATGAATTGGTTTCTGCAGAAAATGATAACGATATCGATTCTCCCGATGAAGAAACTACTATTTACGAAGATGAAACAACGGCTACGCAATCTGAACCACTAAACTCTGAAATTAATAGGTTATATAACAAGAAATGCCATTTCTCATTGTATAGTGAATCCTACAACATATGACGAAATCATGAGAGATTCCTTTAATGATAATTGGATAAGAGCTGTGAAGGAAGAGCTTGATTCTATTGAAGAAAATCGTGTTTGGGATTTGGTTCCACCCCTGTCAACTTTAAAGTATGGAAGTTCAAATGGATGCTGGAATTTAATTTAATTTATTTTTAACAATTCAGCGATTTCTATTTCAAATTTGATTCTCCTTCGTGTACATACCATTCTTTAAGTTTGTTCTCTAATTTCTTAATTGTTCTAATAATTAATAAAACAATAGTTTTTAGATCAAACGAAGAGTTTATTGTTCAAAGGTAAGGTAAGGTTAATATAAATTGAAATAAATGTCGAATGCAAGTAGAATACAAATTTGATGAGTTGAAATACATCGTTGTTGTTATTTAGAAATAAAGCAATAAGGAATTCTAACTGGTTTGCGAGAATAAGCAAAGAGCGAGAGCAAATATTTACAACATATATTAAATATAATAAAAAGAGTTTGTGATAATTAAGGAGTTGATAATTTTTTACAGTGGGCTCCATCAACAAATTTCTTTAAACTTGAGACAGACAGGACATTATTTTTTAGCAAGGAGTGATTGTAATTACTCCTCTTCTTGGCGTCTTTCAAATGTTCATCTTCACCGCAATTAATGCATATCTTGCATATGCATATCATATTTGGACGAATTGGAATATTTTCGCAGGCAATGTTAAAACTGTCTGGGTAGTTTACAGAATTTTAATATTTTTAGTCCAGTCTAAACGAGTGAATCATATACATTTTTCTTTATATTTGCACTTCATTACTTTTTGTTGTTTTAATTCTGTTTGGAATTCACTTTCGGCAAATCCTCTAAGTTCTTTATTATACATTACGACCTTACTGCAATTATTTTTTGTTACCAAATTCGCTCATTTCAAATAGCATTGGCATTAAACATACATATTTTGTTTGGTGAATCAAATACACAAAATCGGCCTAAAATATATTTCGGAGCTATATCCAAACCTCAACCTATTTCAATGCAATGCACTGTGAAGTTAGTCGTTTGAATAAAAAATTATTGGAATTATGTTCAGAACACTTTCAAAACCTCGAAAATACAATCTTGCAACGAGTTATGGCCGTAAGCCGAGTTGTCAAAAATGTCATATTTTCTTTTTGCCATTCTCTAAAATATAAACTTATTAAAGCCTTATATTATTATTGGCGCCAAACAAAAACTGTTTGCATTTTATTAACAACGAAAAGTTGAAAACACGTGAAAAAGAATGTAAATCAGGATTTTTATTAGAAATAAAAAGTATTGTCAAACATTGTAGATGTTCTCTGGATTGAATGTGTAGTGTCTTTTAATATAGTTTACGTATTCGTTCGCGTGTCATTTGGAATAGAATAGAAATCAGCGATAACTTACAAATGTAATAAACTAGATCTCAGCAATATTGAATTAAATATTATCGACAAATATGAAACATAAAAACGAAAAGTATGGAAAAAACAAAATTCAAACTGGGCTAACAATATGATATTCTACATCAATCTGCATACTTAATAGAGCTTCATGTAAAAACCAATTGCTTATAATGTGTATTTGTTTGAAGTAAATAATGCAAACAATGATCTTTATTGAATGGTCAATATGGATTTAAATTGGATGAAATACATATGAGGAAGATATATCTTAATCTGAATTGTTTTCCACTAAATTCAAAGGATATATTTTAATGCTGTAGTGACATCTCGTACCAAATGTCAATGCTTTGGAGGGTATATTAGACTTTGAGAAGACTTAGATATAAAATCGCATGAGAGGTATATATGAAAGCTATATCTATAAAGGAATTGATATGGTCCAAATATGACAGACGTTAATTTTGAAGGAATTTTATCATATGATGCAAGACACAACCTAATAAGACAAAAATAGCACTGTTGGTGTATCATTTACAGAAAATTTTCAGGGTAACATATATGGGAGCTCTATGTAAATCTGAACCGATTTCGACCAAATTTGTCAAAAATATTTCAAAGCTTTATCAGATACCACGTACGGAATATCGCTATTTTAGAGTTCAAATTACGATACTGAGGGGTAAAATTCTCAAATCGGATGAAAGTTATATGTGGGAGCTATATCTATATTCTTGCGGATTCGAAAAAAAAAATCGGAAGATATTCTTCTCATAATAAGTAGCACCTAAAAACGAAATTTGGAAGCCCTACCTGGTCGATGAGGTTTGTTACCACAAATACATGCCATTGGCCCCATGGTATAATGTAACAAGTAAATTTCTATACCATAAATTCCGAACTTAATAGCAGTCAGACATACATATCTTATTTGGTGCATCAAATTCATGTATTGGCCGAAAATATATAAGGAAGCTATGATAAATTAATTTCTGTACAAAATACATAAAGAAGCTATGATAAATTAATTTCTGTATTACATTACATATCCCAAAGTGATAGATATACATATCGTGTTTAATGCATCAAACACATAGAGTCGGCGGAAAATATATAACGAAGCAAAATCCAAATCTGAACCGATGACAATATAATTAGACAAATTAATCTGTAAGCGAATTCCGTCACATATTCCAAGTTTCATTGAAATCATTGTTTAATTGTTTAATGCATCAAATACAAGAAGTCGACCGAAAATATATAAGGAATCTACAAATATTATTTCTTTACTTCAAATTTGATTCTCCTTCGTGTACATAACATTTTTCAAGTTGGTTCTCTAATTAATAAAACTTCCATAAAAAAAAAAACATAAATAACCACCGCGTTTTACCTCTACAAGAATATTATAAAATGGTATGGGCGACATCAAGCAAGAGTCAATTCACGGAATCTTGCAATCTCGTGGAACTTATTTTTTATTTTGTCGAGTGCGGTTGTATAAGGATTCGTTGGAAAGAGAAAATTCCACCTGCTGAGCAAAAGTTAGGTGAAGCATTCTCTAAAAAGTATATAAAGGTAAGACAACAATTATCAGCCTAATAGCTGACGATTGTTTGGAAAAGTAAAGAGCTAATACAACGTCAGCTTCGAATTCAATTTGTTTCATATATATATATATATATATATGTATATATGTATATATATATATATATATATATATATATATATAGATATATATATATATATATATATATATATATACAATTCGTGTTTCAATAATCTCCAAAATTTGAATGGACCCATTACCATACATTTTGAGAAACACATCGAAAATCTTTTTGCATACAAGAAAGGTGCAATCAACGGATGAATTGATCATATTATATTGATATTGCTCCCTCATATATCTGCAGACAATTTTATGCATTTTATTGAAATTTGTTCAAATGTGGCTATATAGTGTTCCTATTTGTATTTTCGGTCCATTTCACGTATTTGGCGGACCACCCACGATATGTATGTTTGATTCCAAATGAAATTTAAATTGCGTGACGGAATTTGGTACAAAAATCAATTTATCACGTATCATTTAAATCGGTTCAGATTTGATTATAGCTCTCTCAAATATTTACGGCGGACTTCAATTATTTAATGCACCAACACGAAAAGTATGTTTGATTCCAACAAAATTTGAAATAAGTGACGGAATTTGGCACAAAAGTTAATTGTAAACATGTTATTGAAAACCATTCAAATTTGGATATAGTTTTCATGTATTGGTCTACCAAACACATTATATATGTTTAATTCCAAATGAAATTTTAAGTGAGCGACGGAAATTAGTAAGAACTTAATTTATCACATTTTATTTACCTCAGTTCTGATTTAGATATAGATCCGACATATATTTTCGGCCGATTTAGTATATTTTATGCACAAATCAAGATATGTATATATATATATATATATATATATATATATATATATATATATATATATATATATATATATATATATATATATATATATATATAGCATTCTCAAACGAATCCACAGTGATATATGTGGACCAATTAATCCGCCAACATGGGATGGTATATTGCAAGCTTCATAGATGACTATGACTTCGCATTCATATATCTACTCAAGGGAAAAAGAAAAGGAATTCAGCTTCTTATACCTCACAGCAAAACGGTGTTGCTAAAAGACTTAACCCTAATTTGCTTGAAAAAGTAAGGTCTATGCTTATAGAATCTGGTTCTACGAAAGAATTATGGGCAAAAGCAGCCTTAACAGCAACACATCTTATAAAATGAAGTCCCTACAAATATCTTTCTGACAAAAAATACCTGCTGAATTGTGGTACAAGTTTAAGCCTAACATTTCAAAACTAAGAGATTTTAAGTGTAAGGCATTTGTCTGGGTTGCTAAACAGAAAAGAAAAATGGTTATGATTGGTTATACGTGTAATGGATTTAGATTGTGGAATCCAAAGACCCGAAACATAGTTATTGCAAGAGATATTTTGTCCTTGTTTTCCTTATTTACAACAGATTTAGTAAAAAGAAAATCCTCAATTGCTTATAAGATAACGCAGATCAAGAGAGGGAATGTATGGAGAATCTCTTCCTGTTGAACATTTCAGTAATGATGAAAGCAACTTAGATGATGAATTGGTTTCTGCAGAAAATGATAACGATATCGATTCTCCCGATGAAGAAACTACTATTTACGAAGATGAAACAACGGCTACGCAATCTGAACCACTAAACTCTGAAATTAATAGGTTATATAACAAGAAATGCCATTTCTCATTGTATAGTGAATCCTACAACATATGACGAAATCATGAGAGATTCCTTTAATGATAATTGGATAAGAGCTGTGAAGGAAGAGCTTGATTCTATTGAAGAAAATCGTGTTTGGGATTTGGTTCCACCCCTGTCAACTTTAAAGTATGGAAGTTCAAATGGATGCTGGAATTTAATTTAATTTATTTTTAACAATTCAGCGATTTCTATTTCAAATTTGATTCTCCTTCGTGTACATACCATTCTTTAAGTTTGTTCTCTAATTTCTTAATTGTTCTAATAATTAATAAAACAATAGTTTTTAGATCAAACGAAGAGTTTATTGTTCAAAGGTAAGGTAAGGTTAATATAAATTGAAATAAATGTCGAATGCAAGTAGAATACAAATTTGATGAGTTGAAATACATCGTTGTTGTTATTTAGAAATAAAGCAATAAGGAATTCTAACTGGTTTGCGAGAATAAGCAAAGAGCGAGAGCAAATATTTACAACATATATTAAATATAATAAAAAGAGTTTGTGATAATTAAGGAGTTGATAATTTTTTACAGTGGGCTCCATCAACAAATTTCTTTAAACTTGAGACAGACAGGACATTATTTTTTAGCAAGGAGTGATTGTAATTACTCCTCTTCTTGGCGTCTTTCAAATGTTCATCTTCACCGCAATTAATGCATATCTTGCATATGCATATCATATTTGGACGAATTGGAATATTTTCGCAGGCAATGTTAAAACTGTCTGGGTAGTTTACAGAATATTAATATTTTAGTCCAGTCTAAACGAGTGAATCATATACATTTTTCTTTATATTTGCACTTCATTACTTTTTGTTGTTTTAATTCTGTTTGGAATTCACTTTCGGCAAATCCTCTAAGTTCTTTATTATACATTACGACCTTACTGCAATTATTTTTTGTACCAAATTCGCTCATTTCAAATAGCATTGGCATTAAACATACATATTTTGTTTGGTGAATCAAATACACAAAATCGGCCGAAAATATATTTCGGAGCTATATCCAAACCTCAACCTATTTCAATGCAATGCACTGTGAAGTTAGTCGTTTGAATAAAAATTATTGGAATTATGTTCAGAACACTTTCAAAACCTCGAAAATACAATCTTGCAACGAGTTATGGCCGTAAGCCGAGTTGTCAAAAATGTCATATTTTCTTTTTGCCATTCTCTAAAATATAAACTTATTAAAGCCTTATATTATTATTGGCGCCAAACAAAAACTGTTTGCATTTTATTAACAACGAAAAGTTGAAAACACGTGAAAAAGAATGTAAATCAGGATTTTTATTAGAAATAAAAAGTATTGTCAAACATTGTAGATGTTCTCTGGATTGAATGTGTAGTGTCTTTTAATATAGTTTACGTATTCGTTCGTGTGTCATTTGGAATAGAATAGAAATCAGCGATAACTTACAAATGTAATAAACTAGATCTCAGCAATATTGAATTAAATATTATCGACAAATATGAAACATAAAAACGAAAAGTATGGAAAAAACAAAATTCAAACTGGGCTAACAATATGATATTCTACATCAATCTGCATACTTAATAGAGCTTCATGTAAAAACCAATTGCTTACAATGTGTATTTGTTTGAAGTAAATAATGCAAACAATGATCTTTATTGAATGGTCAATATGGATTTAAATTGGATGAAATACATATGAGGAAGATATATCTTTATCTGAATTGTTTTCCACTAAATTCAAAGGATATATTTAATGCTGTAGTGACATCTCGTACCAAATGTCAATGCTTTGGAGGGTATATTAGACTTTGAGAAGACTTAGATATAAAATCGCATGAGAGGTATATATGAAAGCTATATCTATAAAGGAATTGATATGGTCCAAATATGACAGACGTTAATTTTGAAGGAATTTTATCATATGATGCAAGACACAACCTAATAAGACAAAAATAGCACTGTTGGTGTATCATTTACAGAAAATTTTCAGGGTAACATATATGGGAGCTCTATGTAAATCTGAACCGATTTCGACCAAATTTGTCAAAAATATTTCAAAGCTTTATCAGATACCACGTACGGAATATCGCTATTTTAGAGTTCAAATTACGATACTGAGGGGTATAATTCTCAAATCGGATGAAAGTTATATGTGGGAGCTATATCTATATTCTTGCGGATTCGAAAAAAAAATCGGAAGATATTCTTCTCATAATAAGTAGCACCTAAAAACGAAATTTGGAAGCCCTACCTGGTCGATGAGGTTTGTTACCACAAATACATGCCATTGGCCCCATGGTATAATGTAACAAGTAAATTTCTATACCATAAATTCCGAACTTAATAGCAGTCAGACATACATATCTTATTTGGTGCATCAAATTCATGTATTGGCCGAAAATATATAAGGAAGCTATGATAAATTAATTTCTGTACAAAATACATAAAGAAGCTATGATAAATTAATTTCTGTATTACATTACATATCCCAAAGTGATAGATATACATATCGTGTTTAATGCATCAAACACATAGAGTCGGCGGAAAATATATAACGAAGCAAAATCCAAATCTGAACCGATGACAATATAATTAGACAAATTAATCTGTAAGCGAATTCCATCACATATTCCAAGTTTCATTGAAATCATTGTTTAATTGTTTAATGCATCAAATACAAGAAGTCGACCGAAAATATATAAGGAATCTACAAATATTATTTCTTTACTTCAAATTTGATTCTCCTTCGTGTACATAACATTTTTCAAGTTGGTTCTCTAATTAATAAAACTTCCATAAAGAAAAAACATAAATAACCACCGCGTTTTACCTCTACAAGAATATTATAAAATGGTATTGGCGACATCAAGCAAGAGTCAATTCACGGAATCCTGCAATCTCGTGGAACTTATTTTTTATTTTGTCGAGTGCGGTTGTATAAGGATTCGTTGGAAAGAGAAAATTCCACCTCCTGAGCAAAAGTTAGGTGAAGCATTCTCTAAAAAGTATATAAAGGTAAGACAACAATTATCAGCCTAATAGCTGACGATTGTTTGGAAAAGTAAAGAGCTAATACAACGTCAGCTTCGAATTCAATTTGTTTCATATATATATATATATATATATATATATATATATATGTATATATGTATATATATATATATATAGATATATATATATATATATATATATATATATATATATATATATATATATATATATACAATTCGTGTTTCAATAATCTCCAAAATTTGAATGGACCCATTACCATACATTTTGAGAAACACATCGAAAATCTTTTTGCATACAAGAAAGGTGCAATCAACGGATGAATTGATCATATTATATTGATATTGCTCCCTCATATATCTGCAGACAATTTTATGCATTTATTGAAATTTGTTCAAATGTGGCTATATAGTGTTCCTATTTGTATTTTCGGTCCATTTCACGTATTTGGCGGACCACCCACGATATGTATGTTTGATTCCAAATGAAATTTAAATTGCGTGACGGAATTTGGTACAAAAATCAATTTATCACGTATCATTTAAATCGGTTCAGATTTGATTATAGCTCTCTCAAATATTTACGGCGGACTTCAATTATTTAATGCACCAACACGAAAAGTATGTTTGATTCCAACAAAATTTGAAATAAGTGACGGAATTTGGCACAAAAGTTAATGTTATTGAAAACCATTCAAATTTGGATATAGTTTTCATGTATTGGTCTACCAAACACATTATATATGTTTAATTCCAAATGAAATTTTAAGTGAGCGACGGAAATTAGTAAGAACTTAATTTATCACATTTTATTTACCTCAGTTCTGATTTAGATATAGATCCGACATATATTTTCGGCCGATTTAGTATATTTTATGCACAAATCAAGATATGTATATATATATATATATATATATATATATATATATAGCATTCTCAAACGAATCCACAGTGATATATGTGGACCAATTAATCCGCCAACATGGGATGGTATATTGCAAGCTTCATAGATGACTATGACTTCGCATTCATATATCTACTCAAGGGAAAAAGAAAAGGAATTCAGCTTCTTATACCTCACAGCAAAACGGTGTTGCTAAAAGACTTAACCCTAATTTGCTTGAAAAAGTAAGGTCTCCGCTTATAGAATCTGGTTCTACGAAAGAATTATGGGCAAAAGCAGCCTTAACAGCAACACATCTTATAAAATGAAGTCCCTACAAATATCTTTCTGACAAAAAATACCTGCTGAATTGTGGTACAAGTTTAAGCCTAACATTTCAAAACTAAGAGATTTTAAGTGTAATGCTAAGAACACAATTGGAGCGAACGACGAATTTTTTCGCGGCGTATGTTCGTCGTCAAAAGTAAAACACATATGTGTATATGGAAGTGCACACAATCACGGCACCGGCGAAAATTTCGTCGGTCGCCGCGAACTCAATTAGCTTTATTTCTATTTCATACGCCGGCGACCGGCGAACAAAACAGTACAAGGTGGCCATACTTGTACGAATTTTATGTGTTTTAGTAAATAAAGTTACTTTTTACTTTAAAATTTGTTATGGTCACTCTACTATCTGTTACTCGTATAAAAAAAACATAATTAATTTGTTTATTTATTTGTGTACTTGCGCCTGAGTGAAGATGGATATCAGTGAATTTATAATAGAGAAGATGGACATTAGTGAAATTATAATAGAGAACGTAAAGAATTATGTGTTCTTGTATAATTCATTGTAGTCAACAAATGAGCAAAAAGTAAACAACTTCATCAGCTGTTTTATAATTTCGTCGGTATTGTGTTCCATACGACGAATTTTCGCGGCTCATTTTGTCGCCGCGTAGGGCGAAATTCGTCGTTCGCTCCAATTGTGTTCCTAGCATAAGGCATTTGTCTGGGTTGCTAAACAGAAAAGAAAAATGGTTATGATTGGTTATACGTGTAATGGATTTAGATTGTGGAATCCAAAGACCCGAAACATAGTTATTGCAAGAGATATTTTGTCCTTGTTTTCCTTATTTACAACAGATTTAGTAAAAAGAAAATCCTCAATTGCTTATAAGATAACGCAGATCAAGAGAGGGAATGTATGGAGAATCTCTTCCTGTTGAACATTTCAGTAATGATGAAAGCAACTTAGATGATGAATTGGTTTCTGCAGAAAATGATAACGATATCGATTCTCCCGATGAAGAAACTACTATTTACGAAGATGAAACAACGGCTACGCAATCTGAACCACTAAACTCTGAAATTAATAGGTTATATAACAAGAAATGCCATTTCTCATTGTATAGTGAATCCTACAACATATGACGAAATCATGAGAGATTCCTTTAATGATAATTGGATAAGAGCTGTGAAGGAAGAGCTTGATTCTATTGAAGAAAATCGTGTTTGGGATTTGGTTCCACCCCTGTCAACTTTAAAGTATGGAAGTTCAAATGGATGCTGGAATTTAATTTAATTTATTTTTAACAATTCAGCGATTTCTATTTCAAATTTGATTCTCCTTCGTGTACATACCATTTTTTAAGTTTGTTCTCTAATTTCTTAATTGTTCTAATAATTAATAAAACAATAGTTTTTAGATCAAACGAAGAGTTTATTGTTCAAAGGTAAGGTAAGGTTAATATAAATTGAAATAAATGTCGAATGCTAGTAGAATACAAATTTGATGAGTTGAAATACATCGTTGTAGTTATTTAGAAATAAAGCAATAAGGAATTCTAACTGGTTTGCGAGAATAAGCAAAGAGCGAGAGCAAATATTTACAACATATATTAAATATAATAAAAAGAGTTTGTGATAATTAAGGAGTTGATAATTTTTTACAGTGGGCTCCATTAACAAATTTCTTTAAACTTGAGACAGACAGCACATTATTTTTTAGCAAGGAGTGATTGTAATTACTCCTCTTCTTGGCGTCTTTCAAATGTTCATCTTCACCGCAATTAATGCATATCTTGCATATGCATATCATATTTGGACGAATTGGAATATTTTCGCAGGCAATGTTAAAACTGTCTGGGTAGTTTACAGAATATTAATATTTTTAGTCCAGTCTAAACGAGTGAATCATATACATTTTTCTTTATATTTGCACTTCATTACTTTTTGTTGTTTTAATTCTGTTTGGAATTCACTTTCGGCAAATCCTCTAAGTTCTTTATTATACATTACGACCTTACTGCAATTATTTTTTGTTACCAAATTCGCTCATTTCAAATAGCATTGGCATTAAACATACATATTTTGTTTGGTGAATCAAATACACAAAATCGGCCGAAAATATATTTCGGAGCTATATCCAAACCTCAACCTATTTCAATGCAATGCACTGTGAAGTTAGTCGTTTGAATAAAAAATTATTGGAATTATGTTCAGAACACTTTCAAAACCTCGAAAATACAATCTTGCAACGAGTTATGGCCGTAAGCCGAGTTGTCAAAAATGTCATATTTTCTTTTTGCCATTCTCTAAAATATAAACTTATTAAAGCCTTATATTATTATTGGCGCCAAACAAAAACTGTTGGTTAAGCGGCTCATCAGGCATATTTGGTGTGGATGATGGCTTACAAGGGCCGTTCTCTGGAAAGTAGTATATATTTCGAACTTATTGCAAATTAGCATATGCGAATTATACACTAGAAACTCTCCAGGTTCGACTCAAGTTTTATTGGCAGATCTTTTTCACAGCAAAGTTTGTTTTTGTAGTGATGGATTTTTTGTCCACAACAACTACATTGCTTCCAATGCATACACTTGTTTTAGTGCTGCTTTAGGAAGACGGGTTAATGGCTCTGAACGTAGAGACGGCAACTTCTAGTTGGCTGCACACCGAGGTCCGCGGTTCAAATCCCACAGCCAGGCTCGGCTGAATTTTTGAGTTTTGCCTTGTTAAGGCGAAGATCATATGTTTTATGATTTATGTGTTTGTTTTCTCTTTCGAGACGAGCTTAATGATCTGAAATTTGCAGTGAAAAGGAAAGCCAGATAGACACTATCACACACTCACCACTATGCGACGCGTTTCGCCGTTGGTTAAGCGGCTCATCAGGCATATTTGGTGTGGATGATGGCTTACAAGGGCCGTTCTCTGGAAAGTAGTATATATTTCGAACTTATTGCAAATTAGCATATGCGAATTATACACTAGAAACTCTCCAGGTTCGACTCAAGTTTTATTGGCAGATCTTTTTCACAGCAAAGTTTTGTTTTTGTAGTGATGGATTTTTTGTCCACAACAACTACATTGCTTCCAATGCATACACTTGTTTTAGTGCTGCTTTAGGAAGTGCTGCTTTAGGAAGCCAATAAAACTTGAGTCGAACCTGGAGAGTTTCTAGTGTATAATTCGCATATGCTAATTTGCAATAAGTTCGAAATATATACTACTTTCCAGAGAACGGCCCTTGTAAGCCATCATCCACACCAAATATGCCTGATGAGCCGCTTAACCAACGGCGAAACGCGTCGCATAGTGGTGAGTGTGTGATAGTGTCTATCTGGCTTTCCTTTTCACTGCAAATTTCAGATCATTAAGCTCGTCTCGAAAGAGAAAACAAACACATAAATCATAAAACATATGATCTTCGCCTTAACAAGGCAAAACTCAAAAACTGTTTGCATTTTATTAACAACGAAAAGTTGAAAACACGTGAAAAAGAATGTAAATCAGGATTTTTATTAGAAATAAAAAGTATTGTCAAACATTGTAGATGTTCTCTGGATTGAATGTGTAGTGTCTTTTAATATAGTTTACGTATTCGTTCGTGTGTCATTTGGAATAGAATAGAAATCAGCGATAACTTACAAATGTAATAAACTAGATCTCAGCAATATTGAATTAAATATTATCGACAAATATGAAACATAAAAACGAAAAGTATGGAAAAAACAAAATTCAAACTGGGCTAACAATATGATATTCTACATCAATCTGCATACTTAATAGAGCTTCATGTAAAAACCAATTGCTTATAATGTGTATTTGTTTGAAGTAAATAATGCAAACAATGATCTTTATTGAATGGTCAATATGGATTTAAATTGGATGAAATACATATGAGGAAGATATATCTTAATCTGAATTGTTTTCCACTAAATTCAAAGGATATATTTTAATGCTGTAGTGACATCTCGTACCAAATGTCAATGCTTTGGAGGGTATATTAGACTTTGAGAAGACTTAGATATAAAATCGCATGAGAGGTATATATGAAAGCTATATCTATAAAGGAATTGATATGGTCCAAGTATGACAGACGTTAATTTTGAAGGAATTTTATCATATGATGCAAGACACAACCTAATAAGACAAAAATAGCACTGTTGGTGTATCATTTACAGAAAATTTTCAGGGTAACATATATGGGAGCTCTATGTAAATCTGAACCGATTTCGACCAAATTTGTCAAAAATATTTCAAAGCTTTATCAGATACCACGTACGGAATATCGCTATTTTAGATTTCAAATTACGATACTGAGGGGTATAATTCTCAAATCGGATGAAAGTTATATGTGGGAGCTATATCTATATTCTTGCGGATTCGAAAAAAAAATCGGAAGATATTCTTCTCATAATAAGTAGCACCTAAAAACGAAATTTGGAAGCCCTACCTGGTCGATGAGGTTTGTTACCACAAATACATGCCATTGGCCCCATGGTATAATGTAACAAGTAAATTTCTATACCATAAATTCCGAACTTAATAGCAGTCAGACATACATATCTTATTTGGTGCATCAAATTCATGTATTGGCCGAAAATATATAAGGAAGCTATGATAAATTAATTTCTGTACAAAATACATAAAGAAGCTATGATAAATTAATTTCTGTATTACATTACATATCCCAAAGTGATAGATATACATATCGTGTTTAATGCATCAAACACATAGAGTCGGCGGAAAATATATAACGAAGCAAAATCCAAATCTGAACCGATGACAATATAATTAGACAAATTAATCTGTAAGCGAATTCCGTCACATATTCCAAGTTTCATTGAAATCATTGTTTAATTGTTTAATGCATCAAATACAAGAAGTCGACCGAAAATATATAAGGAATCTACAAATATTATTTCTTTACTTCAAATTTGATTCTCCTTCGTGTACATAACATTTTTCAAGTTGGTTCTCTAATTAATAAAACTTCCATAAAGAAAAAACATAAATAACCACCGCGTTTTACCTCTACAAGAATATTATAAAATGGTATGGGCGACATCAAGCAAGAGTCAATTCACGGAATCTTGCAATCTCGTGGAACTTATTATACCCTCCACCTTGGAAAGGAGGGTATATTAACTTTGTCATTCCGTTTGTAACATCCCTAAATATTCGTTTTAGACCCCATAAAGTATATATATTCATAATCAGCATAAAATTCTAAGTCGATTTAACGATGTCCGTCTGTCTGTCTGTCTGTCTGTCTGTCCGTCTGTCTGTCTGTCTGTCCGTCTGTCTGTCTGTCTGTTGAAATCACGATACAGCCCACATTATTTGACGTAGAGCTCCAAAATTTAGCAGAGCTATTTGCATTGTGTCTAGGATGGTTGGTATTGAAAATGAGATATATCGGTCCACGTTCTGGTATAGTCCCCATATAACGGTACCTCACGATATTCGGTATTTTGATGATTTATGCCACATTTTTTCACGGATTTGTCTTAAAATTGGTATTTGTTGGTCATAATGGGTTCCAGCTCCGGTGGCGAAACATTGTAAATATAGGTCCACGTTTTGGTATAGCCCCCATATAACGGTACCTCCCGATATTCGGTAATTTGATGATTTTTGCCACATATTTTCAGGGATTTGTTCGAAAATTGGTATTTGTTGGTCATAATTGGTTCCAACTTCGGTGGCGAAACATTGCATGCATGGGTCCATGATTTGATATAGCCCCCATATAACGGTACCTCCCGATATTCGGTTTTTTTATGGTTTTTGCCACATTTTTTCACTGATTTGTCTAAAAATTGGTATTTGTGGGTCATAATGGGTTCCAGCTCCGGTGGCGAAACATTGTAATTATAGGTACACGTTTTGGTATAGCCCCCATATAACGGTACCTCCCCATAATCGGCATTTTAATGGTTTTTGCCACATTTCTTCTAATGTTTCTTTTACCCTAAGGTGGAGGGTATTAAAAGTTTGGCCCGGCCGAACTTAATGTTTTTTTACGTGTTTTTTATTTTGTCGAGTGCGGTTGTATAAGGATTCGTTGGAAAGAGAAAATTCCACCTGCTGAGCAAAAGTTAGGTGAAGCATTCTCTAAAAAGTATATAAAGGTAAGACAACAATTATCAGCCTAATATCTGATGATTGTTTGGAATGTGTTCGCGACAAGAAAACAGCGAAGAAAATGTGACCGCGTTGGAAGAAGACGAAAAAATTCCTTGGTGTGTGTTTCCTCTGTAAGAAAAAGGGCCATAAACAAAAGAATTGAGGCGTTCGTTTGTAAAAGTAAAAAGCTAATACAACGTCAGCTTCGAATTCAATTTGTTTCATATATATATATATATATATATATATATATATATATATATATATATATATATATATATATATATATATATATATATATATATATATATATATATATACAATTCGTGTTTCAATAATCTCCAAAATTTGAATGGACCCATTACCATACATTTTGAGAAACACATCGAAAATCTTTTTGCATACAAGAAAGGTGCAATCAACGGATGAATTGATCATATTATATTGATATTGCTCCCTCATATATCTGCAGACAATTTTATGCATTTTATTGAAATTTGTTCAAATGTGGCTATATAGTGTTCCTATTTGTATTTTCGGTCCATTTCACGTATTTGGCGGACCACCCACGATATGTATGTTTGATTCCAAATGAAATTTAAATTGCGTGACGGAATTTGGTACAAAAATCAATTTATCACGTATCATTTAAGTCGGTTCAGATTTGATTAAAGCTCTCTCAAATATTTACGGCGGACTTCAATTATTTAATGAACCAACACGAAAAGTATGTTTGATTCCAACAAAATTTGAAATAAGTGACGGAATTTGGCACAAAAGTTAATTGTAAACATGTTATTGAAAACCATTCAAATTTGGATATAGTTTTCATGTATTGGTCTACCAAACACATTATATATGTTTAATTCCAAATGAAATTTTAAGTGAGCGACGGAAATTAGTAAGAACTTAATTTATCACATTTTATTTACCTCAGTTCTGATTTAGATATAGATCCGACATATATTTTCGGCCGATTTAGTATATTTTATGCACAAATCAAGATATGTATATATATATATATATATATATATATATATATATATATATATATATATATATATATATATATATATAGCATTCTCAAACGAATCCACAGTGATATATGTAGACCAATTAATCCGCCAACATGGGATGGTATATTGCAAGCTTCATAGTTGACTATGACTTCGCATTCATATATCTACTCAAGGGAAAAAGAAAAGGAATTCAGCTTCTTATACCTCACAGCAAAACGGGGTTGCTGAAAGACTTAACCCTAATTGCTTGAAAAAGTAAGGTCTATGCTTATAGAATCTGGTTCTACGAAAGAATTATGGGCAAAAGCAGCCTTAACAGCAACACATCTTATAAAATGAAGTCCCTACAAATATCTTTCTGACAAAAATACCTGCCGAATTGTGGTACAAGTTTAAGCCTAACATTTCAAAACTAAGAGATTTTAAGTGTAAGGCATTTGTCTGGGTTGCTAAACAGAAAAGAAAAATGGTTATGATTGGTTATACGTGTAATGGATTTAGATTGTGGAATCCAAAGACCCGAAACATAGTTATTGCAAGAGATATTTTGTCCTTGTTTTCCTTATTTACAACAGATTTAGTAAAAAGAAAATCCTCAATTGCTTATAAGATAACGCAGATCAAGAGAGGGAATGTATGGAGAATCTCTTCCTGTTGAACATTTCAGTAATGATGAAAGCAACTTAGATGATGAATTGGTTTCTGCAGAAAATGATAACGATATCGATTCTCCCGATGAAGAAACTACTATTTACGAAGATGAAACAACGGCTACGCAATCTGAACCACTAAACTCTGAAATTAATAGGTTATATAACAAGAAATGCCATTTCTCATTGTATAGTGAATCCTACAACATATGACGAAATCATGAGAGATTCCTTTAATGATAATTGGATAAGAGCTGTGAAGGAAGAGCTTGATTCTATTGAAGAAAATCGTGTTTGGGATTTGGTTCCACCCCTGTCAACTTTAAAGTATGGAAGTTCAAATGGATGCTGGAATTTAATTTAATTTATTTTTAACAATTCAGCGATTTCTATTTCAAATTTGATTCTCCTTCGTGTACATACCATTTTTTAAGTTTGTTCTCTAATTTCTTAATTGTTCTAATAATTAATAAAACAATAGTTTTTAGATCAAACGAAGAGTTTATTGTTCAAAGGTAAGGTAAGGTTAATATAAATTGAAATAAATGTCGAATGCAAGTAGAATACAAATTTGATTAGTTGAAATACATCGTTGTTGTTATTTAGAAATAAAGCAATAAGGAATTCTAACTGGTTTGCGAGAATAAGCAAAGAGCGAGAGCAAATATTTACAACATATATTAAATATAATAAAAAGAGTTTGTGATAATTAAGGAGTTGATAATTTTTTACAGTGGGCTCCATCAACAAATTTCTTTAAACTTGAGACAGACAGGACATTATTTTTTAGCAAGGAGTGATTGTAATTACTCCTCTTCTTGGCGTCTTTCAAATGTTCATCTTCACCGCAATTAATGCATATCTTGCATATGCATATCATATTTGGACGAATTGGAATATTTTCGCAGGCAATGTTAAAACTGTCTGGGTAGTTTACAGAATATTAATATTTTTAGTCCAGTCTAAACGAGTGAATCATATACATTTTTCTTTATATTTGCACTTCATTACTTTTTGTTGTTTTAATTCTGTTTGGAATTCACTTTCGGCAAATCCTCTAAGTTCTTTATTATACATTACGACCTTACTGCAATTATTTTTTGTTACCAAATTCGCTCATTTCAAATAGCATTGGCATTAAACATACATATTTTGTTTGGTGAATCAAATACACAAAATCGGCCGAAAATATATTCGGAGCTATATCCAAACCTCAACCTATTTCAATGCAATGCACTGTGAAGTTAGTCGTTTGAATAAAAAATTATTGGAATTATGTTCAGAACACTTTCAAAACCTCGAAAATACAATCTTGCAACGAGTTATGGCCGTAAGCCGAGTTGTCAAAAATGTCATATTTTCTTTTTGCCATTCTCTAAAATATAAACTTATTAAAGCCTTATATTATTATTGGCGCCAAACAAAAACTGTTTGCATTTTATTAACAACGAAAAGTTGAAAACACGTGAAAAAGAATGTAAATCAGGATTTTTATTAGAAATAAAAAGTATTGTCAAACATTGTAGATGTTCTCTGGATTGAATGTGTAGTGTCTTTTAATATAGTTTACGTATTCGTTCGTGTGTCATTTGGAATAGAATAGAAATCAGCGATAACTTACAAATGTAATAAACTAGATCTCAGCAATATTGAATTAAATATTATCGACAAATATGAAACATAAAAACGAAAAGTATGGAAAAAACAAAATTCAAACTGGGCTAACAATATGATATTCTACATCAATCTGCATACTTAATAGAGCTTCATGTAAAAACCAATTGCTTACAATGTGTATTTGTTTGAAGTAAATAATGCAAACAATGATCTTTATTGAATGGTCAATATGGATTTAAATTGGATGAAATACATATGAGGAAGATATATCTTTATCTGAATTGTTTTCCACTAAATTCAAAGGATATATTTTAATGCTGTAGTGACATCTCGTACCAAATGTCAATGCTTTGGAGGGTATATTAGACTTTGAGAAGACTTAGATATAAAATCGCATGAGAGGTATATATGAAAGCTATATCTATAAAGGAATTGATATGGTCCAAATATGACAGACGTTAATTTTGAAGGAATTTATCATATGATGCAAGACACAACCTAATAAGACAAAAATAGCACTGTTGGTGTATCATTTACAGAAAATTTTCAGGGTAACATATATGGGAGCTCTATGTAAATCTGAACCGATTTCGACCAAATTTGTCAAAAATATTTCAAAGCTTTATCAGATACCACGTACGGAATATCGCTATTTTAGAGTTCAAATTACGATACTGAGGGGTATAATTCTCAAATCGGATGAAAGTTATATGTGGGAGCTATATCTATATTCTTGCGGATTCGAAAAAAAAATCGGAAGATATTCTTCTCATAATAAGTAGCACCTAAAAACGAAATTTGGAAGCCCTACCTGGTCGATGAGGTTTGTTACCACAAATACATGCCATTGGCCCCATGGTATAATGTAACAAGTAAATTTCTATACCATAAATTCCGTACTTAATAGCAGTCAGACATACATATCTTATTTGGTGCATCAAATTCATGTATTGGCCGAAAATATATAAGGAAGCTATGATAAATTAATTTCTGTACAAAATACATAAAGAAGCTATGATAAATTAATTTCTGTATTACATTACATATCCCAAAGTGATAGATATACATATCGTGTTTAATGCATCAAACACATAGAGTCGGCGGAAAATATATAACGAAGCAAAATCCAAATCTGAACCGATGACAATATAATTAGACAAATTAATCTGTAAGCGAATTCCATCACATATTCCAAGTTTCATTGAAATCATTGTTTAATTGTTTAATGCATCAAATACAAGAAGTCGACCGAAAATATATAAGGAATCTACAAATATTATTTCTTTACTTCAAATTTGATTCTCCTTCGTGTACATAACATTTTTCAAGTTGGTTCTCTAATTAATAAAACTTCCATAAAGAAAAAACATAAATAACCACCGCGTTTTACCTCTACAAGAATATTATAAAATGGTATGGGCGACATCAAGCAAGAGTCAATTCACGGAATCCTGCAATCTCGTGGAACTTATTTTTTATTTTGTCGAGTGCGGTTGTATAAGGATTCGTTGGAAAGAGAAAATTCCACCTCCTGAGCAAAAGTTAGGTGAAGCATTCTCTAAAAAGTATATAAAGGTAAGACAACAATTATCAGCCTAATATCTGATGATTGTTTGGAATGTGTTCGCGACAAGAAAACAGCGAAGAAAATGTGACCGCGTTGGAAGAAGACGAAAAAATTCCTTGGTGTGTGTTTCCGCTGTAAGAAAAAGGGCCATAAACAAAAGAATTGAGGCGTTCGTTTGGAAAAGTAAAAAGCTAATACAACGTCAGCTTCGAATTCAATTTGTTTCATATATATATATATATATATATATATATATATATATATATATATATATATATATATATATATATATATATATATATATATATATATATATATATATATATATATATATATATACAATTCGTGTTTCAATAATCTCCAAAATTTGAATGGACCCATTACCATACATTTTGAGAAACACATCGAAAATCTTTTTGCATACAAGAAAGGTGCAATCAACGGATGAATTGATCATATTATATTGATATTGCTCCCTCATATATCTGCAGACAATTTTATGCATTTTATAGAAATTTGTTCAAATGTGGCTATATAGTGTTCCTATTTGTATTTTCGGTCCATTTCACGTATCTGGCGGACCACCCACGATATGTATGTTTGATTCCAAATGAAATTTAAATTGCGTGACGGAATTTGATACAAAAATCAATTTATCACGTATCATTTAAATCGGTTCAGATTTGATTATAGCTCTCTCAAATATTTACGGCGGACTTCAATTATTTAATGCACCAACACGAGAAGTATGTTTGATTCCAACAAAATTTGAAATAAGTGACGGAATTTGGCACAAAAGTTAATTGTAAACATGTTATTGAAAACCATTCAAATTTGGATATAGTTTTCATGTATTGGTCTACCAAACACATTATATATGTTTAAATCCAAATGAAATTTTAAGTGAGCGACGGAAATTAGTAAGAACTTAATTTATCACATTTTATTTACCTCAGTTCTGATTTAGATATAGATCCGACATATATTTTCGGCCGATTTAGTATATTTTATGCACAAACCAAGATATGTATATATATATATATATATATATATATATATATATATATATATATATATATATATATATATATATATATATATATATATATATATATATTACATTTTTATATATCTATTATATATTTTATATATATAGTATATATTTTCGACCGATGTCATGTATTTGGTCCGCCAACCATGACAATTATGTACGATTTCACTGAAATTTTAAATTAATGAAGTTATTTGGTACGCAAAATAATCTATCACATTTTATTGAAATCGGTTCATGTTTGGATATAGCTACCACATTCCGATTTGATGCACCAAACACGATATGTATGTCCGATTCCAATGAAACTCGGAATTTGGTACAAATATGAATTTATTGTGTTGAAATCGGTTCAGATTTGCATGTAGCGTGAGTGACAGAATTTGGTATAAAATTAATTGTACACATTTTATTAAAATTTTGGATATAGTTTCCCTATACATTTTCGGCCGATTTAATGTAATGTTGCACCAAAAACGATATGTGAGTTTGATTCCAAATAAAATTTGAAGAGAGCCACGGAAATTGGTCGAAAAACTTAACTGTCAAATTATATAGAAATCTATTTAGATTTAGAAATAAGTGATTACATGTATTTGATGCACCAAACACGATACGTATATTTATTCCTATTGAATTTGGAATATGTGATGGAATTTCGTATAGAAATTTACTTGTAGTATTGCATTAAAATCTGTTGAGGTTTGAATAAAGCTCCAAAATATATTTTCGACCAATTTCGGTTATTTGATGCACCAAACACGATATGTGCGTTTGATTTCAATAAAAACTGAAATGTGTGACGGGATTTGGTACAAAACGTAATATAACACATTTCATTGAAATTGGTTCAGATTTGCATACAGCTTTCTTACATATATTTTTGGCCGATTTCATAAATTTTATATACCATACACGATATTTATGTCTGATTCCTGAATTTAAATGTGTGATGGAATTTGGGATAAAAATTTACTTGTAACTTTGCATTCGAATCTGTTGAGGGTTGGATATAGCTGCGAAATATATTTTCCTCCGATTTCATGGATTTGATGCACCAAACAGAATAGGTATGTTTGATACCAACGAAATTTGAAGTGAGCGAAGGAAATTGGGACAAAAATTAATCAATCACATTTTATTTAAATCAGTCCCGATTTGGATATAGATCCGATATATATTTTCGGCCGATTTCGTGTAACGTATAATATTCTTGCAGAGATAAAATCGGTGTTTAATAATATTAAAATTACTGAGCTATTTAAAAAAATTAAAGATTCAGAGTGTCACAAAACCCCCTCTCAATCATTAGGCTTCAATTGTAGTTCATCTTGAAACTTTATTGGTTTGCATGTATCCAATGATTTTGTAAACATGTCTGCTCATAAATCCAATGATTTTGTAAACATGTCTGCTCATAAATTATAACAGGTTTATTCTCATTTAGAACGTTAAAATCTATAAGAATTCCTCTAATCCAAAGAGCTTCCGAAACAGAATAACTGAGGGCTATGTATTCCGCTTCGCTTGATCAGGTTGCTACTATAGTCTGTTTCTTACGGCTCCATGATGCAGGGCAACCACAAACCTTAAAAATAAACCCACTTACATATTTGCGGTCGAGTTCTTTAGTTTCTTTAATATACCGAGCAATTATTTTTAATGCAGACCAATGTATCTCGCTTGGACTGTTTTGAATTCTACCCACGTACGATATTTGATAACATATGTCTGGTCAGACGCTTAACATTAAATATATTAGGCTTCCCAGCATTTCACGATATGGTTTGTCCATTAACTTTTGGGTTTCTATTGGAAGAATCAATGCCTTTTCCATTGGAGTTTTTGTAGGGGACCACAATCGGACATTTTAAATGATGCACGTAGATTCGATTTTATCTTCTCTATTGCTTTCAAATCATTTATCGCAATCAATACATCGTCCACATACAGATAGTAGCAATTACAAAACCGCTTCGCCACCGGTGAAGGGGTCTCTTCATAGTCAATTCCGGATCTCTGAAGGAAGCCTTTGATGAATTAATTTCATAATTACTGAAATGTTCAGCAGGAACCGAGTCTCCATACATTCCCCCTCTTGATCTGCGGGATCTTATAAGCAGTTGAGGATTTTCTTTTTTCTGAATCTGATGCAAATACGACATCGACAAAACGAACACCTCTTGCAATAACTATGTTTCGGGTCTTTGAATTTCACAATCTGTAGTCATTACACTATACGTGTAATGGATATAACCATTTCTTGTGATTTCGAATCCATTTCAATGCCGAATCCAGACAAATGCCTTATATATATATATATATATATTACATTTTTATATATCTATTATATATTTTATATATATAGTATATATTTTCGACCGATGTCATGTATTTGGTCCGCCAACCATGACAATTATGTACGATTTCACTGAAATTTTAAATTAATGAAGTTATTTGGTACGCAAAATAATCTATCACATTTTATTGAAATCGGTTCATGTTTGGATATAGCTACCACATTCCGATTTGATGCACCAAACACGATATGTATGTCCGATTCCAATGAAACTCGGAATTTGGTACAAATATGAATTTATTGTGTTGAAATCGGTTCAGATTTGCATGTAGCGTGAGTGACAGAATTTGGTATAAAATTAATTGTACACATTTTATTAAAATTTTGGATATAGTTTCCCTATACATTTTCGGCCGATTTAATGTAATGTTGCACCAAAAACGATATGTGAGTTTGATTCCAAATAAAATTTGAAGAGAGCCACGGAAATTGGTCGAAAAACTTAACTGTCAAATTATATAGAAATCTATTTAGATTTAGAAATAAGTGATTACATGTATTTGATGCACCAAACACGATACGTATATTTATTCCTATTGAATTTGGAATATGTGATGGAATTTCGTATAGAAATTTACTTGTAGTATTGCATTAAAATCTGTTGAGGTTTGAATAAAGCTCCAAAATATATTTTCGACCAATTTCGGTTATTTGATGCACCAAACACGATATGTGCGTTTGATTTCAATAAAAACTGAAATGTGTGACGGGATTTGGTACAAAACGTAATATAACACATTTCATTGAAATTGGTTCAGATTTGCATACAGCTTTCTTACATATATTTTTGGCCGATTTCATAAATTTTATATACCATACACGATATTTATGTCTGATTCCTGAATTTAAATGTGTGATGGAATTTGGGATAAAAATTTACTTGTAACTTTGCATTCGAATCTGTTGAGGGTTGGATATAGCTGCGAAATATATTTTCCTCCGATTTCATGGATTTGATGCACCAAACAGAATAGGTATGTTTGATACCAACGAAATTTGAAGTGAGCGACGGAAATTGGGACAAAAATTAATCAATCACATTTTGTTTAAATCAGTCCCGATTTGGATATAGATCCGATATATATTTTCGGCCGATTTCGTGTAACGTATAATATTCTTGCAGAGATAAAATCGGTGTTTAATAATATTAAAATTACTGAGCTATTTAAAAAAATTAAAGATTCAGAGTGTCACAAAACCCCCTCTCAATCATTAGGCTTCAATTGTAGTTCATCTTGAAACTTTATTGGTTTGCATGTATCCAATGATTTTGTAAACATGTCTGCTCATAAATCCAATGATTTTGTAAACATGTCTGCTCATAAATTATAACAGGTTTATTCTCATTTAGAACGTTAAAATCTATAAGAATTCCTCTAATCCAAAGAGCTTCCGAAACAGAATAACTGAGGGCTATGTATTCCGCTTCGCTTGATCAGGTTGCTACTATAGTCTGTTTCTTACGGCTCCATGATGCAGGGCAACCACAAACCTTAAAAATAAACCCACTTACATATTTGCGGTCGAGTTCTTTAGTTTCTTTAATATACCGAGCAATTATTTTTAATGCAGACCAATGTATCTCGCTTGGACTGTTTTGAATTCTACCCACGTACGATATTTGATAACATATGTCTGGTCAGACGCTTAACATTAAATATATTAGGCTTCCCAGCATTTCACGATATGGTTTGTCCATTAACTTTTGGGTTTCTATTGGAAGAATCAATGCCTTTTCCATTGGAGTTTTTGTAGGGGACCACAATCGGACATTTTAAATGATGCACGTAGATTCGATTTTATCTTCTCTATTGCTTTCAAATCATTTATCGCAATCAATACATCGTCCACATACAGATAGTAGCAATTACAAAACCGCTTCGCCACCGGTGAAGGGGTCTCTTCATAGTCAATTCCGGATCTCTGAAGGAAGCCTTTGATGAATTAATTTCATAATTACTGAAATGTTCAGCAGGAACCGAGTCTCCATACATTCCCCCTCTTGATCTGCGGGATCTTATAAGCAGTTGAGGATTTTCTTTTTTCTGAATCTGATGCAAATACGACATCGACAAAACGAACACCTCTTGCAATAACTATGTTTCGGGTCTTTGAATTTCACAATCTGTAGTCATTACACTATACGTGTAATGGATATAACCATTTCTTGTGATTTCGAATCCATTTCAATGCCGAATCCAGACAAATGCCTTACATCCAAAAACACTAAGTTATGAAATTTTGGGATTAAACTTGTTAACTTAAACTTATTGTCAGAAAGAGATTTGTAGGGGCTTCAATTTATAAGATGCGTTGCTGTTAAGGCTGCTTTACACCATAATTATTTAGCAGAACCAGATTCTATGAGCATAAATTTAACTTTTTCAAGTGCGGTTAACTCTTTCAGCAACCCCGTTTTGCTGTGGGGTATAAGAAACTGTGTGTTGAAGCTGAATTTCTTTTCTTTTAAAATATTCCTTTGTTTTGTTTAAAATATATTCTGTACGTTCGACAAATTCGACGAATTCAAATGCATCTGATTTTCTCTTGAGTAAATATATATATATGAAATTCGGAATTCGGTACAAAAATGAATTTATAACATTGTGCTGAAATGGGTTCAGATTTGTATGTAGCTTGCGTGACGGAATTTGGCATAAAATTAATTGTACACATTTTATTAAAATTTGGATATAGTTTCCCTACACATTTTTGGCCGATTTAATGTATTTTTGCACCAAACACGACATGTGTGTTTGATTCCAAATAAAATTTGAAGAGAGCCACGGAATTTGGTTAAAACTTAATTTTTCACATTTTATTTACATTAGTTCTGATTTAGATATAGATCCGACATATATTTTCGTCCGATTTCGTGTATTTTATTCACCAACCAAGATATGAATTTTTGGGTCCAATGAAATTTGAAATGAGCAACGCAATTTGGTAAAGAAACCGTTTATCACGTCTTTTTGAATTTGGTAATGAGATGGAATTTGGTACAAAAATTAATCGATCATATGGTATATAGCGTTTGTATGCAGCGTGAGTGACAGAATTTGGCATAAAATTAATTGTACACATTTTATTAAAATGTGGATATAGTTTCCCTATGTGTGTTTGATTCCAAATGAAATTTGAAGAGAGCCACTGAATTTGGTTAAAACTTAATTTATCACATTTTATTTACATTAGTTCTGATTTAGATATAGATCCGATATATATTTTCGGCCGATTTCTTGTATTTGATGTACCAAACAGGACATGTATGTATGATTCCGATGAAATTTGAAATGAGCGACGGAATTTGATACAAAACCTAAGATATCATATTTTATTGAAATAAGTTTAGTTTGGGATATGACTTCCATATATATTTTCGGTCGATTTTGTACTTTAGATCTGTTATATATATTCGGCCAATTTCATGTATTTGGTACACCAACCATGATAACTATGTCCCATTTCACTGAAATTTAAAATGAATGACGGCATTTGTTACGTAAATAAATCTATCACATATATAGCTACTATATGAAAACTATATGTCGGTTTCGTGGATGTGATGCACCAAACACGGTATGTACGTCCGATTCCAGTGAAATTTGGAATGAGTGACTGAATTCGGTATAGAAATGAATTTGTATGTTTCTTCCTTATATACCTTTGTTGGGCAGATTTCATGTATTTGATGCAGCAAACATGATATGTGTGTTTGATTTCAATACAACTTGGAATTTGTGACGGAATTTGTTTACAAACTAATTTGTGAAATTAGTCAGTCTCGTAGTTGAAGCACCATTGGCTGAATTTGAAATTGGTTGTTATTTGATGCAGCTAACATATCGGTTATCGTGCGTTTGATGCACCAAACACGGTTAGTATGTTCAATTTCAAAGAAATTTGGAGAATGCCACGGAAATTGGTCGAAAAACTTAACTGTCAAATTATATTGAAATCGGATTAGATTTAGAAATAAGTGATTACATGTATTTGATGCACCAAACACGATACGTATGTTTATTCCTCTTAAATTTGGAATATGTGATAGAATTTCCTATAGAAATTTACTTGTAGTATTGCATTAAAATCTGTTGAGGTTTGAATAAAGCTCCAAAATATATTTTCGACCAATTTCGGTTATTTGATGCACCAAACACGATATGTGCGTTTGATTTCAATAAAAACTGAAATGTGTGACAGAATTTGGTACAACATCTAATATATATTATATATTTCATTGAAATTGATTCAGATTTGCATACAGCTTTCTTATATATATTTTTGGCCGATTTCATTAATTTTATATACCATACACGATATGAATGTCTGATTTCTGAATTGGAATGTATGTGCGTGAAGATAAAAACGATTTTAACTAGCGAAGACAACACCCAGTCCGGGCGCACTTTCTGTTGTATAACAGATATGCGGAAAATAAAAACGATTTTTGTGGAGGTAAAATAAAAACGATTTTTGTAGAGGTAAAATAAAAACGATTTTTGAAGATGCGAAACAAAAATGCATTTTTTTTAAATTTGTATTTATTCTTGTTTGTACCTGATAATGAACATAATTATAAGTATAAAAAATATAATAACTAATTTAAAGGTGTTTCAATAAAAAACTTTCGTCATCATACCGACTATTTTTTAATGGAAAAAATTACATAGCCCACTGTGCAGCAATAAAAAATAGTGCACGCATATGAATGGTACTGCAGGAAAGGCCGTTCCAAGAGCTTTCTAAAACGCTATTACTTGGCCAAATCGATCGTGGAATATTAGAGAAAAATCGATTTTTCTTATTTTTCAAAAGTTAACAACGAGTCCCACTGTGCGAAAACTAAAAATAGTGCAAGCTCATGGAATAGCACGTTGGAAAGCCCATGAGGTGTACTTTCAATATGTAAACACTCCTGAAAGATTAATCGGGTAGATTTTTTTAAAAAATATTTTTCCTAAAGTCAAGTGTTTTCTAGAGGGAAACATAAAATGGCCCACTGTGCAGCAATAAAAAATAGTGCACGCATACGAATGGTACTGGTACATTTTTCATATATCTAAATGTATTGCACATTACCAGACTATCGAGAAAAACATCGATGTTAGCGATAGTTTGGTAATGTGCGCAGATTTACAATGGTACAATAAGGAGGTAGAACAGCTTCGTAAAACTACAGAAATACAGCCTTAAGGCTATACCCGCTTCCTGTCAGAATTATTCAAAATTACAGGCAAGAAGTTGTTTTCATTTAATTGACATTTTTTGTTCATTTCTAAAATGAGTCAAATAACGCGAAAGTTGAATGGAATGCCTGGATATAAATACGGAAAGCTCTTGCTGCACAGTGGGCCATTTTATGTTTCCCTCTAGAAAACATTGACTTTAGGAAAAATATTTTTTAAAAAAAATTTGCCCTATTAATCTTTCAGGAGTGTTTATATATTGAAAGTACACCTCATGGGCTTTCCAACGTGCTATTCCATGAGCTTGCAATATTTTTAGTTTTCGCAGAGTGGGACTCGTTGATAACTTTTGAAAAATAAGAAAAATCAATTTGTCTCTAATTTTCCACGATCGATTTGGCCAAATAATAGCGTTTTACAAAGCTCTTGGAACGGCTTTTCCTGCAGTGCCATTTATATGCGTGCACTATTTTTTATTGCTGCACAGTGGGCTATGTAATTTTTTCCATTATAATAAAAAAATAATTGTTATGATGACGAATTTTTGTTTTTATTGAAACACCTTTAAATTAGTTATTTTATTTTTTTATACTTATAATTATGTTCATTATCAGCTACAAACAAGAATAACTACAAATTAAAAAAATGCATTTTTGTTTCGCATCTTCAAAAATCGTTTTTATTTTACCTCCACAAAAATCGTTTTTATTTTCCCCATATCTGTTATACACTGTTATACAACAGAAAGTGCGCCCGGACTGGGTGTTGTCTTCGCTAGTTAAAATCGTTTTTATCTTCACGCACATTTGAAACTGTACTCGTTAAAAGCGTAAAAATTGAAATCGCTTATTTAAAGACAAGATATCGAAAAACAAAAAGTTGTGCTGATTTGTGCTAACCTAGCAAAATTTTTTGTCTATACATTGAAAACTTGTATTTCCACTCGTTACTAGTTACAATTGAAAAAATACATATATAACGAAAAATTGCTGTAATTTTTAAAAAGGAAAATCAAATATCGAGATGCGGTAAATTGTGCTGAGTTGCGCTCACTTAGCACAATTGTTCGTCCATACTTAAAGAGTTTCCACTTATACTCGTTACTCGCTAAAAATTAGAAAAATGTATAACTTTTGTAATATGTGGAATTTTTGAAATCGCATATTTAGAAACAAGATATCGAAAAAGTAAAAGTTGCGCTGATTTTTGCTAACCTAGCACAATTTTTCGTCCATACATTAAAAATATGTATTTTCACTCGTTGCTCGTTAAAAGCGTAAACAGCAAAATCGAATATTTAGAGACAAGATATCGAAAAACTAACAGGTGTGCTGATTTGTGCTAACCTAGCACAATTTTTCGTCCATATATTGAAAATTTGTATTTTCACTCGTTACTAGTTAAAATTGGTAAAAATACATATATAACGAAAAATTGCTGTAATTTTTGAAAAAGAAAATCAAATATCGAGATGCGGTAAATACAATACTAGTTACAATTGGAAAAAATACATATATAACGAAAAATTGCTGTAATTTTTGTAAAAATTTAACTTTTTGTAAAAATTTCACTTAGCATAATTTTTCGTCCATACATAACGAATTTCCACCATTACTCGTTACTCGCTAAAAATTAAAAAAAAAATTATAACTTGCTAAATTGTGCTCACCTAACACAATTTTTCGTCCATTCATTGGAAATTTGTATCTCTACTCGTTACTTGTTAAAATCGTAAAAATCATAATCGCTTATTTAGAAATAAGATATCGAAAAACTAAAAGTTGTGCTGATTTGTACTTACATAACACAATTTTTCGTCCATGCATTGAAATTGGAAAAAATACATATATAACGAACAATTCCTATAATTTTGAAAAAGAAAATCAAATATCGAGGTGCGGTAAATCGTGCTGAGTTATGCTTAGCTAGCACAATTTTTCGTCCATACATTGGACATTTGTATCTCTACTCGTTAAAATCGTAAAAATCAAAATCGCATATTTAGAAACAAGATATCGAAAAACTAAAAGTTGAGCTGATTTGTGCTAACCTCGCACAATTTTTCGTCCATGTATGGAAAATGTGTATTTTCACTCGTTACTAGTTAAAATTGGTAAAAATACATATGTTTGCGTAGCAAAGGGGAAAAGTAGAAATATCACCAAAAGTAAAAGGAAATAAAACAATTTAAATTTTAGTATTTTGTCCAATATTGTTGAAGAACAATATTCTTACCTTTTTTAAAATATTGATGTATGATGAATATCACACTTTTACACGATAGTCCGTTACAAATTTGGAAACGGAGTAACCATTAAAATGAATATATTCTCGTGTAAACATTGCCGCCAGCCTTGCAACATCTTGCTATGTTGCAATGTAAATTAAGTACATAGAAATAAATTTCATGTTACAATTTTGCTTATAATTCAAATCTTATTATTCATTTTTTTTTTAATATTGCGCAATAAATTAATTGACCGTCGGTCATAAGGTACGGGCGATCTCTTCTGGCAAAAGTGTCCCAGCAAGAAATCATATTGGGCATGGACCCGACAAGACTCATCCAAAGATGGTAAGTTGGGCCCATGGGAATCCAGGGCTCGGTCGTCATCACTTTAGGGTACACTTCGGCACCCAACACCACGGCTACTCGGGACGATTTAAAAAATTGCGGATCCGCTAACATCATACCTTGGTAGTGCTTCTTTATCAATTCCGAGATAGATTGGTTTGGGGACAAACGATGGGTTAAATTTGTAACCCAAGCGGATACCAACAATCGTTGGGCGGAGTCGAAGTTCGAGACCAGTGTAAATTGGGCAAACCGGTCGGACCCGTCTGGGGTGGTATTCAGTCGCAACGACTTGACCAGCGAATTGCAGATTTGATTACTACCTGCACATGAGTCCAGCATTGCTCGGACTGGTATTATTTTTGTGTGGGAAACCAACTTAGCGACGATAGTTGTGATAATAGGTTGGATTGTCATGCTATGTAACGTAGTTACATGCAACGAGAAAGCGGACGGAGTACTTTGTACGGACGGACGTTTGTTGCTACGTGAAGACGTAGACGGACCATTATTATTAATATTATTATTTTTATTAATATTATTATTGGTATTTTTATAATTAGCAGTATTTTTATTATTTTTTTTTAATATTTTTATACCCTCCACCTTGGAAAGGAGGGTATATTAACTTTGTCATTCCGTTTGTAACATCCTTAAATATTCGTCTTAGACCCCATAAAGTATATATATTCATAATCAGCATAAAATTCTAAGTCGATGTAACGATGTCCGTCTGTCTGTCTGTCTATATGTTGAAATCACGATACAGCCCACATTATTTGACGTAGAGCGCCAAAATGTAGCAGAGCCATTTGTATTGTGTCTAGGATGGTTGGTATTGAAAATGAGATATATCGGTCTACGGTCTGGTATAGTCCCCATATAACGGTACCTCCCGATATTCGGTATTTGATGATTTATGCCACATTTTTTCACGAATTTGTCTGAAAATTGGTATTTCATAACGCGTCCCTGAGCGTGTGGCAAAACATTGCATGTATAGGTCCACGTTGTGGTATAGCCCCCATATAAAGGTACCTCCCGATATTCGGTATTTTAATTGTTTTTTGCCACATTTTTTCACGGATTTGTCTAAAAATTGGTATATGTGGGTCATAATGGTTTCCAGCTCCGGTGGCGACACATTGCATGTATGGGTCCATGATTTGGTATAGCCCCCATATAACGGTACCTCCCGATATTCGGTATTTTGATGGTTTTTGCCACATTTTTTCACTGCGTTGTCTAAAAATTGGCATTTGTGGGTCATAACGGGTCCCTGAGCGTGTGGCAAAACATTGAATTATAGGTCCACGTTTTGGTATAGCCCCCTTATAACGGTACCTCCCGATATTCGGTAATTTGATGATTTTTGCCACATTTTTTCACGGATTTGTCTATAAATTGGTATATGTGGGTCATAATGGTTTCCAGCTCCGGTGGCGACACATTGCATGCATGGGTCCATGATTTGATATAGCCCCCATATAACGGTACCTCCCGATATTCGGTATTTTGATGGTTTCTGCCACAATTTTTCACTGATTTGTCTAAAAATTGGTATTTGTGGGTCATAATGGGTCCTAGTTCGTGTGGCGAAACATTGTAATTATAGGTCTACGTTTTGGTGTAGCCCCCATATAACGGTACCTTCCGATATTCGGCATTTTAATGGTTTTTGCAACATTTCTTCTAATGTTTCTTTTACCCTGAGGTGGTGGGTATTAAAAGTTTTTCCCGGCCGAACTTAGTGTTTTTTACTTGTTAATATTATCTTTATTGGTTTTTCGGGAAAGTTGGGCAGAACCATGGAGCAGGTTGTGATGCTTGCCCTTCCATTGCATGCAGCCTGGATCTTTGCGGCAATCACGAAGTAAGTGGTCCGAGTCCAAACAATTGGAACAGCACAAGTGATTGACCACGGTTCTAATCTTCTTATCCAAGCTGAGCCTCTTAAAACGCCCGCATTGCCGAAGATGGTTTTTTTTGGTGACACCAACTACAGCGGCGCTTACTGGAACCCGTTGAGCCCGCAGTTGATTTCTGCGTCGCCACTGGGTCTTTGCCGTCAGAGCGTCTATCTGAACCACCCGGTGTAATTCCTCGTCGAGGAGTGGTTGGCGCAGAAGACATCCCGGCCGTAGGCTGCATTGCTGTCTCAGGCTTAATAGCCGCAGCACAAAGCGCGAGAGCAGGCTCATTGTGAGTAGCGGCAGCATCAACATTGGTACCAGTGCAAAAATTGGGAGCAATTTCAATATCCGTGAGGGGAACCAAAACCATATCATCGACATCTCTTTCCTCATCCGACATGAGGACATCTTCTTCATAGTCAGGAAGAGTAGGGAACATCTTGTTTTGATTTTCCATGCTACTAGAAAAAAATAAAGATGACGACGATAAAGATGCCATTTTCAGTTTTTAAGTCGGCGACACGAACACGTCCGTCTGTTCCGGAAAAACATTGATGACCCGACCTAATTTCCACGATGTTGGAGATAATTGTTCTTGTCGAATTACAACTAAATCGTCCGTTTTTATATCGCGCTGCGGAAATTTCCATTTATAGCATTTATAGAGACTTTTTAAATACTCTTCTTTCCACCGTAGGCAGAACTGTTGTGTTAGCGCCTTAAGTTTTCTATACTGATGGACGATATACAAGGGAGATTTTTGAATTAATGGTTGCGGAGGGGATAAAATAGGAGATCCTACCAAAAAATGACCTGGAGTTAAAGCTAAATAACTATCCAGACTATCACTCATCGGACAAAGCGGTCGAGAATTTAAGCAAGCTTCTATACGCGAGAGAACCGTAGAGAACTCTTCAAAAGTATATTTAGTATTTATAGCGTGTTTTCGAAAAAACTTTTCACCGTAGCTTCCCAAAGGCCGCCCATATGTGGGGCCCCAGCTGGGATGAACTTCCACGAAAGCTCTTGATACTGGTATGCGGAACATACCCGATTGCGACTTTCATGAACCAGTGATTTGAACTCACGCTCAAATCCTCGAGAAGCACCATGTTGGTGCCATTGTCCGAAAAGACAGTCTTAGGACATCCGCGTCGCGAAATGAGCCTGTGAAATGCTGCTAGAATTGTTGTCGTCGACAAATCAGGGGCAGCTTCTAAATGTATTGCTTTCGTAGAAAACCAAACAAAAACACAATCATAACCTTTCGCAATTTTACAGCAGCGACCAGTAAAAGATTTAAGGTCAAAAGAACCAGCAAAATCGACACCTGTAGTGGCAAATAGTCGCGTTATAGTTGTTCGTTCTGGGAAGAGCAGCCATAATACGTGTATAAGCTTTTTTCTTTTTTAAATGCAAGGTTTACAATTACTAATTACTTTGCGAATGAGTGAAGTTAATCTGGGAATCCAGTATTCACTGCGAACAAGTCGCAACATTAATTGATTACCAACGTGAATGGAAATTAAATGCATTTTTTACCAAGAAGACGAACGAATTTACAATGATAGGGACGCAAAATAGGATGCCGTTCTGAGTATGAGAGAGTAGGTCATCGAACTAAACTGCCATTTAGTCGCATAACACCTGCATCATACAGGAACGGATTCAAGGACAAAATCGAACTTTTTGAATTTAAGGACCTATTGTTACATAAAGAACTATATTCTTCGTCATAATACGCTTTTTGAGCCAAAGCAATCAGCCTTAATTTAATATTTTTCAGTTCGAAGGAGCTTGTCCTTGAACAATATTTTGACCCGTAGATGAAGGATGTATTTTGTAAAAAAATCTAAAAATTAATGAGACGACTCGTAAAGCCTTATCTAACGATGAAAAATTGTCTAAAACATCAACGAAATTTTCGAAGTAGGAAAAATGACTTTTGACCGCAAGAATTTCTACATCCGTCTCAAGAGCGGACAAGTCATGTAACCTCCATTCAGAACTGTTTAAACGGAGCCAATGTGGTCCGTACCACCAAATTTGTGAAGAAGCCAATTCAGCGGGCGTAAGTCCACGACTTCCCAAATCAGCAGGATTATCTTCTGACGATACATGATGCCAAACATTTTGACCAACGTTGTCCTGTATCTTGGAGACCCTAATCGCAACAAAGGTTGACCAAGTTGAAGGAATTTTCTTTAACCAAGATAGAACGATCGTAGAATCGGTCCAAAAGAAAGTTTTCGAAAATCTAATATCAATGTTAGCGACAAAGGCTTTGAAGAGTTCGGAAGACAAACCGCACCACACAATTCTAGACGTGGTAGAGAAATCGACTTGATAGGAGCTACTTGAGTTTTACAGGACAACAAATGTGTAGAAATGTCACCGTTGGAAGCAATATTACGAATGTATACCACCCCCTCATATGCCTTCTCTGAGGCATCAGAAAAAAATATGAAGTTCGGAAGAGCAATCTGGAACATAATTAACCCATCGCGGAATTTGAATGCAATTGACATCCTGATACATCTCAACTGCCGTAGACGGAAGAGAATCATCGCAATCGATGTGATCTAACCAAATACGTTGCATTATAATTTTGGCTACAACTAGAACAGGTCCTAACCCCCCAATAGGATCGAACAATTTGGCAATAGTAGAAAGCACTTCTCGTTTAGTATATGTGGATTTTTTAGCAAGTGATTTTACATTGAAATAAAATACATCTAATTGAGCATTCCAACGAATGCTGAGAGGTTTAGAACTGCTGGCTTCAACAAAATCTAAAAGTTTAGTGTCTATTAGGTGTTCAGCTGGAAGACCTTCTAGTATAGAACGGTCATTAGAAGCCCATTTCCGCAACTCAAATTTAGCAGAAGATAGGACACGTATTAATTGGTCTTTAGAAAGATGCGCTGTTTCTAAGTTGTGATACCCTGTCAGTACGTCGTTGACGTACATACATTTCCGCAGGATATGTGCTGCAAGAGGAAATTCACCTTCGGTGTCATCTGCTAACTGCAACAAAGTACGAATAGCTAGATACAAGGAGCACAATTTACTCCAAAGGTCACCGTTTTGAACTCAAAATCTTGAACAGGCTGGTCGGAAGAATCCCGGAAAAGAATACGCTGAAGAGGCGTTTGAGCTGAATCTACTAAAATTTGGTGATACATTTGAGTAATGTCGCAATTAAATACATATTTGAATTGGCAGAATTAGTGGAACGAGAACTGGCAGCATTTGTAAAATGTGCCCGAACCTTTTTATTATCAACCTTCTTGGAATCAGCTATACCTTTGATATCCCTCAGGAAAGTTAATGTTTGAACTCTTTCCGTAAGAAAATTGTTCAGATCATTCCAAGATGATAGCGCAAATTTTTCAAACCTGAACTTGACTCATTTACAAGTTGACATTTTAGTTGATTATTTACCAAAATACGCACATTATCATATGCTTCTTTCATAGCTTTCCAGGCTAAATTGAAACTTTTATGCATTAATGGGAACTTAGAGACTATATCTCGAGCTTCGCCACTCGTTTTCTTAAGAAGGTGGCATAATTTTTCAATTTCGCTCAAGCGAGAATTGTTAATATAGACAGCTGAGAAGAAATCCCTAAAGGTGGGCCACGAAAGAAAGTCACCATTGAACACATCTATGTCACACGGAGGCAAATTAAGGCAATGAGTCAAGCTATCATTAAGTGAAATGCCATCCATGTCCCTATGACTAGAGGATTTTTGTGAAGCTTCAGAGATCGAATAGACATCATCTGCTAGAGGAGAATCTACACGGGGTGTAGATGGTGGCTGATTGGCATTAGAATGAGGAACAGACGTTTTAGACTTATTTTTAATTTCATCTACCTTTCTATTGATGGCAGACAACACTTGCAGAAAAGCTTTATAAGCGACATCATACTTACTGTCAGCTGAAGTGATGTCCTCTGCACGTGCATCTTCCGATGTTTGCAAGTAATTTATACATTTATCAAATAACTGTTTCACCTTACTCCAAAGTTCTTTTTCTTCACTTCCTTGAATCTCAAGCGAATAGATATCAAGGTCTTCATCCCGTGGGCCAGAAAAGTTTGCAGAGAACTTGATCAGAGCGTCAGTTGCTCGGATGAAAAAGTCAAGAGGAGTAAGCGACGAATTTCTAAAAATGTTTAGCAAAAAATGGAAACAAATTCGTTTGAAATTGAAAGGAAAAGCACTAATGTGTGGAAATATATCGACATTTTTTTTTCAAAATCTAAGATTTTTAGTAAATTCAACAATAAGAATAACGTAATTCTTCGGAATTGTCCCCAAAAAAAAAAAAAAATGCAAAAAATTTTTATGAATTTTAGAAAAATCTCGTAGAAGAATTAAACAATCCTGCAAAAATAAGCCAACTTTCACAAAAAATTAAGTTTTTTTCTCAAAAATAGCAATTTTAGTTAAAAATGCCGATCATAGGGTGCGCGGACTGTATGATGCACAAGTAGCGACAAGCAGTTAACAAATAATTGCGAAATAAATTTCCAAAAATTGAGAAAAAAAAAACTTGTAAGATATTTTAATATATAATAATGTATTATAAAACAATCGACAAATATTTTAAAATAATCGATATTTCCGAATGTAAGGTGTACGAAAATAATTTAGTCGCGACACGCTCCGAAATCTCCAAAAAAATCGATGTATATTTTTCCACAAAATATTTATTAAATTTTTTTCTAATATCGTATTTTATACTTTCAGAACGATCTCTCTTACATTAGCGCTTGCTGTGTCTGCGTGCGTATGTATGTGCCTACCACTGTAAGCAGCGATCGAGCATCAAGTAGGCACTGCAGTGATGTGTTGTTGTTGTTGTTATTTTTATGGCCACTTAACGTTAGACGAATGGTAGTTGAATTGTTATTGCACTTTTTATCCTACACCACAAGGTGGTCAGGATATTATGTCTTTGTGCATTTGTTTGTAACAGGCAGAAGGAAACGAGATAGATCCATAGTTCCTTTTGATGATCTGCATAGAATCACATTCTGAGTCGATTTATGCATGTCCGTCCGTCCGTCTGTCCGTCCGTCCGTCTGTCCATGTATTTTTGTAAACAAAGTACAGGTCGCATTTATTGCCCGATCCAGATGAAATTTTGCACAGATCATTTGTTTGGCCCAAGGACGAACCCTATTGAAATTGGAAATAATCGGTCAAAATTAAGATATAGCTCCCATATATATCTTCGTCCGATTTGCCTTTTATTGCGCACCAAAGGTGTAAAATCAGCCCGAATTGTATGGAATTTTGCACGTACGATCAGATTGGACCTGAAAATAAGTATGCCAAATTTTATCGAAATCGGTTCAGATATAGCTATAGCTCCCATATATATTGTTCATCCGATTTTCTTTTTTTGTCCTCCGCAGCCGTAATATGCACTCTGTAACGACAATATTTGGGTAAATATATCAAATACAACTCAGAAATACATTTGCTAAATTTTATCGAGATCGGTTCAGATTTGGATATAGCTCCCATATATAACTTCGTCCGATTTACCTTTGATTGTGCACCAAACGTCTAATATTTGCCCAAATTGGATGAAATTTGGCACTTACGACCGAATTGCGTCTAAAAGCTAGTATGTCAATTTTGGTGAAGATCGGTTCAGATATAGCTATAGCTCCCATATATACTGTTCATCCGATTTGTCATAGTTGTTACTCACAGCCGTAATATACACTCCGTAACAACGATATTCAGGGAAATATTTCAAATACAGCTCAGAAACCTATTTGGTAAATTTTATCGAGATCGGTTCCGATTTGGATATAGCTCCCATATATATCTTTATCCGATTTCAAATTAATTGAGCACCAAATGGGCAATACAAGTCCGAATTTAAAAGATGCAAATGCTTCGGCATATTTAGTCCCTTAAACTTTAGACTATAATTATAATCATAGCGTGTATGATTGAATTCTCCCATAAAAACTTTTAATTGTTATGCGGAGCTCTAAATCAGTAAAGTGGTGTAGGGTATCATAAAGTCGGCCACGCCGGACTTTAAGACTTTCTTTACTGGTTTCTTATTTTCTTTTGTTTCAATTTTGTTTTTTTTTTTTTGGAAATTGGAATACCAATCACTTTAATATTCTTCTTTTTAGAATAATAACAACACAGATCACTGGATAGTAGTTGATGCGCTTTGTTGGTATTCTTATTATATTTTCGCGTAACGAAAATATAAATAATTACATACATACTTATATTCGTATACGAATATTAAAAGCAAACAACAACACTGCGCGGCACTGTTTGGACGACCGTAGGTTAAGCGATTTTTTGGTTTTCTTTTGAAATAAATGTAACACTTCGCTCACTAAATTGAACTCTACGTACCTGTTTGTTATTTTTTGTGTTAATGTTTTGATGAGGAAATGTTGTTTCAGTTCTGCGTATTGACGTAGTCAAACCTTTTGGAAAAAAGAGCAGAATTCCTTATTATTTATTGTTGCACTTATCCGGCTCGAGTGACCAAATGTTTGCGTAGCAAAGGGGAAAAGTAGAAATAGCACCAAAAATAAAACAACTTAAACTACAGCACTTTGTCCAATAGAAATATTGGATAGTTTATTTATTTGAATATTGTTGTAGAACAATATTCTTACCTTTTTTAAAATGTTGCTGAGAAAGCTCGTTGTTGTTAGGACGTAATCCAAAAAACGATTAAGCGTCAGAAAACAACAAACAAGCGAAGATGTCACAAGTGGCGCTTTCAGAAATGTCACTCGTTATAATTTGGCAGTACGACTTTATGATGAATATCACACAGTTGAACACGATAGTCCGTTACAAATTTGAAAACGGAGTAAACATTAAAATGAATATATTCTTGTGTAAACAACATATATAACGAAAAATTGCTGTAATTTTTGTAAAAATTGAAATATCTAGATGTGGTAAATACAATACAAGTTACAATTGGAAAAATGCATATGTAACGAAAAATTGCAGTAATTTTTGTAAAAATTTAAGTATAGCGATACGATAATAAATGCTGAGTTGTGCTCACCTAGCACAAGTTTTCGTCCATACATTAGGAATTTGTATCTCTACTAGTTAAAATCGTAAAAATTTGTATTTCCACTCGTTACTAGTTAAAATTGGAAAAAAATACATACATAAAGAAAAATTGCTGTAATTTTTGTAAAAATTGAAATATCAAGATGTGGTAAGTACAATACAAGTTACAATTGGAAAAATACATATATAACGAAAAATTGCAGTAATTTTTGTAAAAATTTAAATCTAGCGATGCGATAAATTGTGCTGGGCTGTGCTCACCTAGCACAAGTTTTCGTCCATACATTAGAAATTTGCATCTCTACTCCTTAAAATCGTCAAAATTTGTATTTCCACTCGTTACTAGTTAAAATTGGAAAAATTACATATATAACGAAAAATTGCTTTAATTTTTGAAAAAATTCAAATATCGAGATGCAATACAATACAATACTAGTTACAATTGGAAAAAATACATATATAACGAAACATTGCTGTAATTTTTGTAAATATTTAAATCTAGCGATGCGGTAAATTTTGCTGAGTTGTGCTCACTTAGCACAATTTTTCGTCCATACATAACGAATTTCCAACTTTACTCGTTACTCGCTAAAAATTAAAAGAATATATAACTTTTGTAATATGTAGAATTTTTGAAATCTGCTACTTGTGCTGAATTGTGCACACCTAGCGCAAGTTTTCGTCCATACATTGGACATTTGTATCTCTACTCGTTACTCGTTAAAATCGTAGAATTAAAAATCGAATATTTTGAAGCAAGATATCGAAAATTAAAAGCTGTGCTGATTTGTGCTAACCTAGTACAATTTTTCGTCCATACATTGAAAATTTGTATTTCCACTCGTTACTAGTTAAAATTGAAAAAAAAAATACATATATAAAAAAAATTAAATCTAGCGATGCGGTAAATTGTGCTGAGTTGTGCTCACTTAGCACAATTTTTCGTCCATACATAACGAATTTGCACCTTTACTCGTTACTCGCTAAAAATTAAAAAAAAAAATAACTTGCTGAATTCTGCTCACCTAGCACAATTTTTCGTCCATACATTGGAAATTTGTATCTCTACTCGTTACTCGTTAAAATCTTAAAAATCATAATCGCATATGTAGAAACAAGATATCGAATAACTCAAAAATGTGCTGATTTGTACTAACCTTGCACAATATTTCGTCCATGCATTGGAAATTTGTATTTCCACTCGTTACTAGTTAAAATTGGAAAAAATACATATATAACGAAAAATTTGTGTTATTTTTGAAAAAGAAAATCAAAAACGAGATGCGGTAAATTGTGCTGGGTTGTGCTCACTTAGCACAATTGTTCGTCCATACATAACGAATTTCCAACTTTACTCGTCACTCGCTAAAAATAAGAAAAATCTATAAATTTTGTAATGTGTGGAATTTTTGAAATTTGCTAGTTGTTCTGAGGTGCGGTCACTTAGCAAAATTGTTCGTCCATACATAACGAATTTCCAACTTTACTAATCACTCGCTAAAAATTAAAAAAAATTATGACTTGCTGAATTGTGCTCGCCTAGCACAATTTTTCGTCCATACATTGGAAATTTGTATCTCTACTCGTTACTCGTTAAAATCGTAAAAATCAAAATCGCACAATTTTTCGTCCATACATTGAAAATTTGTATTTCCACTCGTTACTAGTTAAAATTGGAAAAAATACATATTAAACGAAAAATTGCTGTAATTTTTGTAAAAATTGAAATATCTAGATGTGGTAAATACAATACAAGTTACAATTGGAAAAATGCATATGTAACGAAAAGTTGCTGTAAGTTTTGTAAAAATTTAAGTATAGCGATACGATAATAAATGCTGAGTTGTGCTCACCTAGCACAAGTTTTCGTCCATACATTAGGAATTTGTATCTCTACTAGTTAAAATCGTAAAAATTTGTATTTCCACTCGTTACTAGTTAAAATTGGAAAAAAATACATACATAAAGAAAAATTGCTGTAATTTTTGTAAAAATTGAAATATCGAGATGTTGTAAATAAAATACAAGTTACAATTGGAAAAATTCATATGTAACGAAAAAGTGCAGTAATTTTTGTAAAAATTTAAATATAGCGATGCGATAAATTGTGCTGAGCATTTCTACTCGTTAAAATCGTAAAAATTTGTATTTCCACTCGTTACTAGTTAAAATTGGAAAAATTACATATATAACGAAAAATTGCTTTAATTTTTGAAAAAATTCAAACATCGAGATGCAATACAATATAATACTAGTTACAATTGGAAAAAATACATATATATCGAAACATTGCTGTAATTTTTGTAAAAATTTAAATCTAGCGATGTGGTAAATTTTGCTGAGTTGTGCTCACTTAGCACAATTTTTCGTCCATACATAACGAATTTCCAACTTTACTCGTTACTCGCTAAAAATTAAAAGAATATATAACTTTTGTAATATGTAGAATTTTTGAAATCTGCTTCTTGTGCTGAATTGTGCACACCTAGCGCAAGTTTTCGTCCATACATTGGACATTTGTATCTCTACTCGTTACTCGTTAAAATCGTAGAATTAAAAATCGAATATTTTGAAGCAAGATATCGAAAAACTATAAGCTGTGCTGATTTGTGCTAACATAGTACATATTTTCGTCAATACATTGAAAATTTGTATTTTCACTCGTTAATAGTTAAAATTGGGAAAAATATATATATATAAAAAAAATTAAATCTAGCGATGCGGTAAATTGTGCTGAGTAGTGCTCACTTAGCACAATTTTTCGTCCATACATAACGAATTTCCACTTATACTCGTCACTCGCTAAAAATTAAAAACATTTATGACATGCTGAATTCTGCTCACCTAGCACAATTTTTCGTCCATACATTGGAAATTTGTATCTCTACTCGTTACTCGTTAAAATCGTAAAGATCATAATCGCATATGTAGAAACAAGATATCGAATAACTAAAAAATGTGCTGATTTGTACTAACCTAGCACAATATTTCGTCCATGCATTGGAAATTTGTATTTCCACTCGTTACTAGTTAAAATTGGAAAAAATACAAATATAACGAAAAATTTCTGTAATTTTTGAAAAAGAAAATCAAATATCGAGATGCGGTAAATTGTGCTGAGTTGTGCTCACTTAGCACAATTGTTCGTCCATACTTAACGAATTTCCACGTTTACTCGTAAATCGCTAAAAATTAGAAAAATTTATAATTTTTGTAACATGTGGAATTTTTGAAATCTGCAAGTTGTGCTCACTTAGCACAATTTTTCGTCCTTATATAACGAATTTACAACTTTACTCGTCACTAGCTAAAAATTAAAAAAAATTATGACTTGCTGAATTGTGCTCACGTAGCACATTTTTTCGTCCATAATTGAAAATTTGTATCTCTACTCGTTATTCGTTAAAGTCGTAAAAATCAAAATCACATATTTAGAAACAAGATATCGAAAAACTAGAAGTTGTGCTGATTTGTACTAACCTAGCACAATTTTTCTTCCATACATTGGAAATTTGTATTTCCCCTCGTTTCTAGGTAAAATTGGAAAAATACATATATAACGAAAAATTGCTGCAATTTTTGAAAAAGAAAATCAAATATCCAAATGCGGCAAAGTGTGCTGAGTTGTGCTCACTTAGAACAATTGTTCGTCCATACATAACGAATTTCCAACTTTACTCGTCACTCGCTAAAAATTAAAAAAATTATGACTTGCTGAATTGTGCTCGCCTAGCACAATTTTTCGTCCATACATTGAAAATATGTATTTCCACTCGTTACTAGTTACAATTGGAAAAAATACATATATAACGAAAAATTGCTGTAATTTTTGTAAAAATTTAAATATAGCGATGCGATAAATTATGCTGAGCTGTGCTCACCTTGCACAAGTTTTCGTCCATACATTAGGAATTTGTATCTCTACTAGTTAAAATCATAAAAATTTGTATTTCTACTTCTACTAGTTAAAATTGCTGTAATTTTTGTAAAAATTGAAATATGGAGATGTGGTAAATAAAATACAAGTTACAATTGGAAAAATACATATATAACGAAAAATTGCAGTAAGTTTTGTAAAAATTTAAATATAGCGATGCGATAAATTGTGCTGAGCTGTGCTCACCTTGCACAAGTTTTCGTCCATACATTAGGAATTTGTATCTCTACTAGTTAAAATCGTAAAAATTTGTATTTCTACTCGTTACTAGTTAAAATTGGAAAAAATACATACATAAAGAAAAATTGCTGTAATTTTTGTAAAAATTTAAATCTAGCGATGCGGTAAATGTTGCTGGGTTGTGCTCACTTAGCACAATTTTTCGTCCATACATAACGAATTTCCAACTTTACTCGTTACTCGCTAAAAATTAAAAGAATATATAACTTTTGTAATATGTAGAATTTTTGAAATTTGCTACTTGTGCTGAATTGTGCTCACCTAGCACAAGTTTTCGTCCATACATTGGACATTTGTATCTCTACTCGTTACTCGTTAAAATCGTAGAACTCAAAATCGAATATTTTGAAGCAAGATATCGAAAAACTAAAAGCTGTGCTGATTTGTGCTAATCTAGTACAATTTTTCGTCCATACATTGAAAATTTGTATTTCCACTCGTTACTAGTTAAAATTGGGAAAAATACATATATAAAAAAAATTAAATCTAGCGATGCGGTAAATTATGCTGAGTTGTGCTCACTTAGCACAATTTTTCGTCCATACATTGGAAATTTGTATCTCTACTCGTTACTCGTTAAAATCGTAAAAATCATAATCGCATATGTAGAAACAAGATATCGAATAACTAAAAAATGTGCTGATTTGTACTAACCTAGCACAATATTTCGTCCATGCATTGGAAATTTGTATTTCCACTCGTTACTAGTTAAAATTGGAAAAAAATACATATATAACAAAAAATTTCTGTAATTTTTGAAAAAGAAAATCAAATATCGAGATGCGGTAAATTGTGCTGAGTTGTGCTCACTTAGCACAATTGTTCGTCCATACTTAACGAATTTCCACGTTTACTCGTAAATCGCTCAAAATTAGAAAAATTTATAATTTTTGTAACATGTGGAATTTTTGAGATCTGCAAGTTGTGCTCACTTAGCACAATTTTTCGTCCTTATATAACGAATTTACAACTTTACTCGTCACTAGCTAAAAATTAAAAAAAATTATGACTTGCTGAATTGTGCTCACGTAGCACATTTTTTCGTCCATAATTGAAAATTTGTATCTCTACTCGTTATTCGTTAAAATCGTAAAAATCAAAATCGCATATTTAGAAACAAGATATCGAAAAACTAGAAGTTGTGCTGATTTGTACTAACCTAGCACAATTTTTCTTCCATACATTGGAAATTTGTATTTCCCCTCGTTTCTAGGTAAAATTGGAAAAATACATATATAACGAAAAATTGCTGCAATTTTTGAAAAAGAAAATCAAATATCCAAATGCGGTAAAGTGTGCTGAGTTGTGCTCACTTAGAACAATTGTTCGTCCATACATAACGAATTTCCAACTTTACTCGTCACTCGCTAAAAATTAAAAAAATTATGACTTGCTGAATTGTGCTCGCCTAGCACAATTTTTCGTCCATACATTGAAAATTTGTATTTCCACTCGTTACTAGTTACAATTGGAAAAAATACATATATAACGAAAAATTGCTGTAATTTTTGTAAAAATTTAAATATAGCGATGCGATAAATTGTGCTGAGCTGTGCTCACCTTGCACAAGTTTTCGTCCATACATTAGGAATTTGTATCTCTACTAGTTAAAATCGTAAAAATTTGTATTTCTACTTCTACTAGTTAAAATTGGAAAAAAAAACATACATAAAGAAAAATTGCTGTAATTTTTGTAAAAATTGAAATATGGAGATGTGGTAAATAAAATACAAGTTACAATTGGAAAAATACATATATAACGAAAAATTGCAGTAAGTTTTGTAAAAATTTAAATATAGCGATGCGATAAATTGTGCTGAGCTGTGCTCACCTTGCACAAGTTTTCGTCCATACATTAGGAATTTGTATCTCTACTAGTTAAAATCGTAAAAATTTGTATTTCTACTCGTTACTAGTTAAAATTGGAAAAAATACATACATAAAGAAAAATTGCTGTAATTTTTGTAAAAATTGAAATATGGAGATGTGGTAAATAAAATACAAGTTACAATTGGAAAAATACATATATAACGAAAAATTGCAGTAATTTTTGTAAAAATTTAAATATAGCGATGCCATAAATTGTGCTGCGCATCTCTACTCGTTAAAATCGTAAAAATTTGTATTTCCACTCGTTACTAGTTAAAATTGGAAAAATTACATATATAACGAAAAATTGCTTTAATTTTTGAAAAAAATCATATATCGAGATGCAATACAATACAATACTAGTTACAATTGGAAAAAATACATATATATCGAAACATTGCTGTAATTTTTGTAAAAATTTAAATCTAGCGATGCGGTAAATGTTGCTGGGTTGTGCTCACTTTGCACAATTTTTCGCCCATACATAACGAATTTCCAACTTTACTCGTTACTCGCTAAAAATTAAAAGAATATATAACTTTTGTAATATGTAGAATTTTTGAAATTTGCTACTTGTGCTGAATTGTGCTCACCTAGCACAAGTTTTCGTCCATACATTGGACATTTGTATCTCTACTCGTTACTCGTTAAAATCGTAGAACTCAAAATCGAATATTTTGAAGCAAGATATCGAAAAACTAAAAGCTGTGCTGATTTGTGCTAATCTAGTACAATTTTTCGTCCATACATTGAAAATTTGTATTTCCACTCGTTACTAGTTAAAATTGGGAAAAATACATATTTATAAAAAAAATTAAATCTAGCGATGCGGTAAATTGTGCTGAGTTGTGCTCACTTAGCACAATTTTTCGTCCATACATAACAAATTTCCACCATTACTCGTTACTCGCTAAAAATTAAAAGAAAATATAACTTGCTGAATTCTGCTTACCTAGCACAATTTTTTGTCCATACATTGGGAATTTGTATCTCTACTCGTTATGACTTGCTGAATTGTGCTCACGTAGCACATTTTATCGTCCATAATTGAAAATTTGTATCTCTACTCGTTACTCGTTTAAATCGTAAAAATCGAAATCGCATATTTAGAAACAAGATATCGAAAAACTAGAAGTTGTGCTGATTTGTACTAACCTAGCACAATTTTTCTTCCATACATTGAAAATTTGTATTTCCACTCGTTACTAGGTAAAATTTAAAAAATACATATATAACGAAAAATTACTGCAATTTTTGAAAAAGAAAATCAAATATCCAAATGCGGTAAATTGTGCTGAGTTGTCTGTCGTAGACGGAAGAAAATCATCCCAATCGATGTGATCTAACCAAATACGTTGCATTATAATTTTGGCTACAACTAGAACATAACAACTAACCCCCCAATAGGATCGAACAATTTGGCAATAGTAGCAAGCACTTCTCGTTTAGTATATGTGGATTTTTTAGCAAGTGATTTTACATTCCAACGAATGCTGAGAGGTTTAGAACTGCTGGCTTCAACAAAATCTAAAAGTTTAGTGTCTATTAGGTGTTCAGCTGGAAGACCTTCTAGTAGAGAACGGTCATTAGAAGCCCATTTCCGCAACTCAAATTTAGCAGAAGATAGGACACGTATTAATTGGTCTTTAGAAAGATGCGCTGTTTCTAAGTTGTGATACCCTGTCAGTACGTCGTTGACGTACATACATTTCCGCAGGATATGCGCTGCAAGAGGAAATTCACCTTCGGTGTCATCTGCTAACTGCAACAAAGTACGAATAGCTAGATACAAGGAGCACAATTTACTCCAAAGGTCACCGTTTTGAACTCAAAATATTGAACAGGCTGGTCGGAAGAATCCCGGAATAGAATACGCTGAAGAGGCGTTTGAGCTGAATCTACTAAAATTTGGCGATACATTTGAGTAATGTCGCAATTAAATACATATTTAAATTGGCAGAATTAGTGGAACGAGAACTGGCAGCATTTGTAAAATGTGACCGAACCTTTTTATTATCAACCTTCTTGGAATCAGCTATACCTTTGATATCCCTCAGGAAAGTTAATGTTTGAACTCTTTCCGTAAGAAAATTGTTCAGATCATTCCAAGATGATAGCGCAAATTTTTCAAACCTGAACTTGACTCATTTACAAGTTGACATTTTAGTTGATTATTTACCAAAATACGCACATTATCATATGCTTCTTTCATAGCTTTCCAGGCTAAATTGAAACTTTTATGCATTAATGGGAACTTAGAGACTATATCTCGAGCTTCGCCACTCGTTTTCTTAAGAAGGTGGCATAATTTTTCAATTTCGCTCAAGCGAGAATTGTTAATATAGACAGCTGAGAAGAAATCCCTAAAGGTGGGCCACGAAAGAAAGTCACCATTGAACACATCTATGTCACACGGAGGCAAATTAAGGCAATGAGTCAAGCTATCATTAAGTGAAATGCCATCCATGTCCCTATGACTAGAGGATTTTTGTGAAGCTTCAGAGATCGAATAGACATCATCTGCTAGAGGAGAATCTACACGGGGTGTAGATGGTGGCTGATTGGCATTAGAATGAGGAACAGACGTTTTAGACTTATTTTTAATTTCATCTACCTTTCTATTGATGGCAGACAACACTTGCAGAAAAGCTTTATAAGCGACATCATACTTACTGTCAGCTGAAGTGATGTCCTCTGCACGTGCATCTTCCGATGTTTGCAAGTAATTTATACATTTATCAAATAACTGTTTCACCTTACTCCAAAGTTCTTTTTCTTCACTTCCTTGAATCTCAAGCGAATAGATATCAAGGTCTTCATCCCGTGGGCCAGAAAAGTTTGCAGAGAACTTGATCAGAGCGTCAGTTGCTCGGATGAAAAAGTCAAGAGGAGTAAGCGACGAATTTCTAAAAATGTTTAGCAAAAAATGGAAACAAATTCGTTTGAAATTGAAAGGAAAAGCACTAATGTGTGGAAATATATCGACATTTTTTTTTTCAAAATCTAAGATTTTTAGTAAATTCAACAATAAAAATAACGTAATTCTTCGGAATTGTCCCCAAAAAAAAAAAAAAAAAATGCAAAAAATTATTAAAATTGCGAATGTTATAAAAAATTCAACAACAATTTTTCTCAGTGTAGCGAAAATACACTAAAATTTAGCTCAGTATATTGGAGCGAACACAAATTTTTATGAATTTTAGAAAAATCTCGTAGAAGAATTAAACAATCCTGCAAAAATAAGCCAACTTTCACAAAAAATTAAGTTTTTTTCTCAAAAATAGCAATTTTAGTTAAAAATGCCGATCATAGGGTGCGCGGACTGTATGATGCACAAGTAGCGACAAGCAGTTAACAAATAATTGCGAAATAAATTTCCAAAAATTGAGAAAAAAAAAACTTGTAAGATATTTTAATATATAATAATGTATTATAAAACAATCGACAAATATTTTAAAATAATCGATATTTCCGAATGTAAGGTGTACGAAAATAATTTAGTCGCGACACGCTCCGAAATCTCCAAAAAAATCGATGTATATTTTTCCACAAAAATATTTATTAAATTTTTTTCTAATATCGTATTTTATACTTTCAGAACGATCTCTCTTACATTAGCGCTTGCTGTGTCTGCGTGCGTATGTATGTGCCTACCACTGTAAGCAGCGATCGAGCATCAACTAGGCACTGCAGTGATGTGTTGTTGTTGTTATTTTTATGACTAACTTGAACTCTACGTACCTGTTTGTTATTTTTTGTGTTAATGTTTTGATGAGGAAATGTTGTTTCAGTTCTGCGTATTGACGTAGTCAAACCTTTTGGAAAAAAGAGCAGAATTCCTTATTATTTATTGTTGCACTTATCCGGCTCGAGTGACCAAATGTTTGCGTAGCAAAGGGGAAAAGTAGAAATAGCACCAAAAATAAAACAACTTAAACTACAGCACTTTGTCCAATAGAAATATTGGATAGTTTATTTATTTGAATATTGTTGTAGAACAATATTCTTACCTTTTTTAAAATGTTGCTGAGAAAGCTCGTTGTTGTTAGGACGTAATCCAAAAAACGATTAAGCGTCTAAAAACAACAAACAAGCGAAGATGTCACAAGTGGCGCTTTCAGAAATGTCACTCGTTATAATTTGGCAGTATGACTGTATGATGAATATCACACAGTTGAACACGATAGTCCGTTACAAATTTGAAAACGGAGTAAACATTAAAATGAATATATTCTTGTGTAAACAACATATATAACGAAAAATTGCTGTAATTTTTGTAAAAATTGAAATATCTAGATGTGGTAAATACAATACTAGTTACAATTGGAAAAATACATATATAACAAAAAATTGCTGTAATTTTTGTAAAAATTTAAATATAGCGATACGATAATAAATGCTGAGTTGTGCTCACCTAGCACAAGTTTTCGTCCATACATTAGGAGTTTGTATCTCTGCTAGTTAAAATCGTAAAAATTAGTATTTCCACTCGTTACTAGTTAAAATTTGAAAAAATACATACATAAAGAAAAATTGCTGTAATTTTTGTAAAAATTGAAATATCAAGATGTGGTAAATACAATACAAGTTACAATTGGAAAAATACATATATAACGAAAAATTGCAGTAATTTTTGTAAAAATTTAAATCTAGCGATGCGATAAATTGTGCTGGGCTGTGCTCACCTAGCACAACTTTTCGTCCATACATTAGAAATTTGCATCTCTACTCCTTAAAATCGTCAAAATTTGTATTTCCACTCGTTACTAGTTAAAATTGGAAAAATTACATATATAACGAAAAATTGCTTTAATTTTTGAAAAAATTCAAATATCGAGATGCAATACAATACAATACTAGTTACAATTGGAAAAAATACATATATAACGAAACATTGCTGTAATTTTTGTAAATATTTAAATCTAGCGATGCGGTAAATTTTGCTGAGTTGTGCTCACTTAGCACAATTTTTCGTCCATACATAACGAATTTCCAACTTTACTCGTTACTCGCTAAAAATTAAAAGAATATATAACTTATAACTACAATACTAGTTACAATTGGAAAAATACATATATAACAAAAAATTGCTGTAATTTTTGTAAAAATTTAAATATAGCGATACGATAATAAATGCTGAGTTGTGCTCACCTAGCACAAGTTTTCGTCCATACATTAGGAGTTTGTATCTCTGCTAGTTAAAATCGTAAAAATTTGTATTTCCACTCGTTACTAGTTAAAATTTGAAAAAATACATACATAAAGAAAAATTGCTGTAATTTTTGTAAAAATTGAAATATCAAGATGTGGTAAATACAATACAAGTTACAATTGGAAAAATACATATATAACGAAAAATTGCAGTAATTTTTGTAAAAATTTAAATCTAGCGATGCGATAAATTGTGCTGGGCTGTGCTCACCTAGCACAACTTTTCGTCCATACATTAGAAATTTGCATCTCTACTCGTTAAAATCGTCAAAATTTGTATTTCCACTCGTTACTAGTTAAAATTGGAAAAATTACATATATAACGAAAAATTGCTTTAATTTTTGAAAAAATTCAAATATCGAGATGCAATACAATACAATACTAGTTACAATTGGAAAAAATACATATATAACGAAACATTGCTGTAATTTTTGTAAATATTTAAATCTAGCGATGCGGTAAATTTTGCTGAGTTGTGCTCACTTAGCACAATTTTTCGTCCATACATAACGAATTTCCAACTTTACTCGTTACTCGCTAAAAATTAAAAGAATATATAACTTTTGTAATATGTAGAATTTTTGAAATCTGCTACTTGTGCTGAATTTTGCACACCTAGCGCAAGTTTTCGTCCATACATTGGACATTTGTATCTCTACTCGTTATTTTTGAAGCAAGATATCGAAAAACTAAAAGCTGTGCTGATTTGTGCTAACCTAGTACAATTTTTCGTCCATACATTGAAAATTTGTATTTCCACTCGTTACTAGTTAAAATTGAAAAAAAAAATACATATATAAAAAAAATTAAATCTAGCGATGCGGTTGTGCTGAGTTGTGCTCACTTAGCACAATTTTTCGTCAATACATAACGAATTTCCACCTTTACTCGTTACTCGCTAAAAATTAAAAAAAAAATAACTTGCTGAATTCTGCTCATCTAGCACAATTTTTCGTCCATACATTGGAAATTTGTATCTCTACTCGTTACTCGTTAAAATCTTAAAAATCATAATCGCATATGTAGAAACAAGATGTCGAATAACTAAAAAATGTGCTGATTTGTACTAACCTAGCACAATATTTCGTCCATGCATTGGAAATTTGTATTTCCACTCGTTACTAGTTAAAATTGGAAAAAATACATATATAACGAAAAATTTGTGTTATGTTTGAAAAAGAAAATCAAATATCGAGATGCGGTAAATTGTGCTGAGTTGTGCTCACTTAGCACAATTGTTCGTCCATACATAACGAATTTCCAACTTTACTCGTCACTCGCTAAAAATAAGAAAAATCTATAAATTTTGTAATGTGTGGAATTTTTGAAATTTGCTAGTTGTTCTGAGGTGCGGTCACTTAGCAAAATTGTTCGTCCATACATAACGAATTTCCAACTTTACTAATCACTCGCTAAAAATTAAAAAAAATTATGACTTGCTGAATTGTGCTCGCCTAGCACAATTTTTCGTCCATACATTGGAAATTTGTATCTCTACTCGTTACTCGTTAAAATCGTAAAAATCAAAATCGCACAATTTTTCGTCCATACATTGAAAATTTGTATTTCCACTCGTTACTAGTTACAATTGGAAAAAATACATATATAACGAAAAATTGCTGTAATTTTTGTAAAAATTGAAATATCGAGATGTGGTAAATACAATACAAGTTACAATTGGAAAAATGCATATGTAACGAAAAATTGCAGTAATTTTTGTAAAAATTTAAATATAGCGATGCGATAAATTGTGCTGAGCTGTGCTCACCTAGCACAAGCTTTCGTCCATACATTAGGAATTTGTATCTCTACTAGTTAAAATCGTAAAAATTTGTATTTTTACCCGTTACTAGTTAAAATTGGCAAAAATACATACATAAAGAAAAATTGCTGTATTTTTTGTAAAAATTGAAATATCGAGATGTGGTAAATAAAATACAAGTTACAATTGGAAAAATTCATATGTAACGAAAAAGTGCAGTAATTTTTGTAAAAATTTAAATATAGCGATGCGATAAATTGTGCTGAGCATTTCTACTCGTTAAAATCGTAAAAATTTGTATTTCCACTCGTTACTAGTTAAAATTGGAAAAATTACATATATAACGAAAAATTGCTTTAATTTTTGAAAAAATTCAAACATCGAGATGCAATACAATACAATACTAGTTACAATTGGAAAATATACATATATATCGAAACATTGCTGTAATTTTTGTAAAAATTTAAATCTAGCGATGCGGTAAACTTTGCTGAGTTGTGCTCACTTAGCACAATTTTTCGTCCATACATAACGAATTTCCAACTTTACTCGTTACTCGCTAAAAATTAAAAGAATATATAACTTTTGTAATATGTAGAATTTTTGAAATCTGCTACATGTGCTGAATAGTGCTCACCTAGCACAAGTTTTCGTCCATACATTGGACATTTGTGTCTCTACTCGTTACTCGTTAAAATCGTAGAATTCAAAATCGAATATTTTGAAGCAAGATATCGAAAAACTAAAAGCTGTGCTGATTTGTGCTAACATAGCACAATTTTTCGTCAATACATTGAAAATTTGTATTTCCACTCGTTAATAGTTAAAATTGGGAAAAATACATATATAAAAAAAATTAAATCTAGCGATGCGGTAAATTGTGCTGAGTTGTGCTCACTTAGCACAATTTTTCGTCCATACATAACGAATTTCCACTTTTACTCGTCACTCGCTAAAAATTAAAAACATTTATGACTTGCTGAATTCTGCTCACCTAGCACAATTTTTCGTCCATACATTGGACATTTGTGTCTCTACTCGTTACTCGTTAAAATCGTAAAAATCATAATCGCATATGTAGAAACAAGATATCGAATAACTAAAAAATGTGCTGATTTGTACTAACCTAGCACAATATTTCGTCCATGCATTGGAAATTTGTATTTCCACTCGTTACTAGTTAAAATTGGAAAAAATACATATATAACGAAAAATTTCTGTAATTTTTGAAAAAGAAAATCAAATATCGAGATGCGGTAAATTGTGCTGAGTTGTGCTCACTTAGCACAATTTTTCGTCCATACATAACGAATTTCCAACTTTACTCGTTTCTCGCTAAAAATTAAAAGAATATATAACTTTTGTAATATGTAGAATTTTTGAAATCTGCTACATGTGCTGAATAGTGCTCACATAGCACAAGTTTTCGTCCATACATTGGACATTTGTGTCTCTACTCGTTACTCGTTAAAATCGTAGAATTCAAAATCGAATATTTTGAAGCAAGATATCGAAAAACTAAAAGCTGTGCTGATTTGTGCTAACATAGCACAATTTTTCGTCAATACATTGAAAATTTGTATTTCCACTCGTTAATAGTTAAAATTGGAAAAAATACATATATAAAAAAAATAAATCTAGCGATGCGGTAAATTGTGCTGAGTTGTGCTCATTTAGCACAATTTTTCGTCCATACATAACGAATTTCCACTTTTACTCGTCACTCGCTAAAAAGTAAAAACATTTATGACTTGCTGAATTCTGCTCACCTAGTACAATTTTTCGTCCATACATTGGACATTTGTGTCTCTACTCGTTACTCGTTAAAATCGTAAAAATCATAATCGCATATGTGGAAACAAGATATCGAATAACTAAAAAATGTGCTGATTTGTACTAACCTAGCACAATATTTCGTCCATGCATTGGAAATTTGTATTTCCACTCGTTACTAGTTAAAATTGGAAAAAATACATATATAACGAAAAATTTCCGTAATTTTTGAAAAAGAAAATCAAATATCGAGATGCGGTAAATTGTGCTGAGTTGTGCTCACTTAGCACAATTGTTCGTCCATACTTAACGAATTTCCACGTTTACTCGTAAATCGCTAAAAATTAGAAAAATTTAGAATTTTTGTAACATGTGGAATTTTTGAAATCTGCAAGTTGTGCTCACTTAGCACAATTTTTCGTTCTTATATAACGAATTTACAACTTTACTCGTCACTAGCTAAAAATTAAAAAAAATTATGACTTGCTGAATTGTGCTCACGTAGCACATTTTTTCGTCCATAATTGAAAATTTGTATCTCTACTCGTTACTCGTTAAAATCGTAAAAACCAAAATCGCATATTTAGAAACAAGATATCGAAAAACTAGAAGTTTCTTCCAAATTTTCTTCCATACATTGGAAATTTGTATTTCCACTCGTTTCTAGGTAAAATTGAAAAAATACATATATAACGAAAAATTGCTGCAATTTTTGAAAAAGAAAATCAAATATCCAAATGCGTAAATAGTGCTGAGTTGTGCTCACTTAGAACAATTGTTCGTCCATACATAACGAATTTCCAACTTTACTCGTCACTCGCTAAAAATTAAAAAAATTATGACTTGCTGAATTGTGCTCACCTAGCACAAGTTTTCGTCCATACATTGGACATTTGTATCTCTACTTGTTACTCGTTAAAATCGTAAAAATCAAAATCGCATATGTAGAAACAAGATATCGAATAACTAAAAAATGTGCTGATTTGTACTAACCTAGCACAATATTTAGTCCATGCATTGGAAATTTGTATTTCCAGTCGTTGTTAGTTAAAATTGGAAAAAATACATACATAAAGAAAAATTGCTGTAATTTTTGTAAAAATTTAAATATAGCGATGCGATAAATTGTGCTGAGCTGTGCTCACCTTGCACAAGTTTTCGTCCATACATTAGGAATTTGTATCTCTACTAGTTAAAATCGTAAAAATTTGTATTTCTACTTTGTAATGTGTGGAATTTTTGAAATTTGCTAGTTGTTCTGAGGTGCGGTCACCTAGCAAAGTTGTTCGTCCATACATAACGAATTTCCAACTTTACTAATCACTCGCTAAAAATTAAAAAAAATTATGACTTGCTGAATTGTGCTCGCCTAGCACAATTTTTCGTCCATACATTGGAAATTTGTATCTCTACTCGTTACTCGTTAAAATCGTAAAAATCAAAATCGCACAATTTTTCGTCCATACATTGAAAATTTGTATTTCCACTCGTTACTAGTTACAATTGGAAAAAATACATATATAACGAAAAATTGCTGTAATTTTTGTAAAAATTGAAATATCGAGATGTGGTAAATACAATACAAGTTACAATTGGAAAAATGCATATGTAACGAAAAATTGCAGTAATTTTTGTAAAAATTTAAATATAGCGATACGATAATAAATGCTGAGTTGTGCTCACCTAGCACAAGTTTTCGTCCATACATTAGGAATTTGTATCTCTACTAGTTAAAATCGTAAAAATTTGTATTTCCACTCGTTACTAGTTAAAATTGGAAAAAAATACATACATAAAGAAAAATTGCTGTAATTTTTGTAAAAATTGAAATATCAAGATGTGGTAAATACAATACAAGTTACAATTGGAAAAATACATATATAACGAAAAATTGCAGTAATTTTTGTAAAAATTTAAATCTAGCGATGCGATAAATTGTGCTGGGCTGTACTCACCTAGCACAAGTTTTCGTCCATACATTAGAAATTTGCATCTCTACTCGTTAAAATCGTCAAAATTTGTATTTCCACTCGTTACTAGTTAAAATTGGAAAAATTACATATATAACGAAAAATTGCTTTAATTTTTGAAAAAAAATTCAAATATCGAGATGCAATACAATACTAGTTACAATTGGAAAAAATACATATATAACGAAACATTGCTGTACATAACGAATTTCCAACTTTACTCGTTACTCGCTAAAAATTAAAAGAATATATAACTTTTGTAATATGTATAATTTTTGAAATCTGCTACTTGTGCTGAATTGTGCACACCTAGCACAAGTTTTCGTCCATACATTGGACATTTGTATCTCTACTCGTTACTCGTTAAAATCGTAGAATTAAAAATCGAATATTTTGAAGCAAGATATCGAAAACCAAAAAGCTGTGCTGATTTGTGCTAACCTAGTACAATTTTTCGTCCATACATTGAAAATTTGTATTTCCACTCGTTACTAGTTAAAATTGAAAAAAAAAATACACATATAAAAAAAATTAAATCTAGCGATGCGGTAAATTGTGCTGAGTTGTGCTCACTTAGCACAATTTTTCGTCCATACATAACGAATTTCCACCTTTACTCGTTACTCGCTAAAAATTAAAAAAAAATAACTTGCTGGATTCTGCTCACCTAGCACAATTTTTCGTCCATACATTGGAAATTTGTATCTCTCCTCTTTACTCGTTAAAATCTTAAAAATCATAATCGCATATGTAGAAACAAGATATCGAATAACTAAAAAATGTGCTGATTTGTACTAACCTAGCACAATATTTCGTCCATGCATTGGAAATTTGTATTTCCACTCGTTACTAGTTAAAATTGGAATAAATACATATATAACGAAAAATTTGTGTTATTTTTGAAAAAGAAAATCAAATATCGAGATGCGGTAAATTGTGCTGGGTTGTGCTCACTTAGAACAATTGTTCGTCCATACTTAACGAATTTCCACGTTTACTCGTAAATCGCTAAAAATTAGAAAAATTTATAATTTTTGTAACATGTGGAATTTTTGAAATCTGCAAGTTGTGCTCACTTAGCACAATTTTTCGTCCTTATATAACGAATTTACAACTTTACTCGTCACTAGCTAAAAATTAAAAAAAATTATGACTTGCTGAATTGTGCTCACGTAGCACATTTTTTCGTCCATAATTGAAAATTTGTATCTCTACTCGTTACTCGTTAAAATCGTAAAAATCAAAATCGCATATTTAGAAACAAGATATCGAAAAACTAGAAGTTGTGCTGATTTGTACTAACCTAGCACAATTTTCTTCCATACATTGGAAATTTGTATTTCCACTCGTTTCTAGGTAAAATTGAAAAAATACATATATAACGAAAAATTGCTGCAATTTTTGAAAAAGAAAATCAAATATCAAAATGCGGTAAATTGTGCTGAGTTGTGCTCACTTAGAACAATTGTTCGTCCATACATAACGAATTTCCAACTTTACTCGTCACTCGCTAAAAATTAAAAAAATTATGACTTGCTGAATTGTGCTCGCCTAGCACAATTTTTCGTCCATACATTGAAAATTTGTATTTCCACTCGTTACTAGTTACAATTGGAATGAATACATATATAACGAAAAATTGCTGTAATTTTTGTAAAAATTTTAATATTGCGATGCGATAAATTGTGCTGAGCTGTGCTCACCCTGCACAAGTTTTCGTCCATACATTAGGAATTTGTATCTCTACTAGTTAAAATCGTAAAAATTTGTATTTCTACTTTGTAATGTGTGGAATTTTTGAAATTTGCTAGTTGTTCTGAGGTGCGGTCACTTAGCAAAATTGTTCGTCCATACATAACGAATTTCCAACTTTACTAATCACTCGCTAAAAATTAAAAAAAATTATGACTTGCTGAATTGTGCTCGCCTAGCACAATTTTTCGTCCATACATTGGAAATTTGTATCTCTACTCGTTAAAATCGTAAAAATCAAAATCGCACAAGTTTTCGTCCATACATTGAAACTTTGTATTTCCACTCGTTACTAGTTACAATTGGAAAAAATACATATATAACGAAAAATTGCTGTAATTTTTGTAAAAATTGAAATATCGAGATGTGGTAAATACAATACAAGTTACAATCGGAAAAATGCATATGTAACGAAAAATTGCAGTAATTTTTGTAAAAATTTAAATATAGCGATGCGATAAATTGTGCTGAGCTGTGCTCACCTAGCACAAGCTTTCGTCCATACATTAGGAGTTTGTATCTTTACTAGTTAAAATCGTAAAAATTTGTATTTCTACTCGTTACTAGTTAAAATTGGCAAAAATACATACATAAAGAAAAATTGCTGTAATTTTTGTAAAAATTTAAATATCGAGATGTGGTAAATAAAATACAAGTTACAATTGGAAAAATACATATATAACGAAAAATTGCAGTAAGTTTTGTAAAAATTTAAATATAGCGATGCGATAAATTGTGCTGAGCATTTCTACTCGTTAAAATCGTAAAAATTTGTATTTCCACTCGTTACTAGTTAAATTTTTCGTCCTAGCACAATTTTTCGTCCATACATTGGAAATTTGTATCTCTACTCGTTACTCGTTAAAATCGTAAATATCATAATCGCATATGTAGAAACAAGATATCGAATAACTAAAAAATGTGCTGATTTGTACTAACCTAGCACAATATTTCGTCCATGCATTGGAAATTTGTATTTCCACTCGTTACTAGTTAAAATTGGAAAAAATACATATATAACGAAAAATTTCTGTAATTTTTGAAAAAGAAAATCAAATAAAGAGATGCGGTAAATTGTGCTGAGTTGTCCTCACTTAGCACAATTGTTCGTCCATACTTAACGGATTTCCACGTTTACTCGGTAATCGCTAAAAATTAAAAACATTTATGACTTGCTGAATTGTGCTCACCTAGCACAAGTTTTCGTCTATACATTGGACATTTGTATCTCTACTTGTTACACGTTAAAATCGTAAAAATCAAAATAGCATATGTAGAAAAAGATATCGGATAACTAAAAAATGTGCTGATTTGTACTAACCTAGCACAATATTTAGTCCATGCATTGGAAATTTGTATTTCCACTCGTTATTAGTTAAAATTGGAAAAAATACATATATAACGAAAAATTTCTGTAAGTTTTGAAAAAGAAAATCAAATAGCGAGATGCGGTAAATTGTGCTGAGTTGTGCTCACTTAGCACAATTGTTCGTCCATACTTAACGAAGTTACAATTAGAAAAATTCATATATAACGAAAAAGTGCAGTAATTTTAATAGTAATTGTGCTGAGCATCTCTACTCGTTAAAATCGTAAAAATTTGTATTTCCACTCGTTACTAGTTAAAATTGGAAAAATTACATATATAACGAAAAATTGCTTTAATTTTTGAAAAAAATCAAATATCGAGATGCAATATAATACAATACTAGTTACAATTGGAAAAAATACATATATATCGAAACATTGCTGTAATTTTTGTAAAAATTTAAATATAGCGATGCGATAAATTGTGCTGAGCTGTGCTCACCTAGCACAAGTTTTCGTCCATACATTAGGAATTTGTATCTCTACTAGTTAAAATCGTAAAAATTTGTATTTCTACTCGTTACTAGTTAAAATTGGAAAAATTACATATATAACGAAAAATTGCTTTAATTTTTGAAAAAATTCAAATATCGAGATGTGGTAAATAAAATACAAGTTACAATTGGTAAAATACATATATAACGAAAAATTGCGGTAATTTTTATAAAAATTTAAATATAGCGATGCGATAAATTGTTCTGAGCATTTCTACTCGTTAAAATTGTAAAAATTTGTATTTCCAATTGTTACTAGTTAAAGTTGGAAAAATTACATATATAACGAAAAATTGCTTTAATTTTTGAAAAAATTCAAATATCGAGATGCAATACAATACAATACAATACTAGTTACAATTGGAAAAAATACATATATATCGAAACATTGCTGTAATTTTTGTAAAAATTTAAGTCTAGCGATGCGGTAAACTTTGCTGAGTTGTGCTCACTTAGCACAATTTTTCGTCCATACATAACGAATTTCCAACTTTACTCGTTACTCGCAAAAAATTAAAAGAATATATAACTTTTGTAATATGTAGAATTTTTGAAATCTGCTACTTGTGCTGAATTGTGCTCACCTAGCACATACATAACGAAAAATTTCTGTAATTTTTAAAAAAGAAAATCAAATATCGATATGCGGTAAATTGTGCTGAGTTGTGCTCACTTAGCACAATTGTTCGTCCATACATTGGAAATTTGTATCTCTACTCGTTATTCGTTAAAATCGTAAAAATCATAATCGCATATGTAGAAACAAGATATCGAATAACTAAAAACTGTGCTGATTTGTACTCACCTAGCACAATATTTCGTCCATGCATTGGAAATTTGTATTTCCACTCGTTACTAGTTAAAATTGGAAAAAATTCATATATAACGAAAAATTTCTGTAATTTTTCCACGTTTACTCGTTAATCGCTAAAAATTAGAAAAATGTATAATTTTTGTAACATGTAGAATTTTTGAAATGTGCAAGTTGTGCTCACTTAGCACAATTTTTCGTCCTTATATAACGAATTACAACTTTACTCGTCACTAGCTAAAAATTAAAAAAAAATATGACTTGCTGAATTGTGCTCGCCAAGCACAATTTTTCGTCCATAATTGAAAATTTGTATCTCTACTCGTTACTCGTTAAAATCGTAAAAATCAAAATCGCATATTTAAAAACAAGATATCGAAAAACTAGAAGTTGTGCTGATTTGTACTATCCTAGCACAATTTTTCTTCCATACATTGAAAATTTGCATTTCCACTCGTTACTAGGTAAAATTGAAAAAATACATATATAACGAAAAATTGCTGCAATTTTTGAAAAAGAAAATCAAATATCCAAATGCGGTAAATTGTGCTGAGCTGTGCTGAGTTGTGCTCACTTAGCACAATTGTTCGTCCATACATAACGAATTTCCAACTTTACTCGTCACTCGCTAAAAATTAAAAACAAAATTATGGCTTGCTGAATTGTGCTCGCCTAGCACAATTTTTCGTCCATACATTGGAAAGTTGTATCTCTACTCGTTACTCGTTAAAATCGTTAAAATCAAAATCGCACAATTTTTCGTCCATACATTGAAAATTTGTATTTCCACTAGTTACAATTGGAAAAATACATATATAACGAAAAATTGCAGTAATTTTTGTAAAAATTTAAATATAGCGATGCGATAAATTGTGCTGAGCTGTGCTCACCTAGCACAAGTTTTCGTCCATACATTAGGAATTTGTATCTCTACTAGTTAAAATCGTAAAAATTTGTATTTCTACTCGCTACTAGTTAAAATTGGAAAAAATACATACATAAAGAAAATTTGCTGTAATATTTGTAAAATTGCTGTAATATTTGTAAAATTGCTGTAATATTTGTAAAAAAAATTGCTGTAATATTTGTTAAAAATTAAAAGAATATATAACTTTTGTAATATGTAGAATTTTTGAAATCTGCTACTTGTGCTGAATTGTGCTCACCTAGCACATACATAACGAAAAATTTCAGTAATTTTTAAAAAAGAAAATCAAATATCGATATGCGGTAAATTGTGCTGAGTTGTGCTCACTTAGCACAATTGTTCGCCCATACTTAACGAATTTCCACGTTTACTCGTTAATCGATAAAAACTAGAAAAATGTATAATTTTTGTAATATGTGGAATTTTTGAAATCTGCAAGTTGTGCTCACTTCGCACAATTTTTCGTCCTTATATAACGAATTTACAACTTTACTCGTCACTAGCTAAAAATTAAAAAAAATTATGACTTGCTGAATTGTGCTCACGTAGCACATTTTTTCGTCCATAATTGAAAATTTGTATCTCTACTCGTTACTCGTTAAAATCGTAAAAATCATAATCGCATATGTAGAAACAAGATATCGAATAACTAAAAAATGTGCTGATTTGTACTAACCTAGCACAATTTTTCTTCCATACATTGAAAATTTGTTTTTCCAATCGTTACTAGGTTAAATTGAAAAAATACATATATAACGAAAAATTGCTGCAATTTTTGAAGACGAAAATCAAATATCCAAATGCGGTAAATTGTGCTGAGTTGTGCTCACTTAGCACAATTGTTCGAATTTCCAACTTTACTCGTCACTCGCTAAAAATTAAAAAAAATTATGACTTGCTGAATTGTGCTCACCTAGCACAAGTTTTCGTCCATACAGTGGACATTTGTATCTCTACTTGTTACTCGAATTACTCGAAGATATCGAATAACTAAAAAATGTGCTGATTTGTACTAACCTAGCACAATATTTCGTCCATGCATTGGAAATTTGTATTTCCACTCGTTACTAGTTAAAATTGGAAAAAAAAACATATATAACGAAAAATTTCTGTAATTTTTCCGCGTTTACTCGTTAATCGCTAAAAATTAGAAAAATGTATAATTTTTGTAACATGTGGAATTTTTGAAATGTCACTTTACTGGTCACTAGCTAAAAATTAAAAAAAATATGACTTGCTGAATTGTGCTCGCCTAGCACAATTTTTCGTTCATACATTGGAAAGTTGTATCTCTACTCGTTACTCGTTAAATTAGTAAAAATCAAAATCGCATATTTAGAAACAAGATATCGAAAAACTAGAAGTTGTGCTGATTTGTACTAACCTAGCACAATTTTTCTTCCATACATTGAAAATTTGTTTTTCCAATCGTTACTAGGTTAAATTGAAAAAATACATATATAACGAAAAATTGCTGCAATTTTTGAAGAAGAAAATCATATATCCAAATGCGGTAAATTGTGCTGAGTTGTGCTCACTTAGCACAATTGTTCGTCCATACTTAACGAAGTTACAATTAGAAAAATTCATATATAACGAAAAAGTGCAGTAATTTTTCGATGCGATAAATTGTGCTGAGCATCTCTAATCGTTAAAATCGTAAAAATTTGTATTTCCACTCGTTACTAGTTAAAATTGGAAAAATTACATATATAACGAAAAATTGCTTTAATTTTTGAAAAAATTCAAATATCGAGATGCAATACAATACAATACAATACTAGTTACAATTGGAAAAAATACATATATATCGAAACATTGCTTTAATTGTTGTAAAAATTTAAATCTAGCGATGCGGTAAACTTTGCTGAGTTGTGCTCACTTAGCACAATTTTTCGTCCATACATAACGAATTTCCAACTTTACTCGTTACTCGCAGAAAATTAAAAGAATATATAACTTTTGTAATATGTAGAATTTTTGAAATCTGCTACTTGTGCTGAATTGTGCTCGCCTAGCACAATTTTTCGTTCATACATTGGAAAGTTGTATCTCTACTCGTTACTCGTTAAATTAGTAAAAATCAAAATCGCATATTTAGAAACAAGATATCGAAAAACTAGAAGTTGTGCTGATTTGTACTAACCTAGCACAATTTTTCTTCCATACATTGAAAATTTGTTTTTCCAATCGTTACTAGGTTAAATTGAAAAAATACATATATAACGAAAAATTGCTGCAATTTTTGAAGAAGAAAATCAAATATCCAAATGCGGTAAATTGTGCTGAGTAGTGCTCACTTAGCACAATTGTTCGTCCATACTTAACGAAGTTACAATTAGAAAAATTCATATATAACGAAAAAGTGCAGTAATTTTTCGATGCGATAAATTGTGCTGAGCATCTCTACTCGTTAAAATCGTAAAAATTTGTATTTCCACTCGTTACTAGTTAAAATTGGAAAAATTACATATATAACGAAAAATTGCTTTAATTTTTGAAAAAATTCAAATATCGAGATGCAATACAATACAATACAATACTAGTTACAATTGGAAAAAATACATATATATCGAAACATTGCTGTAATTTTTGTAAAAATTTAAATCTAGCGATGCGGTAAACTTTGCTGAGTTGTGCTCACTTAGCACAATTTTTCGTCCATACATAACGAATTTCCAACTTTACTCGTTACTCGCAGAAAATTAAAAGAATATATAACTTTTGTAATATGTAGAATTTTTGAAATCTGCTACTTGTGCTGAATTGTGCTCACCTAGCACATACATAACGAAAAATTTCTGTAATTTTTAAAAAAGAAAATCAAATATCGATATGCGGTAAATTGTGCTGAGTTGTGCTCACTTAGCACAATTGTTCGTCCATACATTGGAAATTTGTATCTCTACTCGTTATTCGTTAAAATCGTAAAAATCATAATCGCATATGTAGAAACAAGATATCGAATAACTAAAAACTGTGCTGATTTGTACTCACCTAGCACAATTTTTCGTCCATAATTGAAAATTTGTATCTCTACTCGTTACTCGTTAAAATCGTAAAAATCAAAATCGCATATTTAGAAACAAGATATCGAAAAACTAGAAGTTGTGCTGATTTGTACTAACCTAGCACAATTTTTCTTCCATACATTGAAAATTTGTTTTTCCAATCGTTACTAGGTTAAATTGAAAAAATGCATATATAACGAAAAATTGCTGTAATTTTTGAAAAAGAAAATCAAATATCCAAATGCGGTAAATTGTGCTGAGTTGTGCTGAGTTGAGCTCACTTAGCACAATTGTTCGTCCATACATAACGAATTTCCAGCTTTACTCGTCACTCGCTAAAAATTAAAAACAAAATTATGGCTTGCTGAATTGTGCTCGCCTAGCACAATTTTTCGTCCATACATTGGAAAGTTGTATCTCTACTCGTTACTCGTTAAAATCGTTAAAATCAAAATCGCACAATTTTTCGTCCATACATTGAAAATTTGTATTTCCACTCGTTACTAGTTACAATTGGAAAAATTCATATATAACGAAAAATTGCAGTAATTTTTGTAAAAATTTAAATATAGCGATGCAATAAATAGTGCTAAGCTGAGCTCACCTAGCACAAGTTTTCGTCCATACATTAGGAATTTGTATCTCTACTAGTTAAAATCGTAAAAATTTTTATTTCTACTCGTTACTAGTTAAAATTGGAAAAAATACATACATAAAGAAAAATTGCTGTAATTTTTGTAAAAATTCAAATATAGCGATGCGATAAATTGTTCTGAGCATTTCTACTCGTTAAAATCGTAAAAATTTGTATTTCCACTCGTTACTAGTTAAAATTAGAAAAATTACGTATATAACGAAAAATTGCTTTAATTTTTGAAAAAATTCAAATATCGAGATGCAATACAATACAATACTAGTTACAATTGGAAAAAATACATATATATCGAAACATTGCTGTAATTTTTGTAAAAATTTAAATCTAGCGATGCGGTAAACTTTGCTGAGTTGTGCTCACTTAGCACAATTTTTCGTCCATACATAACGAATTTCCAACTTTACTCGTTACTCGCTAAAAATTAAAAGAATATATAACTTTTGTAATATGTAGAATTTTTGAAATCTGCTACTTGTGCTGAATTGTGCTCACCTAGCACAAGTTTTCGTCCATACATTGGACATTTGTATCTCTACTCGTTACTCGTTAAAATCGTAGAATTCAAAATCGAATATTTTGAAGCAAGATATGGAAAAACTAAAAGCTGTGCTGATTTGTGCTAACCTAGTACAATTTTTCGTCCATACATTGAAAATTTGTATTTCCACTCGTTACTAGTTCAAATTGGAAAAAATACATATGTAAAAAAAATTAAATCTAGCGATGCGGTAAATTTTGCTGAGTTGTGCTCACTTAGCACAATTTTTCGTCCATACATAACGAATTTCCTCCTTTACTCGTTACTCGCTAAAAAATAAAAAAAAATATAACTTGCTGAATTATGCTCACCTAGCACAATTTTTCGTCCATACATTGGAAATGTGTATCTCTACTCGTTACTCGTTAAAATCGTAAAAATCATAATCGCATATGTAGAAACAAGATATCGAATAACTAAAAAATGTGCTGATTTGTACTAACCTAGCATAATATTTCGTCCATGCATTGGAAATTTGTATTTCCACTCGTTACTAGTTAAAATTGGAAAAAATACATATATAACGAAAATTTTCTGTAATTTTTGAATAAGAAAATCAAATATCGAGATGCGGTAAATTGTGCTGAGTTGTCCTCACTTAGCACAATTGTTCGTCCATACTTAACGGATTTCCACGTTAACTCGTTAATCGCTAAAAATTAGAAAAATGTTTAATTTTTGTAGTATGTGGAATTTTTGAAATCTGCAAGTTGTGCTCACTTAGCACAATTGTTCGTCCGTACATAACGAATTTCCAATTTTACTCGTCACTCTCTAAAAATTAAAAAAAAATATGACTTGCTGAATTGTGCTCGCCTAGCACAATTTTTCGTCCATTCATTGGAAAGTTGTATCTCTACTCGTTACTCGTTAAAATCGTAAAAATCAAAATCGCACAATTTTTCGTCCATACATTGAAAATTTGTATTTCCACTCGTTACTAGTTACAATTGGAAAAAATGCATATATAACGAAAAATTGCTGTAATTTTTGTAAAAATTGAAATATCGAGATGTCGTAAATACAATACAAGTTACAATTGGAAAAATACATATATAACGAAAAATTGCAGTAATTTTTGTAAAAATTTGAATATAGCGATGCGATAAATTGTGCTGAGCTGTGCTCACCTAGCACAAGTTTTTGTCCATACATTAGGAATTTGTATCTCCACTACTTAAAATCGGAAAAATTTGTATTTCCACTCGTTACTAGTTAAAATTGGAAAAATTACATATATAACGAAAAATTGCTTTAATTTTTGAAAAAATTCAAATATCGAGATGCAATACAATACAATACTAGTTACAATTAGAATAAATACATACATAATGAAACATTGCTGTAATTTTTGTAAAAATTTAAATCTAGCGATGCTGTAAATTTTGCTGAGTTTTGCTCACTTAGCACATTTTTCGTCCATATATAACGAATTTCCAACGTTTACTCGTTACTCGCTAAAAATTAAAAGAATATATAACTTTTGTAATATGTAGAATATTTGAAATCTGCTACTTGTGCTGAATTGTGCTCACCCTTGCACAAGTTTTCGTCCATACATTGGACATTTGTATCTCTACTCATTACTCGTTAAAATCGTAGAATTCAAAATCGAATATTTTGAAGCAAGATATCGAAAAACACAAGCTGTGCTGATTTGTGCTATCCTAGTACAAGTTTTCGTCCATACATTGAAAATTTGTATTTCCACTCGTTACTAAATAAAATTGGAAAAAATACGTATATAAAAAAAATTAAATCTAGCGATGCGGTAAATTGTGCTGAGTTGTGCTCACTTAGCACAATTGTTCGTCCATTCTTAAGGAATTTCCACCTTTACTCGTTACTAGCTAAAAATTAAAAAAAAATATATAACTTGCTGAATTCTGTTCACCTAGCACAATTTTTGTCCATACATTGGAAATTTGTATCTCTACTCGTTACTAGTTACAATTGGAAAAAATACATATATAACGAAAAATTGCTGTAATTTTTGTAAAAATTTAAATATCGAGATGTGGTAAATACAATACAAGTTACAATTGGAAAAATACATGTATAACGAAAAATTGCAGCATTTTTTGTAGAAATTTGAATATAGCGATGCGATAGATTGTGCTGAGCTGTGCTCACCTAGCACAAGTTTTCGTCCATACATTAGGAATTTGTATCTCCACTAGTTAAAATCGTAAAAATTTGTATTTCCACTCGTTACTAGTTAAAATTGGAAAAAATACATACATAAAGAAAAATTGCTGTAATTTTTGTAAAAATTTAAATATCGAGATGTGGTAAAAACAATACAAGTTACAATTGGAAAAATACATATACAACGAAAAATTGCAGTAATTTTTGTAAAAAATTAAATATAGCGATGCGATAAATTGTGCTGAGCTGTGCTCACCTAGGACAAGTTTTCGTCCATACATTAGAAATTTGCATCTCTACTCGTTAAAATCGTAAAAATTTGTATTTCCACTCGTTACTAGTTAAAATTGGAAAAATTACACATATAACGAAAAATTGCTTTAATTTTTGAAAAAATTCGAATATCGAGATGCAATACAATACAGTACTAGTTACAATTGGAAAAAATACATATATAACGAAACATTGCTGTAATTTTTGTAAAAATTTAAATCTAGCGATGCGGTAAATTTTGCTGAGTTGTGCTCACTTAGCACATTTTTTCGTCCATACATAACGAATTTCCAACGTTTACTCGTTACTCGCTAAAAATTAAAAGAATATATAATTTTGTAATATGTAGAATTTTTGAAATCTGCTAGTTTTGCTGAATTGTGCTCACCTAGCACAAGTTTTCGTCCATATATTGAAAATTTGAATTTCCACTCGTTACTTATTAAAATTGGAAAAAATACATATATAAAAAAATTAAATCTAGCGATGCGGTAAATTGTGCTGAGTTGTGCTCACTTAGCACAATTGTTCGTCCATTCTTAAGGAATTTCCACGTTTACTCGTTAATCGCTAAAAATTAGAAAAATGTATAATTTTTGTTATATGTGGAATTTTTGAAATCTGCAAGTTGTGCCCACTTAGCACAATTTTTCGTCCTTATATAACGAATTTACAACTCTACTCGTCACTAGCTAAAAATTAAAAAAAAAATTGTGACTTGCTGAATTGTGCTCACGTAGTACATTTTTTCGTCCATACATTGGAAAGTTTTATCTCCACTCGTTACTCGTTAAAATCGTAAAAATCATAATCGCATATGTAGAAACAAGATATCGAATAACTAAAAAATGTGCTGATTTGTACTAACCTAGCACAATATTTCGTACATGCATTGGAAATTTGTATTTCCACTCGTTTCTAGTTAAAATTGAAAAATTTTGAAAAGAAAATAAAATATCGAGATGCGGTTAATTGTGCTTTATAAATGTTGTAATATGTGGAATTTTTGAAACCTGCTGGTTGTTCTGAGGTGCGCTCACTTAGCACAATTGTTCGTCCATACATAAGGAATTTCCAACTTAACTCGTCACTCGCTAAAAATTAAAAAAAAATATGACTTGCTGAATTGTGCTCGCCTAGCACAATTTTTCGTCCATACATTGGAAATTTGTATCTCTACTCGTTACTCTTTAAAATCGTAAAAATCAAAATCGCACAATTCTTCGTCCATATATTGAAAATTTGTATTTCCACTCGTTACTAGTTACAATTGGAAAAAAAATATATATATAACGAATATATATATATATATATATATATATATATATATATATATATATATATATATATATATATATATATATATATATAACGTGCTGAATTGTGCTCACCTAGCACAATTTTTTGTCCATGCATTGAAAATTTGTATTGCGGTGGGTTGTGCTCACTTAGCACAATTGTTCGTCCATACATTAGAAATTTGTATCTCTACTCGTTACTCGTAAAGAGCGTAAAAATCAAAATCGCATATATAGAAATAAGATAAAGAAAAATTAAAAGTTGTGCTGATTTGTACTAACCTAGCACAATTTTTCGTCCATACATTGGAAATTTGTATTTTCACTCGTTACTAGTTAAAATTGGAAAAATACATATATAACAAAATTTAAATCTAGCGATGCGGTAAATTGTGCCGAGTTGTGCTCAATTAGCACAATTGTTCGCCAATACATAACGAATTTCCACCTTTACTCGTTACCCGCTAAAAATTAGAAAAATATATAACTTTTGTAATATGTGGAATTTTTGAAATCGCATATTTAGAAACAAGATATCGAAAAAGTAAGACTTGTGCTGATTTTTGCTAACCTAGCAGAATTTTTCGTCCATACATTGAAAATTTGTATTTACACTCGTTACTAGTCAAAATTGGAAGGAATATATATATAACGAATAATTGCTGTAATTTTTAAAAAAGAAAAAAAAACAACGAATTTCCACCTTTACTCGTTACTCACTAAAAATTAGAAAAATATATTACTTTTGTAATATGTAGAATTTTTGAAATCTGCTAGTTGTGCTGAATTGTGCTCACCTAGCACAATTTTTCGCCATACATTGGACAGTTGTATCTCTACTCGTTACTCGTAAAAATCGTAAAAGTCGAAATCGAATATTTTGAAGCAAGATATCGAAAAAGAAAAAGTTGTGCTGAATTGTGCTCACATAGCACAATTTTTCGTCCATACATTGGAAATTTGTATTTCCACGCGTTACTACTTAAAATTCAAAACAAAAAAAAAAAAAAAAAAAAATACATATATATCGAAAAACTGCTGTAATTTTTGGAAAAATTTAAATCTAGCGATGCGGTAAACTTTGCTGAGTTGTTCTTACTTAGCACAATATTTCGCCCATACATAACGAATTTCCACCTTTACTCGTTACTTGCTAACATTTAAAAAAATATATAACTTGCTAAATTGTGCTCACCTAGCACAATTTTTCGTCCATGCATTGAAAATTTATATTTCCACTCGTTACAAGTTAAAATTGTCCATACATTGGAAATTTTTATCTCTACTCGTTAAAATCGTAAAAATCATAATCGCATTTATAGAAACATTATATCGGAAAACTAACATTGTGCTGATTTGTACTAACCTAGCACAATTTTTCGTCCATGCATTGAAAATTTGTATTTCCACTCGTCACTAGTTAAAATTGTGCATGCATTGGAAATTTGTATCTCTACTGGTTAAAATCGTAAAAATCAAAATCGCATATATAGAAGCAAGATATCGAGAAATTAAAAGTTGTGCTGATTTGTACTAACCTAGCACAATTTTTCGTCCATACATAACGAACTTCCACCTTAACTCGTTATTCGCTAAAAATTAGAAAAATATATAACTTTTGTAATATGTGGAATTTTTGAAATCGCATATTTAGAAACAAGATATCGAAAAAGTAAAAGTTTTGCTGATTTTTGCTAACCTAGCACAATTTTTCGTCCATACATTGAAAATTTGTATTTCCACTCGTTGCTCGTTAAAAGTGTAAAAATAAAAATCGAATTTTTAGAGACAAGATATGGAAAAACTAAAAGTTTTGCTGTTTTTCACTAACCTAGCACAATTTTTCGTCCATACATTGAAAATTTGTATTTCCACTCTTTACTCGTTAAAAGCGTAAAAATCAAAATCGAATGTTTAGAGACAAGATATCGAAAAACTAACAGTTGTACTGATTTGTGCTAACCTAGCACAATTTTTGTCCATACGTTGAAAACTTGTATTTCAATTCGTTACTAGTTACAATTGGAAATAATACATATAGAACGAAAAATTGCTAACATTTTTGAAAAAGAAAGTCAAATATCGAGATGCGGTAAATTGTGCTGAGTTGTGCTCACTTAGCACAATAGTTCGTCCATACATAACCAATTTCCACCTTTACTTGTTATTCGCTAAAAATTAGAAAAAATATATACCATTTGTAATATGTGTATTTTTGAAATCTGCTAGTTGTGCTGAATTGTGCTCACCTAGCACAATTTTTCGTCCATACATAACGAATTTCCACAATTACTCGTTACTCGCTAAAAATTAAAAATATTTATAACTTGCTGAATTGTGCTCACCTAGCACAATTTTTCGTCCATACATTGGAAATTTGTAACTATACTCGTTACTCGTTAAAATCATAAAAATCATAATCGCATAGGTAGAAACAAGATATCGAAAAATTAAAAGTTGTGCTGATTTGTACTAACCTAGCACAATTTTTCGTCCATGCATTGAAAATTTATATTTCCATTCGTTTCTAGTTAAAATTGGAAAAAATACATATATAACGAAAGATTTCCGTAACCTAAAAATTAATTTAATTTAAAATCGTAAAAATCAAAATCGCACATATAGAAACATGATATCGGAAAATTAAAAGTTGTGCTGATTTGTACTAACCTAGCACAATTTTTCGTCCATACATTGAAAATTTGTATTTCCACTCGTTACTAGTTAAAATTGTAAAAATACATATATAAAAAAAATTAAATATAGCGATGCGGAAAATTGGGCTGCGTTGTGCGCAATTAGCACAATTTTTCGTCCATACATAACGAATTTCCACTATTACTCGTTACTCGCTAAAAATTAAAAATATTTATAACTTCCTGAATTGTGCTCACCTAGCACAATTTTTCGTCCATACATTGGAAATTTGTAACTCTACTCGTTACTCGTTAAAATCATAAAAATCATAATCGTATATGTAGAAACAAGATATCGAAAAATTAAAAGTTGTGCTGATTTGTACTAACCTAGCACAATTTTTCGTCCATGCATTGAAAATTTGTATTTCCATTCGTTTCTAGTTAAAATTGGAAAAAATACATATATAACGAAAGATTTCCGTAAGCTAAAAATTAAGAAAATATTTAACCTGCTGAATTGTGCTCACCTAGCACAATTTTTCCTCCATACATTGAAAACTTGTATTTCCACTCGTTACTAGTTACAATTGAACAAAATACATATATAAGGAAAAATTTCTGTAATTTTTGTAAAAATTTAAATATAGCGATGCGGTAAATTGTGCTAAATTGTGCTCAATTAGCACAATTGTTCGTCGATACATAAAGAATTTCCACCTTTACTCGTTACTCACTAAAAATTAGAAAAATGTATAACTTTTGTAATATGTGGAATTTTTGAAATCGCATATTTAGAAACAAGATATAGAAAAAGTTAAATTTGTGCTGATTTTTGCTAACCTAGCACAATTTTTCGTCCATACATTGAAAATTTGTATTTCCACTCGTTGCTCGTTAAAAGTGTAAAAATCAAAATCGAATATTTAGAGACAAGATATGGAAAAACTAAAAGTTTTGCTGTTTTTTACTAACCTAGCACAATGTTTCGTCCATACATTGAAAATTTGTATTTCCGCTCGTTACTAGTTAAAATTGGAAAAACACATATATAAAAAAGTTAAATCTAGCGATGCGGTTAATTGTGCTGAGTTGTGCTCAATTAAAACAATTTTTCGTCCATACATAACGAATTTCCACCTTTACTCGTTACTCACTAAAATTAAAAAAATATTATAACTTGCTGACTTGTGCTCACCTGGCACAATTTTTCGTCCATACATTGGAAATTTGTATTTCCACTCGTTGCTCGTTAAAAGTGTAAAAATCAAAATCGAATATTTAGAGACAAGATATCGAAAAACTAACAGTTGTGCTGATTTGTGCTAACCTAGCACAATTTTTCGTCTAAACATTGAAAACTTGTATTTCCACTCGTTACTAGTTAGAATTGAAAAAAATACATATATAACGAAACATTGCCGTAATTTTAGTAAAAATTTTAATCTAGCGATGCGGTAAACTGTGCCGAAGAAATTTCCACCTTTACTCGTAACTCGCTAAAAACTAAAAAATATTATAACTTGCTGAATTGTGCTCACCTAGCACAGTTTTGAAAATTTGCATTTCCAATTGGAAAAAATACATATACAACGAAAAATTGCTGTAATTTTTAAAAAGAAAATCAAATATCGAAATGCGGTAAATTGTGCAGAGTTGCACAATTGTTATCCATACATAACGAATTTCCACCTTTACTCGATACTCGTTAAAAATTAAAATAATATATAACTTGCTGAATTGTGCTCACCTAGCACAAGTTTTCGTCCATACATTGGAAATTTGTATCCCTAGTCGTTACTCGTTAAAAAAAAATTAAAATATCGAGATGCGGTAAATTGTGCACATGGCACAATTTTTCGTCCACACATAACGAGTTTCTACCTTTACTTTAAATGTATTACTTGTGCAATGTGTGGAATTTTTGAAATCTGCTACTTGTGCTGAATTGTGCTCACCTAGCACAAGTTTTCGTCCATACATTGGACATTTGTATCTCTACTCGTCACTCGTTATAATCGTAAAAATCAAAATCGAATATTTAGAAGCAAGATATCGAAAAACTAAAAGTTGTCCTGATTTGTACTAACCTAGCAAAATTTTTCGTCCATACATTGAAAATTTGTATTTGCACTAGTTACTAGTTAAAATTGGAAAAATATATATATATATATATATAACGAAAGATTGCTGTAATTTTTGAAAAAGAAAATCAAATATCGAGATGCGTTAAATTGTGCTGAGTTGTTCTTACTTAGCACATTTTTTCGTCCATACATAAGGAATTTCCACCTTTACTCGTTACTTGCTTAAATTTAAAAAAATATATAACTTGCTGAATTGTGCTCACCTAGCACAATTTTTCGTCCATGCATTGAGAATTTGTATTTCCATTCGTCACTAGTTAAAATTGTCCATGTATTGGAAATTTGTATCAGTACTCGTAAAAATCAAAATCGCATATATAGAAACAAGATATCGGAAAATTAAAAGTTGTGCTAATTTTACTAACCTAGCACAATTTTTCGTCCACACATTGAAAATTTGTATTTCCACCCGTCACTAGTTAAAATTGGAAAAATACATATAAAAACTAAAAAAATGTATAACTTGCTGAATTGTGCTCACTTAATTTTGAAAACTTGTATTTCCAATTGGAAAAAATACATATACAACGAAAAATTGCTGTAATTTTTAAAAAAGAAAATCAAATATCGAGATGCGGTAAATTGTGCTGAGTTGCGCTCACTTAGCACAATTGTTCGTCCATACATAACGAATTTCAACCTTTACTAGTTACTCGCTAAAAATTAGAAAAATATATAACATTTGTAATATGTGTATTTTTTAAATCTGCTAGTTGAGCTGAATTGAGCTCACCTAGCACAATTTTTCGTCCATACATTGGAAATTTGTATCTCTACTCGTTAAAGTCGCAATAATCAAAATCGCATATTCAGAAGCAAAACATCGAAACACTAAAAGTTGTACTGATGATGCAATAAAAAAAAAAAAAAAATACATATATAACAAAAAATTGCTGTAATTTTTGTAAAAATTTAAATCTAGCGATGCTGTAAATTTTGCTGAGTTGTGCTCAGTTAGCACACTTATTCGTCCATACATACATTTGCACCTTTACTCGTTACTCGCTAAAAATTAAAAGAATATATAACTTTTGTAATATGTGGAATTTTTGAAATCTGCTACTTGTGCTGAATTGTGCTCACCTAGCACAAGTTTTCGTCAATACATTGGACATTTGTATCTCTACTCGTCACTCGTTAAAATCGTAAAAATCAAAATCGAATATTTAGAAACAAGATATCGAAAAGCTAAAAGTTGTGCTGATTTCTGCTAACTTAGCACAATTTTTCGTCCATACATTGAAAATATTTATTTCCACACGTTACTTTTTAAAATTGGAAAAAAATACATATATAACGAAAAATTGCTCTAATTTTTGTGAAAATTTAACTCTAGCGATACGGTAAATTGTGCTGAGTTGTTCTTACTTAGCACAATTTTTCGTCCATACATAACGAATTTCCACCTTTACTCGTTACTCACTAAAATTAAAAAAAAATTATAACTTGCTGACTTGTGCTCACCTAGCAAAATTTTTCGTCCACACATTGGAAATTGTATCTCTACTCGTCACCCGTTAAAACGTAAAAATAAAAATCGCATATTTAGAAACAAGATATCGAAAAACTAAAAGTTGTGCTAACCTAGCACTATTTTTCGTCCATACATTGGAAATTTGTATCTCTACTAGTTACTCATTAAAATCGTAAAAATCAAAATCGAATATTTAGAAGCAAGATATCGAAAAACTAAAAGTTGTTCTGATTTCTGCTATCCTAGCACAATTTTTCGTCCATACATTGAAAATATTTATTTCCACAGGTTACTTCTTAAAATTGGAAAAAAATACATATGTAACGAAAAATTGCTCTAATTTTTGTGAAAATTTAACTCTAGCGATGCGGTAAATTGTGCTGAGTTGTTCTTACTTAGCACAATTATTCGTCCACACATAACGAATTTGCACCTTTACTCGTTACTCGCTAAAAATTAAAAGAATATATAACTTTTGTAATATGTGGAATTTTTGAAATCTGCTACTTGTGCTGAATTGTGCTCACCTAGCACAAGTTTTCGTCCATACATTGGACATTTGTATCTCTCCTCGTCACTCGTTAAAATCGTAAAAGTCGAAATCGAATATTTTGAACCAAGATATCGAAAAAGTAAAAGTTGTGCTGAATTGTGCTCATCTAGCACAATTTTTCGTCCATACATTGGAAATTTGTATTTCCACACGTTACTACTTAAAATTGGAAAAAAATATATATAGCGAAAAATTGCTGTAATATTTGTAAAAATTTAAATCTAGCGATGCGGTAAATTTTGCTGAATTGTTCTTATTTAGCACAATACTTTACTCGTTACTTGCTAAAATTTAAAAAAAATATATATAACTTGCTGAATTGTGCTCACCAAGCACAATTTTTCGTCCATGCATTGAAAATTTGTATTTCCACTCGTAACAAGTTAAAATTGTCCATACATTGGAAATTTGTATCTCTACTCGTTAAAATCGTAAAAATCATAATCGCATTTATAGAAACATTATATCGGAAAACTAAAAGTTGTGCTGATTTGTACTAACCTAGCACAATTTTTCGTCCATACATTGAAAATTTGTATTTCCACTCGTTGCTCGTTAAAAGTGTAAAAATCAAAATCGATTATTCAGAGACAAGATATGGAAAAACTAAAAGTTTTGCTGTTTTTTACTAACCTAGCACAATTTTTCGTCCATACATTGAAAATTTGTATTTCCACTCGTTACTAGTTAAAATTGTAACAAATAGATATATAACGAAAAATTGCTGTAAAGAAAATCAAATATCGTGATGCGGTAAATTGTGCTCAATTAGCACAATTGTTCGTCCATACATAAAGAATTTCCACCTTTACTCGTTACTCGCTAAAAATTAGAAAAATATATAACTTTTGTAATATGTGGATTTTTTGAAATCGCATATTTAGAAACAAGATATCGAAAAAGTTAAATTTGTGCTGATTTTTGCTAACCTAGCACAAATTTTCGTCCATACATTGCAAATTTGTATTTCCACTCGTTGCTCGTTAAAAGTGTAAAAATCAAAATCGAATATTTAGAGACATAATATCGAAAAACTAAGAGTTGTACTGATTGGTGCTAACCTAGCACAATTTTTCGTCTATACATTGAAAACTTGTATTTCCACTCGTTACTAGTTACAATTGAAAAAAATACATATATAACGAAACATTGCTGTAATTTTTGTAAAAATTTGAATCTAGCGATGCGGTAAATTGTGCCTAACGAATTTCCACCTTTACTCGTTACTCGCTAAAAACTAAAAAAATTTATAATTTGCTGAATTGTGCTCACCTAGCACAATTTTGAAAATTTGTATTTCCAATTGGAAAAAATACATATACAACGAAAAATTGCTGTAATTTTTAAAAAGAAAATCAAATATCGAAATTCGGTAAATTGTGCTGAGTTGTGCTCACTTAGCACAATTGTTATCCATATATAACGAATTTCCACCTTTACTCGATACTCGTTAAAAATTAAAATAATATATAACTTGCTGAATTGAGCTCACCTAGCACAATTGTTCGTCCATACATTGGAAATTTGTATCTCTACTCGTTACTCGTTAAAATCGTAAAACTCATAATCGCATATTTAAAAACAAAATATCGAAAAACTAAAAGTTGTCCTGATTTGTACTAACCTAGCAAAATTTTTCGTCCATACATTGAAAATTTGTATTTGCACTAGTTACTGGTTAAAATTGAAAAAAAAAAAAATATATAACGAAAGATTGCTGTAATTTTTGAGAAAGAAAATCAAATATCGAGATGCATTAAATTGTGCTGAGTTGTTCTTACTTAGCACAATTTTTCGTCCATGCATTGAAAATTTGTATTTCCATTCGTCACTAGTTAAAATTGTCCATGAATTGGAAATTTGTATCTGTACTCGTAAAAATCAAAATCGCATATATAGAAACAAGATATCGGAAATTTAAAAGTTGTGCTAATTTTACTAACCTAGCACAATTTTTCGTCCATACATTGAAAATTTGTATTTCCACCCGTCACTAGATAAAATTGGAAAAATACATATATGAAAAAATTTAAATCTAGCGATGCGGTAAATTGTGCTGAGTTGTGTTCACTTAGCACAATTGTTCGTCCATACATAACGAATTTCAACCTTTACTCGCTAAAAATTAGAAAAATATATAAGCTTTGTAATATGTGGAATTTTCGAAATCGCTTATTTAGAAAAAAGATATCGAAAAAGTAATGGTTGTGCTGGTTTGTACTAAAATAGCACAATTTCTCGTCCATGCATTGAAAACTTGTATTTCCACACGTTTCTAGTTAAAATTGGAAAAAAGACATATATATCGAAAAATTGCTCTAATTTTTTAAAAAGAAAATCAAATATCGAGATGCAGTATATTGTGCTGAGTTGTGCTCACTTAGCGCAATTGTTCGTCCATACATAACGAATTTCAACCTTTACTAGTTACTCGCAAAAAATTAGAGAAATGTATAACTTTTGTAATATGTGGAATTTTTGAAATCGCATATTTAGAAACAAGATATCGAAAAAGTAAGACTTGTGCTGATTTTTGCTAACCTAGCAGAATTTTTCGTCCATACATTGAAAATTTGTATTTACACTCGTTACTAGTCAAAATTGGAAGGAATATATATATAACGAATAATTGCTGTAATTTTTAAAAAAGAAAAAAAAACAACGAATTTCCACCTTTACTCGTTACTCACTAAAAATTAGAAAAATATATTACTTTTGTAATATGTAGAATTTTTGAAATCTGCTAGTTGTGCTGAATTGTGCTCACCTAGCACAATTTTTCGCCATACATTGGACAGTTGTATCTCTACTCGTCACTCGTTAAAATCGTAAAAATCAAAATCGAATATTTAGAAGCAAGATATCGAAAAGCTAAAAGTTGTGCTGATTTCTGCCAACATAGCACAATTTTTCGTCCATACATTGAAAATATTTATTTCCACACGTTACTTCTTAAAATTGGAAAAAAATACATATATAACGAAAAATTGCTCTAATTTTTGTGAAAATTTAACTCTAGTGATACGGTAAATTGTGCTGAGTTGTTCTTACTTAGCACAATTGTTCGTCCATACATAACGAATTTCAACCTTTACTCGCTAAAAATTAGAAAAATATATAAGCTTTGTAATATGTGGAATTTTTGAAATCGCTTATTTAGAAAAAAGATATCGAAAAAGTAAAGGTTGTGCTGGTTTGTACTAAAATAGCACAATTTCTCGTCCATGCATTGAAAACTTGTATTTCCACACGTTTCTAGTTAAAATTGGAAAAAAGACATATATAACGAAAAATTTCTGTAATTTTTGTAAAAATTTAAATATAGCGATGCTGCAAATTGTGGTAAGTTGTGCTTACTTGGCGCAATTGTTCGTCCATGCATACAAAATTTCCACCTTTACTCGTTACTCGCTAAAAATTAGAAAAATGTATAACTTTTGTAATATGTGGAATTTTTGAAATCGCATATTTAGAAACATGATATCGAAAAAGTAACAGTTGTGCTGATTTTTGCTAACCTAGCACAATTTTTCGTCCATACATTGAAAATTTGTATTTCCACTCGTTGCTCGTTAAAAGTGTAAAAATCAAAATCGAATATTTAGAGACAAGATATCGAAAAACTAATAGTTGTACTGATTTGTGCTAACCTAGCACAATTTTTCATCCATACATTGAAAACTTGTATTTCCACTCGTTACTAGTTACAATTGAAAAAATACATATATAACGAAAAATTGCTGTAATTTTTAAAAAAGAAAATCAAATATCGATATGCGGTAAATTGTGCTGAGTTGCGCTCACTTAGCACAATTTTTCGTCCACACATGACGAGTTTCTACCTTTACTCTAAATGTATAACTTGTGTAATATGTGGAATATTTGTAATTCGCTGAATTGTGCTCACTTAGCACAATTTTTCGTCCGTACATAACGAATATACACCTTTACTCGATACTCGAAAAAAATTAAAATAATATATGTCTTGCTGAATTGTGCTTACCTAGTACAATTTTTCGTCCATACATTGGACATTTGTATCTCTACTCGTCACTCGTTAAAATCGTAAAAATCAAAATCGAATATTTAGAAGCAAGATATCGAAAAGCTAAAAGTTGTGCTGATTTCTGCCAACCTAGCACAATTTTTCGTCCATACATTGAAAATATTTATTTCCACACGTTACTTCTTAAAATTGGAAAAAAATACATATATAACGAAAAATTGCTCTAATTTTTGTGAAAATTTAACTCTAGTGATACGGTAAATTGTGCTGAGTTGTTCTTACTTAGCACAATTTTTCGTCCATACATAACGAATTTCCACCTTTACTCGTTACTCACTAAAATTAAAAAAAAATTATAACTTGCTGACTTGTGCTCATCTAGCAAAATTTTTCGTCCACACATTGGAAATTGTATCTCTACTCGTCACCCGTTAAAACGTAAAAATAAAAATCGCATATTTAGAAACAAGATATCGAAAAACTAAAAGTTGTGCTAACCTAGCACTATTTTTCGTCCATACATTGGAAATTTGTATCTCTACTAGTTACTCATTAAAATCGTAAAAATCAAAATCGAATATTTAGAAGCAAGATATCGAAAAACTAAAAGTTGTGCTGATTTCTGCTAACCTAGCCCAATTTTTCGTCCATACATTGAAAATATTTATTTCCACACGTTACTTCTTAAAATTGGAAAAAAATACATATATAACGAAAAATTGCTCTAATTTTTGTGAAAATTTAACTCTAGCGATGCGGTAAATTGTGCTGAGTTGTTCTTACTTAGCACAATTATTCGTCCACACATAACGAATTTGCACCTTTACTCGTTACTCGCTAAAAATTAAAAGAATATATAACTTTTGTAATATGTTGAATTTTTGAAATCTGCTACTTGTGCTGAATTGTGCTCACCTAGCACAAGTTTTCGTCCATACATTGGACATTTGTATCTCTCCTCGTCACTCGTTAAAATCGTAAAAGTCGAAATCGAATATTTTGAACCAAGATATCGAAAAAGTAAAAGTTGTGCTGAATTGTGCTCATCTAGCACAATTTTTCGTCCATACATTAGAAATTTGTATTTCCACACGTTACTTCTTAAAATTGGAAAAAATATATATAGCGAAAAATTGCTGTAATATTTGTAAAAATTTAAATCTAGCGATGCGGTAAATTTTGCTGAGTTGTTCTTATTTAGCACAATACTTTACTCGTTACTTGCTAAAATTTAAAAAAAAATATATATAACTGCTGAATTGTGCTCACCAAGCACAATTTTTCGTCCATGCATTGAAAATTTGTATTTCCACTCGTTACAAGTTAAAATTGTCCATACATTGGAAATTTGTATCTCTACTCGTTAAAATCGTAAAAATCATAATCGCATTTATAGAAACATTATATCGAAAAACTAAAAGTTGTGCTGATTTGTACTAACCTAGCACAATTTTTCGTCCATACATTGAAAATTTGTATTTCCACTCGTTGCTCGTTAAAAGTGTAAAAATCAAAATCGATTATTCAGAGACAAGATATGGAAAAACTAAAAGTTTTGCTGTTTTTTACTAACCTAGCACAATTTTTCGTCCATACATTGAAAATTTGTATTTCCACTCGTTACTAGTTAAAATTGTAAAAAATACATATATAACGAAAAATTGTTGTAATTTTTAAAAAAGAAAATCAAATATCGTGATGCGGTAAATTGTGCTCAATTAGCACAATTGTTCGTCCATACATAAAGAATTTCCACCTTTACTCGTTACTCGCTAAAAATTAGAAAAATATATAACTTTTGTAATATGTGGAATTTTTGAAATCGCATATTTAGAAACAAGATATCGAAAAAGTAAAAGTTGTGCTGATTTGTGCTAACCTAGCACAATTTTTCGTCCATACATTAAAAATATGTATTTTCACTCGTTGATCGTTAAAAGCGTAAACAGCAAAATCGAATATTTAGAGACAAGATATCGAAAAACTAACAGTTGTACTGATTAGTGCTAACCTAGCACAATTTTTCGTCCATATATTGAAAATTTGTATTTCCTCTCGTTACTAGTTACAAGTGAAAAAATACATATATAACGAAACTTTGCTGTAATTTTTGTAAAAATTTGAATATAGCTAAGTTGTGCTCACTTAGCACAATTTTTCGTCCATACATAACGAATTTCCACCTTTACTCGTTACTCGCTAAATTTAAAAATATATAACTTGCTGAATGTTGCTCACCTAGCACAATTTTTCGTCCATACATTAGAAATTTGTATCTCTACTCGGTACTCATTATCAAAATCAAAATCGCTTATTTAGAAACAAAACATCGAAAAACTAAAATTTGTGCTGATGATGCAATAGGAAAAAATGCATATATAACGGAAAATTGCTGTAATTTTTGTAAAAATTTAAATCTAGTGATGCGGTAAATTGTGCTGAGTTGTCCTTACTTAGCACAATTTTTCGTCCATACATAACGAATTTCCACCTTTACTCGTTACTTGCTAAATTTAAAAAAAAAAAAATATATACATATATATATATATATATATATATATATATATATATATAACTTGCTGAATTGTGCTCACCTAGCACAATTTTTCGTCCATGCATTGAAAATTTGTATTTCCACTCGTTACTAGTTAAAATTGTCCATGCATTGGAAGTTTGTATCTCTACTCGTTAAAATCGTAAAAATCATAATCGCATATGTAGAAACAAGACATCGAAAAACAAAAGTTGTGCTGATTTGTACTGATCTAGCACAATTTCGTCTATGTATTGAAAATTTGTTTTTCCACTCGTCGCTAGTTAAAATTGTCCATGCATTGGAAATTTGTATCTCTACTCGTTAAAATTGTATAAATCATAATCGCATATGTAGAAACAAGACATCGAAAAACTAAAAGTTGTGCTGTTTTGTACTGAACTAGCACAATTTTTCGTCCATACATTGAAAATTTGTATTTCCACTCGTTTCTAGTTAAAATTGGAAAAAAATACATATATAACGAAAGATGTCTGTAATTTTTGAAAAAGCAAATCAAATATCGAGATGCGGTAAATTGTGCTCAATTAGCACAATTGTTCACCCATACATAACGAATTTCCACGTTTACTCGTTAATCTCTAAAAATTACAAAAATGTATAACTTTTGTAATATGTGGAATTTTGGAAATCAGTTTGATGTGCTCATTTAGCACAATTTCTCGTCCATACATAACGAATTTCCAAATTTACTCGTTACTCTCTAAAAATTAAAAAAATGTTTAACTTGCTGAATTGTGCTCACCTAGCAAAATTTTTCGTCCACACAGAAAGCTTGTATTTCCAATCGTTACTAGTTACAATTGAATAAAATACATATATAAGGAAAAATTTCTGTAATTTTCGTCCATGCATTGAAAATTTGATATTTCCACTCATTACTATTTAAAATTGTCCATACATTGGAAATTTGTATCTCTACTCGTTAAAATCGTAAAAATCATTATCGCATATATAGAAACAAGATATCGGAAAAACTAAAAGTTGTGCTTATTTGTACTAACCAAGCACAATTTTTCGTCCATGCATTGAAAATTTGTATTTCCACTCGTTACAAGTTAAAATTGTCCATACATTGGAAATTTGTATCTCTATTCGTTAAAATTGTAAAAATCAAAATCGCACATATAGAAACAAGATATCGGAAAATTAAAAGTTGTGCTGATTTGTACTAACCTAGCACAATTTTTCATCCATACATTGAAAATTTGTATTTCCACTCGTTACTAGTTAAAATTGTAATAATACATATATAAAAAAATTAAATGTAGCGATGCGGAAAATTGGGCTGCGTTGTGCTCAATTAGCATAATTTTTCGTCCATACATAACGAATTTCCACAATTACTCGTTACTCGCTAAAAATTAAAAATATTTATAACTTGCTGAATTGTGCTCAATTAGCACAATTTTTCGTCCATACATTGGAAATTTTTAACTATACTCGTTACTCGTTAAAATCATAAAAATCATAATCGCATATGTAGAAACAAGATATCGAAAAATTAAAAGTTGTGCTGATTTGTACTAACCTAGCACAATTTTTCGTCCATGCATTGAAAATTTGTATTTCCATTCGTTTCTAGTTAAAATTGGAAAAAATACATATATAACGAAAGATTTCCGTAACCTCAAAATTAAGAAAATATTTAACCTGCTGAATTGTGCTCACCTAGCACAATTTTTCGTCCATACATTGAAAACTTGTATTTCCACTCATTACTAGTTACAATTGAACAAAATACATATATATGAGGAAAAATTTCTGTAATTTTTGTAAAAATTTAAATATAGCGATGCGGTAAATTGTGCTAAATTGTGCTCAATTAGCACAATTTTTCGTCCATACATAACGAATTTCCACCTTTACTCATTACTCGCTTAAAATTAGAAAAATGTATAACTTTTGTAATATGTGGAATTTTTGAAATCGCATATTTAGAAACTAGATATCGAAAAAGTAAAAGTTGTGCTGATTTTTGCTAACCTAACAGAATTTTTCGTCCATACATTGAAAATTTGTACTTCCACTCGTTACTAGTCAAAATTGGAAAAAAAAATATATATAACGAAAAATTGCTGTAATTTTTAAAAAGAAAATCAAATATCGTGATGCGGTAAATTGTGCTGACTTGTGCTCACTTACCACAATTTTTCGTCCATACATATCGAAAAATTGCTGTAATTTTTTAAAAAGAAAATCAAATATCGAGATGCAGTATATTGTGCTGAGTTGTGCTCACTTAGCACAATTGTTCGTCCATACATAACGAATTTCAACCTTTACTAGTTACTCGCAAAAAATTAGAGAAATGTATAACTTTTGTAATATGTGGAATTTTTGAAATCGCATATTTAGAAATAAGATATCGAAAAAGTAAAAGTTGTGCTGATTTTTGCTAACCTAGCACAATCTTTCGTCCATACATTAAAAATATGTATTTTCACTCGTTGACCGTTAAAAGCGTAAACAGCAAAATCGAATATTTAGAGACAAGATATCGAAAAACTAACAGTTGTGCTGATTAGTGCTAACCTAGCACAATTTTTCGTCCATATATTGAAAATTTGTATTTCCTCTCGTTACTAGTTATAAGTGAAAAAATACATATATAACGAAACTTTGCTGTAATTTTTGTAAAAATTTGAATATAGCGATGCGGTACATTGTGCTAAGTTGTGCTCACTTAGCACAATTTTTTGTCCATATATAATGAATTTTCACATTTACTCGATACTCGTTAAAAATTAAAATAATATATAACTTGCTGAATTGTGCTCACCTAGCACAATTTTGCATTGAAAATTTGTATTTCCACTCGTTACAAGTTAAAATTGTCCATACATTGGAAATTTGTATCTCTACTCGTTAAAATCGTAAAAATCATAATCGCATTTATAGAAACATTATATCGAAAAACTAAAAGTTGTGCTGATTTGTACTAACCTAGCACAATTTTTCGTCCATACATTGAAAATTTGTATTTCCACTCGTTGCTCGTTAAAAGTGTAAAAATCAAAATCGATTATTCAGAGACAAGATATGGAAAAACTAAAAGTTTTGTTGTTTTTTACTAACCTAGCACAATTTTTCGTCCATACATTGAAAATTTGTATTTCCACTCGTTACTAGTTAAAATTGTAAAAAATACATATATAACGAAAAATTGTTGTAATTTTTAAAAAAGAAAATCAAATATCGTGATGCGGTAAATTGTGCTCAATTAGCACAATTGTTCGTCCATACATAAAGAATTTCCACCTTTACTCGTTACTCGCTAAAAATTAGAAAAATATATAACTTTTGTAATATGTGGAATTTTTGAAATCGCATATTTAGAAACAAGATATCGAAAAAGTAAAAGTTGTGCTGATTTGTGCTAACCTAGCACAATTTTTCTTCCATACATTAAAAATATGTATTTTCACTCGTTGATCGTTAAAAGCGTAAACAGCAAAATCGAATATTTAGAGACAAGATATCGAAAAACTAACAGTTGTACTGATTAGTGCTAACCTAGCACAATTTTTCGTCCATATATTGAAAATTTGTATTTCCTCTCGTTACTAGTTACAAGTGAAAAAATACATATATAACGAAACTTTGCTGTAATTTTTGTAAAAATTTGAATATAGCTAAGTTGTGCTCACTTAGCACAATTTTTCGTCCATACATAACGAATTTCCACCTTTACTCGTTACTCGCTAAATTTAAAAATATATAACTTGCTGAATGTTGCTCACCTAGCACAATTTTTCGTCCATACATTAGAAATTTGTATCTCTACTCGGTACTCATTAATATCATAAAAATCAAAATCGCTTATTTAGAAACAAAACATCGAAAAACTAATATATAACGTGAAAAAATACATATATAACGAAACTTTGCTGTAATTTTTGTAAAAATTTGAATATAGCGATGCGGTACATTGTGCTAAGTTGTGCTCACTTAGCACAATTTTTTGTCCATATATAATGAATTTTCATATTTACTCGATACTCGTTAAAAATTAAAATAATATATAACTTGCTGAATTGTGCTCACCTAGCACAATTTTCGTCCATACATTGGATATTGTTATCTCCACTCGTTACTAGTTAAAAAATTCAAATATCGAGATGTGGTAAATTTTGCACATAGCACAATTTTTCGTCCACACATAACGAGTTTCTACGTTTACTTTAAATGTATAACTTTTGTAATATGTGGAATTTTTGAAATATGCTAGTTGTGCTGAGTTGAAATCGAATACACAATTTTTCGTCCATACATAACGAATTTCCACCTTTACTCGTTACTCGCTGAAAATTAAAAAATATATAACTTGCTGAATGTTGCTCACCTAGTACAATTTTTCGTCCATACATTAGAAATTTGTATCTCTACTCGGTACTCATTAAAATCATAAAAATCAAAATCGCATATTTAGAAATAAAACATCGAAAAACTAAAATTTGTGCTGATGATGCAATAGGAAAAAATGCATATATAACGGAAAATTGCTGTAATTTTTGTAAAAATTTAAATCTAGCGATGCGGTAAATTGTGCTGAGTTTTCCTTACTATGCACAATTTTTCGTCCATACATAACGAATTTCCACCTTTACTCGTTACTTGCTAAATTAAAAAAAATAAAAATATATATATATATAACTTGCTGAATTGTGCTCACCTAGCACAATTTTTCGTCCATGCATTGAAAATTTGTATTTCCACTCGTTACTAGTTAAAATTGTCCATGCATTGGAAATTTGTATCTCTACTCGTTAAAATCGTAAAAATCATAATCGCATATGTAGAAACAAGACATCGAAAAACAAAAGTTGTGCTGATTTGTACTGACCTAGCACAATTTTTCGTCTATGTATTGAAAATTTGTTTTTCCACTCGTCACTAGTTAAAATTGTCCATGAATTGGAAATTTGTATCTCTACTCGTTAAAATCGTATAAATCATAATCGCATATGTAGAAACAAGACATCGAAAAACTAAAAGTTGTGCTGATTTGTACTTAACTAGCACAATTTTTCGTCCATGAATTGAAAATTTGTATTTCCACTCGTTTCTAGTTAAAATTGGAAAAAATACATATATAACGAAAGATGTCTGTAATTTTTGAAAAAGAAAATCAAATATCGAGATGCGGTAAATTGTGCTCAATTAGCACAATTGTTCACCCATACATAACGAATTTCCACGTTTACTCGTTAATCTCTAAAAATTACAAAAATGTATAACTTTTGTAATATGTGGAATTTTGGAAATCAGTTTGTTGTGTTCATTTAGCACAATTTTTCGTCCATACATAACGAATTTCCAAATTTATTCGTTACTCCCTAAAAATTAAAAAAATGTTTAACTTGCTGAATTGTGCTCACCTAGCAAAATTTTTCGTCCACACAGAAAGCTTGTATTTCCAATCGTTACTAGTTACAATTGAATAAAATACATATATAAGGAAAAATTTCTGTAATTTTCGTCCATGCATTGAAAATTTGATATTTCCACTCATTACTATTTAAAATTGTCCATACATTGGAAATTTGTATTTCTACTCGTTAAAATCGTAAAAATCATTATCGGATATATAGAAACAAGATATCGGAAAAACTAGAAGTTGTGCTTATTTGTACTAACCAAGCACAATTTTCCGTCCATGCATTGAAAATTTGTATTTCCACTCGTTACAAGTTAAAATTGTCCATACATTGGAAATTTGTATCTCTATTCGTTAAAATTGTAAAAATCAAAATCGCACATATAGAAACAAGATATCGGAAAATTAAAAGTTGTGCTGATTTGTACTAACCTAGCACAATTTTTCGTCCATACATTGAAAATTTGTATTTCCACTCGTTACTAGTTAAAATTGTAATAATACATATATAAAAAAATTAAATGTAGCGATGCGGAAAATTGGGCTGCGTTGTGCTCAATTAGCATAATTTTTCGTCCATACATAACGAATTTCCACAATTACTCGTTACTCGCTAAAAATTAAAAATATTTATAACTTGCTGAATTGTGCTCAACTAGCACAATTTTTCGTCCATACATTGGAAATTTGTAACTATACTCGTTACTCGTTAAAATCATAAAAATCATAATCGCATATGTAGAAACAAAACATCGAAAAACTAAAATTTGTGCTGATGATGCAATAGGAAAAAATGCATATATAACGGAAAATTGCTGTAATTTTTGTAAAAATTTAAATCTAGCGATGCGGTAAATTGTGCTGAGTTGTCCTTACTATGCACAATTTTTCGTCCATACATAACGAATTTCCACCTTTACTCGTTACTTGCTAAATTAAAAAAAATAAAAATATATGTATATATAACTTGCTGAATTGTGCTCACCTAGCACAATTTTTCGTCCATGTATTGAAAATTTGTTTTTCCACTCGTCACTAGTTAAAATTGTCCATGCATTGGAAATTTGTATCTCTACTCGTTAAAATCGTATAAATCATAATCGCATATGTAGAAACAAGACATCGAAAAACAAAAGTTGTGCTGAGTTGTACTGACCTAGCACAATTTTTCGTCTATGTATTGAAAATTTGTTTTTCCACTCGTCACTAGTTAAAATTGTCCATGAATTGGAAATTTGTATCTCTACTCGTTAAAATCGTATAAATCATAATCGCATATGTAGAAACAAGACATCGAAAAACTAAAAGTTGTGCTGATTTGTACTTAACTAGCACAATTTTTCGTCCATGAATTGAAAATTTGTATTTCCACTCGTTTCTAGTTAAAATTGGAAAAAATACATATATAACGAAAGATGTCTGTAATTTTTGAAAAAGAAAATCAAATATCGAGATGCGGTAAATTGTGCTCAATTAGCACAATTGTTCACCCATACATAACGAATTTCCACGTTTACTCGTTAATCGCTAAAAATTACAAAAATGTATAACTTTTGTAATATGTGGAATTTTGGAAATCAGTTTGTTGTGTTCATTTAGCACAATTTTTCGTCCATACATAACGAATTTCCAAATTTATTCGTTACTCCCTAAAAATTAAAAAAATGTTTAACTTGCTGAATTCTGCTCACCTAGCAAAATTTTTAGTCCACACAGAAAGCTTGTATTTCCAATCGTTACTAGTTACAATTGAACCAAATACATTTATAAGGAAAAATTTCTGTTATTTTCGTCCATGCATTGAAAATTTGATATTTCCACTCATTACTATTTAAAATTGTCCATACATTGGAAATTTGTATTTCTACTCGTTAAAATCGTAAAAATCATTATCGGATATATAGAAACAAGATATCGGAAAAACTAGAAGTTGTGCTTATTTGTACTAACCAAGCACAATTTTCCGTCCATGCATTGAAAATTTGTATTTCCACTCGTTACAAGTTAAAATTGTCCATACATTGGAAATTTGTATCTCTATTCGTTAAAATTGTAAAAATCAAAATCGCACATATAGAAACAAGATATCGGAAAATTAAAAGTTGTGCTGATTTGTACTAACCTAGCACAATTTTTCGTCCATACATTGAAAATTTGTATTTCCACTCGTTACTAGTTAAAATTGTAATAATACATATATAAAAAAATTAAATGTAGCGATGCGGAAAATTGGGCTGCGTTGTGCTCAATTAGCATAATTTTTCGTCCATACATAACGAATTTCCACAATTACTCGTTACTCGCTAAAAATTAAAAATATTTATAACTTGCTGAATTGTGCTCAACTAGCACAATTTTTCGTCCATACATTGGAAATTTGTAACTATACTCGTTACTCGTTAAAATCATAAAAATCATAATCGCATATGTAGAAACAGGATATCGAAAAATTAAAAGTTGTGCTGATTTGTACTAACCTAGCACAATTTTTCGTCCATGCATTGAAAATTTGTATTTCCATTCGTTTCTAGTTAAAATTGGAAAAAATACATATATAACGAAAGATTTCCGTAACCTAAAAATTAATTTAATTTAAAATCGTAAAAATCAAAATCGCACATATAGAAACAAGATATCGGAAAATTAAAAGTTGTGCTGATTTGTACTAACCTAGCACAATTTTTCGTCCATACATTGAAAATTTTTTATTTCCATTCGTTACTAGTTAAAATTGTAAAAATACATATATAAAAAAATTAAATATAGCGATGCGGAAAATTGGGCTGCATTGTGCTCAATTAGCACAATTTTTCGTCCATACATAACGAATTTCCACAATTACTCGTTACTCGCTAAAAATTAAAAATATTTATAACTTGCTGAATTGTGCTAACCTAGCACAATTTTTCGTCCATACATTGGAAATTTGTAACTCTACTCGTTACTCGTTAAAATCATAACACTAGAAATTAGAAAAATGTATAACTTTTGTAATATGCGGAATTTTGGAAATCAGCTTGTAGTGCTCATTTAGCACAATTTTTCCCTAAAAATAAAGAAAATGTTTAACCTGCTAAATTGTGCTCACCTAGAACAATTTTTCGTTAATACATTGAAAACTTGTATTTCCAATCGTTACTAGTTACAATTGAACAAAATACATATATAAGGAAAAATTGCTGTAATTTTTGTAAAAATTTGAATAAGCGATGCGGTAAGTTGTGCTCACTTAGCACAATTTTTCGTCCATATATAATGAATTTCCACCTTTACTCGATACGCGTTAAAAAGTAAAACAATATATAACTTGTTGAATTGTGCTCACCTAGCACAATTTTCGTCAGTACATTGGAAATTTGTATTTCCACTCGTTACTAGTTAAAATTAAAAAAATACATATATAAAAACATTTAAATCTAGCGATGCGGTAAATTGTGCTGAATTGTGCTCACCTAGCACAATTTTTCGTCCATACATTGGAAATTTGTAACTCTACTCGTTACTCGTTAAAATCATAAAAATCATAATCGCATATGTAGAAACAAGATATCGAAAAAGTAAAAGCTGTGCTGATTTTTGCTAACCTAGCACAATTTTTCGTTCATACATTGGAAATTTGTATTTCCACTCGTTACTAGTTAAAAAAATTCAAATATCGAGATGCGGTAAATTTTGCACAAAGCACAATGTTTCGTCCACACATAACGAGTTTCTTCCTTTACTTTAAATGTATAACTCTTGTAATATGTGGAATTTTTGAAATCTGCTAGTTGTGCTCACTTAGCACACTTTTTCGTCCATACATAACGAATTTCCACCTTTACTCGTTACTCGCTAAAAATTAAAAAATATATAACTTGCTGAATGTTGCTCACCTAGCACAATTTTTCGTCCATACATTAGAAATTTGTATCTCTACTCGGCACTCATTAAAATCATAGAAATCAAAATCGCATATTTAGAAACAAAACATCGAAAAACTAAAAGTTGTGCTGATGATGCAATAGAAAAAATGCATATATAACGGAAAATTGCTGTAATTTTTGTAAAAATTTAAATCTAGCGATGCGGTAAATTGTGCTGAGTTGTCCTTACTTAGCACAATTTTTCGTCCATACATAACGAATTTCCACCTTTACTCGTTACTTGCTGAAATTTAAAAAAAATATATATAACTTGCTGAATTGTGTTCACCTAGCACAATTTTTCGTCCATGCATTGAAAATTTGTATTTCCACTCGTTACTAGTTAAAATTGTCCATGCATTGGAAATTTGAATCTCTACTCGTTAAAATCGTAAAAATCATAATCGCATATGTAGAAACAAGACATCGAAAAACTAAAAGTTGTGCTGATTTGTACTGACCTAGCACAATTTTTCGTCCATGCATTGAAAATTTGTTTTTCCACTCGTCACTAGTTAAAATTGTCCATGAATTGGAAATTTGTATCTCTACTCGTTAAAATCGTAAAATCATAATCGCATATGTAGAAACAATACATCGAAAAACTAAAAGTTGTGCTGATTTGTACTGACCTAGCACAATTTTTCGTCCATGCATTGAAAATTTGTATTTCCACTCGTTTCTAGTTAAAATTGGAAAAAATACATATGTATCGAAAGATGTCTGTAATTTTTGAAAAAGAATATCAAATATCGAGATGCGGTAAATTGTGCGGAGTTATGCTCACTTAGCACAATTGTTCATACATACATAACGAATTTCCACGTTTACTCGTTAATCGCCAAAAGTTACAAAAATGTATAACTTTTGTAATATGTGGAGTTTTGGAAATCAGTTGGTTGTGCTCATTTAGCACAATTTTTCGTCCATACATAACGAATTTCCACCTTTACTCGTTTCTCCCTAAAAATTAAAAAAATTTTTAACCTTCTGAACTGAGCTCACCTAGCACAATTTTTCGTCCACACATTGAAAGCTTGCATTTCCAATCGTTACTAGTTACAATTGAACAAAATACATGTATAAGGAAAAATTTCTGTAATTTTTGTACAAAATTAAATATAGCGTTGCGGTAAATTATGCTAAGTTGTCCTCAATAAGCACATTTTTTCGTCCATACATAACGAATTTCGACCTTTACGCATTACTCGCTAAAAATAAGAAAAGTGTATAACTTTTGTAATATGTGGAATTTTTGAAATCGCATATGTAGAAACTAGATATCGAAAAAGTAAAAGTTGTGCTAATTTTTGCTAACCTAGCACAATTTTTTACTAGTGACAATTGAACAAAATACATATATAAAGAAATATTTCTGTAATTTTTGTCCATGTATTTAAAATTTGTATTTCCACTCGTTACTAGTTAAAATTGGAAAAAATACATATATAACGAAGATTGCTGTAATTTTTGAAAAAGAAAATCAAATATCGAGATGCGGTAAATTGTGCTGAGTTGTCCTTACTTAGCACAATTTTTCGTCCATACATAACGAATTTCCACCTTTACTCGTTACTTGCTGAAATTTAAAAAAAATATATATAACTTGCTGAATTGTGTTCACCTAGCACAATTTTTCGTCCATGCATTGAAAATTTGTATTTCCACTCGTTACTAGTTAAAATTGTCCATGCATTGGAAATTTGAATCTCTACTCGTTAAAATCGTAAAAATCATAATCGCATATGTAGAAACAAGACATCGAAAAACTAAAAGTTGTGCTGATTTGTACTGACCTAGCACAATTTTTCGTCCATGCATTGAAAATTTGTTTTTCCACTCGTCACTAGTTAAAATTGTCCATGAATTGGAAATTTGTATCTCTACTCGTTAAAATCGTAAAATCATAATCGCATATGTAGAAACAATACATCGAAAAACTAAAAGTTGTGCTGATTTGTACTGACCTAGCACAATTTTTCGTCCATGCATTGAAAATTTGTATTTCCACTCGTTTCTAGTTAAAATTGGAAAAAATACATATGTATCGAAAGATGTCTGTAATTTTTGAAAAAGAATATCAAATATCGAGATGCGGTAAATTGTGCGGAGTTATGCTCACTTAGCACAATTGTTCATACATACATAACGAATTTCCACGTTTACTCGTTAATCGCCAAAAGTTACAAAAATGTATAACTTTTGTAATATGTGGAGTTTTGGAAATCAGTTGGTTGTGCTCATTTAGCACAATTTTTCGTCCATACATAACGAATTTCCACCTTTACTCGTTTCTCCCTAAAAATTAAAAAAATTTTTAACCTTCTGAACTGTGCTCACCTAGCACAATTTTTCGTCCACACATTGAAAGCTTGCATTTCCAATCGTTACTAGTTACAATTGAACAAAATACATGTATAAGGAAAAATTTCTGTAATTTTTGTACAAAATTAAATATAGCGTTGCGGTAAATTATGCTAAGTTGTCCTCAATAAGCACATTTTTTCGTCCATACATAACGAATTTCGACCTTTACGCATTACTCGCTAAAAATAAGAAAAGTGTATAACTTTTGTAATATGTGGAATTTTTGAAATCGCATATGTAGAAACTAGATATCGAAAAAGTAAAAGTTGTGCTAATTTTTGCTAACCTAGCACAATTTTTTACTAGTGACAATTGAACAAAATACATATATAAAGAAATATTTCTGTAATTTTTGTCCATGTATTTAAAATTTGTATTTCCACTCGTTACTAGTTAAAATTGGAAAAAATACATATATAACGAAGATTGCTGTAATTTTTGAAAAAGAAAATCAAATATCGAGATGCGGTAAATTGTGCTGACTTGTGCGTACTTAGCACAATTGTTCGTCCATACATAACGAATTTCCACCTTTACTCGTTACTCGCTAAAAATTAGAAAAATGTATAACTTTTGTAATATGTGGAATTTTTGAAATCGCATATTTAGAAACAAGATATCGAAAAAGTAAAAGTTGTGCTGATTTTTGCTAACCTAGCACAATTTTTCGTCCATACATTGAAAATTTGTATTTCCACTCGTTGCTCGTTAAAAGCGTAAATATCAAAATCGAATATTTAGAGACAAGATATCGAAAAACTAACAGTTGTACTGATTTGTGCTAAGCTAGCACAATTTTTCGTCCATACATTGAAAACTTGTATTTCCAATCGTTACTAGTGACAATTGAACAAAATACATATATAAGGAAAAATTTCTGTAATTTTCGTCCATGCATTGAAAATTTGTATTTCCACTCGTTACTACTTAAAATTTGAAAAAATACATAAATAACGAAGATTGCTGTTATTTTTGAAAAAGAAAATCAAATATCGAGATGCGGTAAATTGTGCTGACTTGTGCTCACTTAGCACAATTGTTCGTCCATACATAACGAATTTCCACCTTTACTCGTTACTCGCTAAAAATTAGAAAAATGTATAACTTTTGTAATATGTGGAATTTTTGAAATCGCATATTTGGAAACAAGATATCGAAAAACTAATAGTTGTACTGATTTGTGCTAACCTAGCACAACTTTTCATCCATACATTGAAAACTTGTATTTCCACTCGTTACTAGTTAAAATTGTCCGTATATTGGAAATTTGTATATCTACTCGTTAAAATCGTAACAATCATAATCGCATATATAGAAACAAGATATCGGAAAACTAATAGTTGTGCTAATTTGTAGCACAATTTTTCATTCAGGCATTGAAAATTTGTATTTCCACTCGTCACTAGTTAAAATTGTCCATGCATTGGAAATTTGTATCTCTACTTGTTAAAATCGTAAAAATCAAAATCGCAAATATAGAAACAAGATATCGGAAAATTAAAAGTTGTGTTGATTTGTACTAACCTAGCATTTTTCGTCCACACATTGAAAATTTGTATTTCCATTCGTTACTAGTTAAAATTAAAAAAATACATATATAAAAACATTTAAATCTAGCGAAGCGGTAAATTGTGCTGAGTTGTGCTCAATTAACACAATTTTTCGTCCATACACAACGAATTTCCACCTTTACTCGTTACTCGCTAAAAATTAAAAAAAATTATAACTTGCTGAATTGTGCTCACCTAGCACAATTTTTCGTCCACACATTGAAAATTTGTATCTCTACTCGTTACTCATTAAAATCGTAAAAATCATAATCGCATATGTTGAAACAAGATATCGCAAAACCAAAAGTAGTGCTGATTTGCACTAACCTAGCACAAATTTTCGTCCATGCATTGAAAATTTGTATTTCCACTCGTTTCTAGTTAAAATTGGAAAAAATACATATATAACGAAAGATCTCTGTAATTTTTGAAGAAGAAAATCAAATATCGAGATGCTGTAAATTGTGCTGACTTATGCTTACTTAGCGCAATTGTTCGTCCACACCTAACGAATTTCCACCTTTACTTGTTACTCGCTAAAAATTAGAAAAATGTATAACTTGTGTTATATGTGGAATCTTGGTAATCTGCAAGTTGCGCTGAATTGTGCTCACTTAGCACAATTTTTCGTCCATACTTGTATTTCCACTCGTTACTATTGTAAAAAATACACATATAATGAACAATTGCTGTAATTTTTGTAAAAATTGAAATATAGCGATGCGGTAAATTGTGCACATGGCACAATTTTTCGTCCACATATAACGAGTTTCTACCTTTACTTTAAATGTATAACTTGTGCAATGTGTGGAATTTTTGAAATTTGCACGTTGTGCTGAATTGAGCTCACCTAGAACAATTTTTCGTCCATACATTGAAAACTTGTATTTCCACTCGTTACTAGTTACAATTGAACAAAATACATATATAAGGAAAAATTTCTGTAATTTTTGTAAAAATTTAAATATAGCGATGCGGTTAATTGTGCTGAGTTGTGCTCACTTAGCACAATTTTTCGTCCATACATAACGGATTTCCACCTTTACTCGTTACTCGCTAAAAATGAAAAGAATATATAACATTTTTTTTTTTGATGATAGTTCGGCTGAAGGTCAGTAAAACAATTTTATTTAGTTATCTCCTTTTTTCTCTTTATTATATCCAATATTTGGATTGTCATCGACAATCATCTTCAGGGATCTGTTACAAATAACACAAATTATTACAAATTAATAAGACAGATTACACAGCACACAATTCTTACATTAACTTTGTTTTAGAGGAAAACGTCTGCTCTAATTTAACGTCAAATTCGAACTAAGTTTTTTCCATCTGTGTTTATGTACTAAATTTCTGTAAATATGTGCACAGTGGTCCGTATCAGTTTTAAAGTTCCGGTGGTACATTTATGATATGTAACATTTCTAATGTGAATCGTCTTTTTTAGTTGTTTTCTTGTGCCATTATATTTTTGAAATTTGCACGTTGTGCTGAATTGAGCTCACCTAGAACAATTTTTCGTCCATACATTGAAAACTTGTATTTCCACTCGTTACTAGTTACAATTGAACAAAATACATATATAAGGAAAAATTTCTGTAATTTTTGTAAAAATTTAAATATAGCGATGCGGTTAATTGTGCTGAGTTGTGCTCACTTAGCACAATTTTTCGTCCATACATAACGGATTTCCACCTTTACTCGTTACTCGTTAAAAATGAAAAGAATATATAACATTTTTTTTTTGATGATAGTTCGGCTGAAGGTCAGTAAAACAATTTTATTTAGTTATCTCCTTTTTTCTCTTTATTATATCCAATATTTGGATTGTCATCGACAATCATCTTCAGGGATCTGTTACAAATAACACAAATTATTACAAATTAATAAGACAGATTACACAGCACACAATTCTTACATTAACTTTGTTTTAGAGGAAAACGTCTGCTCTAATTTAACGTCAAATTCGAACTAAGTTTTTTCCATCTGTGTTTATGTACTAAATTTCTGTAAATATGTGCACAGTGGTCCGTATCAGTTTTAAAGTTCCGGTGGTACATTTATGATATGTAACATTTCTAATGTGGATCGTCTTTTTTAGTTGTTTTCTTGTGCCATTATATTAATATCCTTAAAGTTCGGTCTATGTCCTGTTAATGTGCAATGTGTTGCTAGAGCTGTCTTTTGTTCTAAAGGTTTGTCTGATTTTTATCCGATTTATGTCCGGAAAGTCTAGTTTTTAATTTTGTTTTTGTCGTGCCAATATATACTTTTTGGCATATATTGGTTTCGTCGCCGTTGCATGCTATCTTATAAAAGTAGTGTCTTGTCCTCCTTTTTTGTCTTCGTTTTAGTTCTACTGAACATATTGTTGACACTGTAATTGGTTTTTAAAGCTAATTGGTATTTGTCCTTATTATACGCGTTCGATGTGCAAAATCTCTCCGAAAATCCAGGTATATACGTCAAAGATTTGTATGATATTTCCTTTTCTTCTCTAATTTTAACATTTGTATTCTCCTTTGCACGTTCTATTAAACCGTCGATTGCTTTTTGTGGGAAATCATTCTTTGTTAATATATTTTTTATTTTTAAATCATTATTTTGGTGGAATTGCTGGTCACTTATATTGAAAATTCTATGTATAAAGTTTGTCGCTGTATTTATCTTCACTCGTCGGGGATGTTTTGAAAAAAAGTTTATCAATGTTGGTTTTTGGTACCAATCTAACTTGAGGTTGTTGTCGTGTCTTATGATTATTGAGTCTAGATATGGTAGCTTACCATTTTCCTCTAATTCATGAGTAAACTGGATGTTTACTATTTGGAAAATCTCACGTAGTTCGACCGCCCTCTTCGAAGGCTCTACAACTCGAGCACCCGAACCGATGATTATCTCATCGAATAGAGCACCTGGAAGCCTTGGTTCTCGACCCTGCACAAGAAAAGCCGGGCTGTACCCCGTTGACTCAGAAACACTTGAATTAACTGCCAATGTAATTTCCCGCAGAAAGTCGTCCCATTTGTTGTGCTGATTGCCTGCTAGCTGAGCGATTACTGTCTTTATCGTTCGGTTGGCTCGCTCCGTGGGGTTTTCCTGTGGACAATATGGCGCAGTAAATTGTCGGCGTACTCCAGTTTCTTCCAGGAAAACGTTCAGTACCTTACTGGTGAACTGGCTTCCGTTATCGGTAACGAATAACTTCGGTGCGCCAAATCGAGATAGTATCCTTTCCCTAAATGCTTTTATCACCCCCTCTGCCGTGGCTTTCCGCATCGCGACTAACTCAACCCACTTCGTGAACCGGTCCAGAAATACTAAGAGCATGCTATTTCCGTGCTTGGTGCGTGGCATTGGGCCCACGAAGTCAGCGCACACTACTGCCCAGGGTTCCTCCGGTACCGAAGTTAACATTTCTCCCGCCGGGGCTCTCTGACTTGGCTTGTATCTTTGACACGACTCACATTTCTTCACAAAGCGCGTCACATCACGAGTCATACCAGGCCAATAATAGCGTCCACACGTTCTGTTGATGGTCTTCCGGATACCTAGATGTCCGGCTGCCGGTTGGCTATGATTTTCCCGGAGAACTCGCTCACGCAGTTGGGAAGGAACGCATAACTTCCATGGCGTGTCGTCCTCGTCATCCTTGGTCCTTTGAATATGCCTGTACAAGTTTGAGCCTACTATGGCGTAATCTGGAAACTTCTCCGGGTTCTTCTCGATCGCTTGCAATTTTTCTTTAATCCAGGGACACTGAGTAACGGATTCCTCCACAGCTCTCATCAGTGGTTCCACCGGCTGTCTGGACAAGGCATCCGCTACTACGTTTAAGCTTCCCCTCCGGTATTCTATGGTAAACGTGTATTGTTGCAACTCCAACGCCCAGCGAGCTAGTCTTCCAGTGGGATTCTCAATGGAGTTGAGCCATTTTAGCGCCATGTGATCCGTTATGACCAGGAAATTGTAGCCTTCGAGGTATTGGCGCATTTTCCGAATGCCCCATACTATCGCTAGACACTCCTTTTCTGTGGCCGAGTAGTTGTTTTCTGCCCCGTTCAACGTTCTGCTGGCATATGCTATAACTCGTTCACCTTCGTCGAAAGCCTGGGTTAGAACCGCTCCAAGTCCATGATCGCTAGCGTCTGTCTGAAGGACAAATCTCCGTGAAAAGTCAGGGCAGGCGAGTACTGGGGTCTGGGTGAGTCTGGCTTTGAGCACTTCAAACACTGTCTGTTGGTTTTCCGTCCATTTCCAATGTTTGCCTTTCTTAAGAAGTGACGTTAGGGGTTGAGCAATAGTGGCAAAGTCGGGTACAAATCTCCGGTACCAAGAAACTACCCCCAAAAAACGCCGTAACTCCTTAAGTGTTTTGGGTGGCTCTATCCCCTGAATTGCTGCAACCTTGTCGGGGTCAGTGTGAATGCCTTGTCCGCTGATTACGTGGCCCAAATATTTAGTCTCCCGTTTGAAGAACTCGCATTTGTCGGGGTTGATTCGTAATCGGGCTTCACGCAACCGCTGGAACACCTTTCGCAGATTTGCTAAATGTTCGTCCAACGTTCTTCCGATGACAACAATATCGTCTAAATAGGCAAACGCATGTGGCTCTATTTCTGGTCCGATTACGCTATCCAATGCGCGTTGAAATGTTGCGGGTGCCGAGTGACGACCAAACGGCATGACTTTCCATTGATATAGCCCTCGTCCAGCTACAGTGAATGCAGTATATGTTCTACTGTCCTCCTCCAGAGGGATTTGCCAGTAGCCGTCCTTTAAATCGAAACTGCTCACGTATCTGGCTTCTCGTAGTCGATTCAAGATGGTATCAATTCTGGGAAGTGGATAAGCGTCTGGTTCAGATCGACTGTTGAGTTGCCTGAAGTCTATACATAGTCTCCACGTCCCGTTTCTTTTTTGGGCCAACGTAATTGGGGAACTGTACGGGCTATGTGAGGGCTCTATGTATCCTAATGTTAAAAGTTCGTTTATTTTTTCATCAATGATGGCCTGCATAGCCGGATTTCGGGGTGCATATCTGGCCTTAAAGGGCCGGACGTCCTTCATTTTAATTCGATGGATCGCCGCAGTAGACGGGCCTTTAATTTCGTCAAATTGTCCGAGTTCGACCTCTAAGAAGGATTGCATCCTTGCTTGGTCCTTTCTTTCAAGCTCACTTACCGTTTTATGGCCGACCGCTTTGGCTCCTTCTTCTTCCACTGCTGACGTGGTTATGATTGTTCCGAGTCGATGTGCTTCCGGCTGTACACCGAAGTCGCAGGTGAGACCGGCGCAGCTGATACGGGCCTCGCTTTTAACCAAAAAGTCGAGTCCTAGTAGTAGGTCTTCTGTGGCATCAGGCATAACTAGAAATCTGACTGACAATCGCCGGTTTCCAAATATGACCTGGGTATGAATCGCTTCTCGTATTTGCCGTTGGGAACCGTCGGCTAAGGTAACATGGGCAGTGTGTGGGGTGCTTAAAAGTACCGAGTCAATGGTTTCACGTAGTTTTTCACTGATGAAATTACTGGTTGCCCCAGTATCCACCGTTGCAGCTAGAGGCTGACTCGCCACTATTATAGTAACCACCAGTTTAGTTGCTTCTACGCGAAGCGAAGTTCTTAGTTGAGAGGACTGGCCATTTTCCGCGGATCCGTTGCCCCTCTGTTCTTTCGGATCCGATCGCCGTTTCCCGACATAACACGGCAGCAATCAATAGTGCGAACACCTGTACGACCACAATCCCAGCAAAACAACACCTGAGAATTCCTACACCCAGATGCAAAATGTCCAGGTCGAGCACAGCGTCTACAGGCAGTAATTGGATCGACCCGGTCCTGTTTGCTCCCCCCGTCGGTCGGATCTATTTGTCGATGTTGCTCGCGTATGGGACCGGAGCCGGGAGGTAAACTCTCCAAATCGTCTGCCATTTCGAGCAGGTCGCTGAGCGTATGAAAATCCCGACGTCTTATGTACCAGAGGTATTCCGGGAGGGCATTTCGAAAAATTCTCTCAAGCTTCTGGCCTTCCGTGTATGTGCTGTGGCGCATCAAATTTTGCATGCTCAATGTATATGATTTAAATGGTTCCCGTGGCCGTTGTTTTCTTTTCCGTATTTCGTCCTCCAATTGTTCGAAATACCTAGACGGCAGAAAGAAACGGAGGAAGTCTTCTCGAAGTTGCCTCCAGGTTGTCCATTGCTGATTGTTGTTCCGATACCATACCAAGGCATTTTCCTTCAATACTTCAGGCATCATCCGGGGCAAATATTCCAGGTTAACCTCATACATGACGGCCAGTTCTTCCAATCTTTCGATAAATTCTAGGGGACCTCGGCTACCATCATAACTGATGTTCCATTTTCGGACCTGGTCTGCTAGGGCCCGGGGATCCCAAGCCGCCTTGTCTGTGTTAATATCGGTACTAGGCCGTACGGGGGGTATATTTGAAGAAGCAGCCACGGCCAGTCCCTGTTTCCTTTGCTTTTCGTCTGTGGGTTGATTGATTTCACCTGATGGAGTAGTTGACGCGGTGACCGTTATACTGGGTGTTTTCTGCGGGGTAAGAAATTTTAATTCCTGGCTGGTAGCTGGCTTCTCATATTTCTCCTGCAATTCTATGAGTCGAGAGAATCGTTCCGGGGAGTGGTCCTCAGATAATAAGAGGGCGAACCGTCTACGAAGCTCTTCGACGGTACCAGATGTTGGACAACCGAACTCCTCTAAATAGGCCAACAAGTCTTCCCTTCTCAGGGCGTAGGCCCAGGAGACACGCAAAGATGCCGGCATTCTCGTATCCTTCCAATCAATTCTTTTTTAACGTTTAAACTCTCTCAGGTCCCTGCTCGGGCGCCACTGTAACGACCCAAATTCCCTTCTTCTTGCTGAGGTATGCTCGCGGGGTCGAGGGTCTGCCACAGAAATTTATAAAGTGACCGAGAGAGTAAAAAACGCAAGTGGTTTGTTTTTTAAGCAAATACGTTTATTTTATTCAGAATTGATTGGGGTTTACTTATATTTAACAGTTCGGGTAAGAATATATATATAAAGCGGCAAGTTCAGCGGTACCTAGGACGTTCGTGCTCTCTTGGTGCTGGTGGTTAAAAGGATAAAAACCCGATGGGCTGGAAACACCTCAAGGGGTTGACATGGATGAACCCAAGGGCTCCAAAACACCTCAAGGGGATGAAAAAGGAAGAAACCCAAGGGCTTTATCACCTCAAGGGGTTAATAACGAAGAACCCGAGGGCTCTATCACCTCAAGGGGTTAAAATGAACGATAAAATCCGAAGGGCTGGAACACCTCAAGGGGTTGATATGGATGAGCCCAAGGGCTTCAAACACCTCAAGGGGATGAAAAACGAAGAAAACCCGAGGGCTTTATCACCTCAAGGGGTTAATAATGAAGAAACCCGAAGAACCCAAGGGCTTTAACACCTCAAGGGGTTAATACCAAAGAACCCAAGGGCTTGACGACACCTCAAGGGGCTAATACCCGAAGAACCCAAGGGCTTTACGACACCTCAAGGGGATGAAATACGAAGAACCCAAGGGCTTAAACACCTCAAGTGGTTAATAACGACGAACCCAAGGGCTTGACGACACCTCAAGGGGTTAATACCCGAAGAACCCAAGGGCTTTACGACACCTCAAGGGAATGAAATACGAAGAACCCTAGGGCTTAAACACCTCAAGTGGTTAATAACGACGAACCCAAGGGCTTGACGACACCTCAAGGGATTAATACCCGAAGAGAATGAAATACGAAGGACCCAAGGGCTTTTACGACACCTCAAGGGTTTAGAAGCGAATAGACCCGAAGACCCAAGGGCTTTACGACACCTCAAGAGGTCAATACCCGAAGAATCCAAGGGCTTTATGACACCTCAAGGGGATGAAATACGAAGAAACCCGAAGAACCCAAGGGCTTTACGACACCTCAAGGGGTTAATACCCGAAGAACCCAGGGGCTTTATGACACCTCAAGGGGATGAAATACGAAGAAACCCGAAGAACCCAAGGGCTTTACGACACCTCAAGGGTTAAACTCTAGCTCGAGAACGCGAGTTACCGAAGGGCTTATGAACACCTCTTACAGTTTTCCTATCCTTTCACCACTCTGACTCACCTGTCTTCTTCGCTGTAGTTCACTTCACAAACTGAAAGAACTTCTAATAGGATTTTTCCTTTTTATAGCCTCGCAGCATGTCACATGATCTTAGGCCTTCTATGCCAAAGCCTTTTTGTTGTCACACGAAACAGTTATAAATTTTGTCTTTGATGCCTTCGCTTTGCCATCATCGAACGATGGTTCACTGTCATGCATGGTCTTTGTTGTTATGCTATGCCTGCGTTGCCCGGTCTCCACTACCATGCATTAACATCAATGCCCAGTGTGTCTTGTTTGTTGTGGTGCGTTTATGCATTGTGCCATGCTTGCTTGTTGTTGTGTGTTTATGCATTGGCGCAATGCTTTGGTTGAATCGATCGTTGTGATGCTTGCTTGTTGTTGGCTGCCTATGCATTGGTTTAATGCATTGGCATTGCAGTTGTGTGATCTAACAATATTTCTTGCTGCTACTGCGTGGCCTTGACTATGATGGTCATTGAACCTAACTGTCCAGTGTTAAAATCAATGCCAAACAAGAAGTTGATGTAAATAACTATGAGGGGGGTTGGTTACGTTTTGGAAATAAAAGGGCGGTGATTTTTTTTTGGAAATTCATATTTATATAACAACTCTTTCTTTACACAAATAAATTTTAAAATTCAACAACAAAGTGGGGACGAAAACAAATGAAATGACTTTCGTCGTCACAACCTTTACTCGTTACTGGCTAAAAATTAAAAAAAAAAAATATATAACTTGCTGAACGTTGCTCACGTATTACAATTTTTCGTCCATACATTGGAAATTTGTATCTCTACTCCTTACTCGTTCAAATCGTAAAAATCAAAATCGCATATTTAGAAAAAAGTTATCGAAAAACTAAAAGTTGTGCTGATTTGTACTAACCTAGCACAATTTTTCGTCCATACATTGAAAATATGTATTTTCACTCGCTACTAGTTAAAATTGGAAAAAATACATATAAAACGAAAAATTGCTGTAATTTTTGAAAAAAAAAAAATGAAATATCGAGATGTTGTAATCTAGCATAATTTTTCGTCCATACATTGAAAATTTGTATTTCCACTCGCTACTAGTTAAAATTGGAAAAAATACATACATAACGAAAATTTTCTGAATTTTTTGTAAATATCGAGATGCGGTAAATTGTGCTTAGTTGTGCTCACTTAGCACAATTTTTCGTCCATACATTGGCAATTTGTATCTCTACTCGTTACTCGTTAAAGTCGTAAAAATAAAAATCGCATATTTAGAAACAAGATATCAAAAAACTAAAAGTTTTACTAACCTAGCACAATTTTTCGTGCATACATTGAAAATTGGTATTTTCACTCTTTACTAGTTAAAATTGGAAAAAATACATATACAACGAAAAATTGCTGTAATTTTTGAAACAAAAAAATCAAATATCGAGATGTTGTAAAATAGCATAATTTTTCGTCCATACATTGAAAATTTGTATTTCCACTCGCTACTAGTTAAAATTGGAAAAAATACATACATAACGAAAACTTTCTGTATTTTTTGTAAAAAATCAAATATCGAGATGCTGTAAATTGTGCTGAGTTGTGCTCACTTAGCACAATTTTTCGTCCATACATTGAAAACTTGTATTTCCATTCGTTACTAGTTACGATTGGAAAAAATACATATATAACGAAAAATTTCTGTAATTTTTGTAAAAATTTAAATATAGCGATGCGGTAAATTGTGCTGAGTTGTGCTCAATTAGCACAATTTTTCGTCCATACGTAACGAATTTCCAACTTTACTCGTTACTCGCCTAAAAAAAGTACATAACATTTGTAATGTGTAGAATTTATAAAATCTGTTAATTGTGCTGAATTGTGCTCACTTAGCACAATTTTTCGTCCATACATTGGAAATTTGTATCTCTACTCGTTAAAATCAAAATCGCATATTTAGAAACAAGATACCGAAAAACTAAAAGTTGTGCTGATTTGTGCTGACTTAGCACAATTTTTCGTCCATTCATAACGAATTTCTACCTTTACTCGTTACTCGCTTAAAATTAAGAAAAAACATAACTTGCTGAATTGTGCTCACCTAGCACAATTTTTCGTCCATACATTGGAAATTCATATCTCTACTAGTTACTCGTTAAAATCATAAAAATCAAAATCGTATATTTACAGACAAGATATCGAAAAAGCAAAAGTTGTGCTGGTTTGTGCTCACTTAGCACAATTTTTCGTCCATACATTTAAAATTTGTTTTTCCACTCGTTACTAGTTAAAATTGGAAAAAATACATAATGAGTTTCTACCTTTACTCTTGTTTGCGTTGCAAAATGAAAGTAGAGAAATAAAACACAGTATTTAGAATTTTATTTCAATGCAGTCGTAGACTGATATTTTATTGATAATTTTTTGTAAAACAATTAAATTACCTTTTTTACAGGATGTAGGGGTTTGATGCTTTCTGGTCGTTAACCAATGAGCGAGTAATCTTAGCGAATTAAAAAAGCTAAGATGTCGCAAAGCGGGGTTATAAAAGCTATTCGTTACATTTTGTTACTACATTTGTCTTTGTCTACGAAGTAAACAAAGACGTATAAAAAGTGTAGTGTACAACATGTAACGCAGGGATGGAAAAAGCCTGTGGGGAAAGTTTAAATCAAATAAGTTATGAAAATGGCTTTGAAACTATACATTGCCGCCCGCGTTGCAACATCCAGCTGTGTTGCAAAATTAACAATAAAACAAATACGTATATACAGTTTTTGTTTTTTCATTTTTTCATAAACATTTCATTTATAAATAGAAAAAGTTATTTGCTCGAGAAGCAGGATCATATTGTGGCTCGAGGAGACCAGATCCATTAACTTTTTATTGGATATGCAAGTGACTCGAAAAGTCTTGTGACAGGGGCTCGACGAGCCAGAGGCAATTGAAGATTGCCCTCACATTATACGTTACATGGGCCCGATATAACCCATCCGAATATGGTGAGCTGGGCCCATGGAAAACCAGGGCTTGAATAAGTTTGCGGCTTCATGATTTTATTGTAGACTTCAGGGCCCAGAATGACACTAACCGCTTCTGCTTCATGGAACCGAGGATCGGCTAACTGCAGGCCAGCATAGTGTTCTTTCAGACCGGCGGACACAGACTCCGTAGGAGCGACAAGGTTCCCAAGATTAATCACTCGCGCCGAAATTGAAATCCGCTGAGTGATGTCGTATGATGATGCAACGGAGAACTGGCAGAACCTCTCGGGTCCCACGAAGACAGGACACAGCTTAATACTATCAGCCAATGACCGACAGATTAAACTATGTCCTGCGCACGGGTCTATGAGAGCTCTGACAGGTATCCGATGACCATTGTACATCAGCTGCACCACCACTGTTGGCCCGAGCGTGGCTACGGACTGGATGGCAGCTATGGGCCTGCGGACAACGGTAGAACAGTGTCGGGGAGTGAAAGAGGGACCAGGAGCAGGAGGTTTTGAAGAGTTAACGGACGGACGTTTTGAAGATCTACGCTTCCGTGATTTATTAGAAGGCTTGACTGTAGTATTGGAGACTTGTAAGGGAATTGGTTGTGGTGCGGACGTTGGAGCAACTTCGTTGGGAGAAGGCTGGTGGAGCAATGTGTTATGCCCTTTCTTACAATTTTTGCAACTGTACGGACTGGGACAGTCACGAATTGGGTGAGTAGTGGCCACAGCATTTGTGAAATGCGACCACCCTCAACCTTATCTCAACCCGCATCACTCGAAATTCTTTGCAGTCCCTGAGAAGATGTGTGCCGTTGCATACTGCGCAAACCTTTTTCGAACCCTGGTTCTTCCGACAGGATGCCGAAAGTTGTGGCGAGACCACTGGTTCGCCTGAAGGAGCTTCAGGGACCGTCGTAGACGAATTTTTTAATATTGGATTTTCCTCCGAGGGAGGAGCAGCTTCAGGGGGCCCAGATACCATTGGCTCATCGGAGATGTGGGTAGTAATGGCGTCGAGCTCCCTTTCCTCATCAGACATTGGGACGTCGTCCTCATAGTCGGGTAGAGTTGCAGCCATCTTTCATCTTCTGCGAAAATAGAGAGGATGCAATAATACAACGATGAGGAGAGAGTTATTGGAATTATTGGCCAGGATGACCATCAAAAACCGTAGGTCGTTTTAAAATTGTCATGGCCCGAGAATTCGCGACGCGTTCGCGGCCATCAATTATAATTTTTTTCTTTCGCGAAAAAATAAAGAGGTACAAATACGAATCGAAAACGTGGACTATGACAATTAAGGTAGCGCAATTAATTTTACAATTGGCCGTCGGATAGTGCCATTTTTCGTATGGATATCTGCGACTCGTACTCGACCATCAGAACCCGGGTGCACCGCTATAATCCGTCCTAATTTCCACGAAGTGGGAGGAAGATTTTCATGCCTCACTACGACTAAGTCGCCTTTTTGAAGATCGCGTTGCGGAAACTTCCATTTGTATCTTTTGTGCAAGCTCTTCAAATACTCATTCTTCCACCGTAGGCAGAGTTGATGAGTGAGAGCTTTAAGTTTCCGAAACCGATTTACCAGATGCAAAGGCGCTTCGTCAATTACTGGCTACGGAGGAGCCAGGATTGGGGTTCCAATGAGAAAATGTCCTGGTGTTAGTGCTACTATATCCTGGGGATTGTCATTTATGGGACATAAAGGACGTGAATTTAAAAAAGCTTCGATTCTGGAATGAATCGTAGAAAGTTCTTCAAACGTAAATTTGAAGTTCTTAGCTTGCTTACGAAAATGCAACTTAAAACTTTTTACGGCGGCCTCCCATGGAGCACCCATATGGGGGGCGCCAGCGGGAATAAATTGCCATGAAAGTTCCTGATACTGCAATGTGGAACACAAGTTAGTACGACTTTCACGGAGAACTGTTTTAAAATTATTTTCGATTTCCCTAGAAGCTCCAACGAAACACAGACGTAACCTTTAGTGATTTTAGAAAAGCGGCCTGTAAAAGATTTCAGATCGAAGGGACCAGCAAAATCAACACCAGTAGTGGTGAATGGTCGAGATAATACTGTTCTTTCCGGAGGAAGAGCAGCCATTATCTGAGAGCAAGACCGTTTTTTGTCCAAGAAACATGTTTTACATTTAGTAATGGTGGTTTTAATTAGTGATGTGAGTCGTGGGACCCAATATTCAATTCTAATGATGCGTAACATCAGTTGATTTCCACCGTGGATGGAAAGAACATGTATGAATTGAAGTAGTAAGTGCGTGAAACGACTTTGGCGAGGCAGAATAATGGGATGCCTTTCTGTGTAAGACAGAGTAGGTGATTGCGACAAGCGTCCATTAAGCCTAATTACCCCGAATTCATCCAGAAATGGATTTAAGGGTAAAAGAGAACTCTTTGCATTTAAGGGAACCTTATCTGACAAAGACTGGTATTGTGGACTTTTTGAGACAAAACAGCCAGACGTAATCTAACCGCGTTTATATCTGTACTAGTAAGGGCCTTCTCATTGTAAATGTATCGACCTCTATGAGCAAGATGAGTCCGGTGGAAAAATCTAAAAACATAGGAGAGGACTCGAAGAGCCCTATTTAACGAAGAGAAATCTTCTAAGGGGTCACAATAATTATTAAAGAAAGAGGCTGGGTCTTGACAGCACGCATTTCAATTTCGGTGTCAAGCAGAGGAAAACTGGAAAAATCCCAATGAGAACTATTTTGGCGTAGCCACTGTGGTCCATGTCACCAAAGATTAGAGGAGGCAAGCTCGGAAGGCGAAACCCCCCGGCTGCCTAAATCAGCGGGATTATCTTCAGAGCGCACGTGATGCCAATTAACTACGTCTGTTATCTCCTGAATTTTGCTGACACGGTTGGCAACAAATGTCGTCCACGTAGATGGACTTTTGTTGAGCCAGGAGAGGACGATCGTAGAATCAGTCCAAGAGTAAATTTTTTGGAATGAAATGTCTATTTCATCTATAATATTTTTTAATAATTTGGAGGCCAAAACGGCTTCGCAAAGTTCCAACCGTGGTAAGGAAAGTGTCTTTAGGAGGGCTACCTTAGTTTTGCAGGTCAGGAGGTGAGTATAAATGTCCTTATTCGGCGTTATAATCCGAATATATATCACCCCCGCGTATGCCTTTTCTGAGGCATCAGAAAAGACATGAAGTTCGGCGGAACAACTTGGCGTATAATGGACCCACCGAGGAACTTGAATGGAATTCACATCCTGGTAGCAATCCACAAAATTTTGCCAATCACGTTCTGTCGTAGACAGACGTGCATCATCCCAGCCGATTTTATCTGTCCAGATTTTCTGCATAACTATTTTAGCTGTCACAATTACGGGGCCTAACCAACCTAAAGGATCGAACAGTTTGGCAATAGTGGACAAAGTTTCTCGTTTTGTATAGTGGGCTTTTGTGGGGAAAGCATTCACACTAAAGTAAAACAAATCAAGCTGAGCATTCCAACGTATACCTAACGGCTTGGAACTGCTAGCTTCCACAAAGGAAAGAACTTTGGCGTATATTAAATCTTCCGTAGGAAGATTTTGCAAAATAGCACGGTCATTTGCTGTCCACTTCCTCAACTCAAATTTAGCGGACGAAAGAGCAGATCTTAATTGATCGCCAGAATTTAAAGCTGTACGCAAGTCATGATATCCTGTTAGCACGTCGTCGACGTACATGCACCTACGTAGTATGTGTGCAGCGAGAGGATATTCATCGTCAGTATCGTCAGCTAACTGTAAAAGCGTCCGTATGGCTAAATAGGGGGCGCAGTTTACGCCGAATGTCACCGTCTGCAACTCAAAATCCTGAACAGGGTTTTGAGCAGAATCCCGGAAGAGTATTCTCTGTAGTGGAGTATGTGCCGGATCGACACGAATTTGGCGATACATCGGTGTGATGTCGCAGTTATATACAAATTTAAATAATCTCCATCTAAGTATGAGGAATACTGAGTCTAATTGCAGAGTGGGGCCCACGTGCAAAATATCATTAAGACTTTTCCCGTTGGAAGTTTTATTCGAGGCGTTGAAAACCTCTCGAAGCTTGGTAGTCTGCTTGTCGGGATTTATTACTGGTTGGTGGGGGAGGTAACAAACCGTAGAGTTTGTTAACGCGGCAACTACTGGCCTCATATGGTCCAAATCTAAATACTCATTGACCACTTGGTCGTAGACTGCCTTGATTTGTGGCTTTCGAAGAAGAGATGCCTCATTTCGAAAAAATTGTCGTAAACAATTATTACGGGAAAATCCTAAGTTTGTCTGTCCAACTAACTCTGTCTTGAAAGGAAGGCTGACCACGTACCTGCCCTCTGAATCTCGACGTGTGGTACGTTTATAATTTGCCTCACAAAACTGGTCTGAGGGCGACAAAAACGAAGAAGAACCTTGTTAAGGTTTTCTTCGTCAGATATACTGACTTTAACGGAAAACACAGATAGATGTTGGGGAGGAATTGAACTGTAGCAGAATCTTCGAATAAAGATCTGCTCCCAGCAAAAGATCAACAGGGCGACTGTTGAACAAATTTGGATCAGCCAAACGTAGATTTGGCAAACGAGAAACGAAGTCACTATTGACAGAAAACGAAGGCAGATTGCCAGAGATAGAAGGTAAAATTAGGGCAGTAGTTTCCATTGAAAGCGAAGCATCCAATGGAGAACTTATACAAATTGAACACAACTTGCGCGACGTAGTCGAAACTGCCTGATTAATGCCAGAAATTGTAGCAACAGTTGTAGTGGAGGCGATGCCTAGTATGTGCTGTAAGCGATCTGTAATAAAAGAAGCTTCGGAAGCAGGGTCAATTAATGATCGGGCAGGGTACGTGGTACCCTGGTGAACGATGAAGTGAACGGAAGAAGTGCGGGTGGATCAGAAGAAGCTACGTTCTTAACTTCAGAAGTTGCTGCAGTCAAAGACGTGGAATGATCTCTATGTAATAGAGTGTGATGTCTTTTATTACATTTACTACAATTGTATGGACTACTGCAGTGGTTGACTAAATGTTTAGGTGACAGACAATTTAAACAACAATTATGTCGCCTAATGGTGTTAATTCTTTCAGGAACTGAAAGTTTTAAAAATTTTTGGCATGCTCTGATATGATGCATTTGTCGTGGACATAAAATGCATGTTTTATTGGAGGGTGCTCGGGATGGCCTAGATGTAGAAGGTTAATTACGAGGTGTGAAATTAGGGGATCGGTTCGTGCCAGCATTCGTGAAATGTGTACGAACTTTTTTACTACTTTGAGGTTTGACGTTGTCAATACCTCGAATGTCACGAAGGCAGGTAAGAGTTTGAATGCGTTCTGTAAGAAACTTATCCAAATCTTCCCAGGAAGACAAGACTGACTTATCTTTAATACTTTGTTCCCAAAGTGTGACTCTATGTTTGGGAAGCCTTTGAAGACATATGAACACTAGAATAGGGTCCCAGCCTTCAGTTGGCACATCATAGTTTAACATGGCCGAAATGCACCCATTTATGCCTCTTTGCAATTTCTTTAAACGTAAACTTGTCTCACGGTTAAATACTGGCAGGTCAAATAAAAGTTTAAGTTGGTGGCTCACCAAAATACGTGGATTGTCATACGTTTGTTTTAGAGCTTTCCACGCAAGACCAAAGTTTTTGTGGGTAAGTGAAAATTTAGCCACTATGTCATGGGTGTCGCCACTAGTCTTATTGTTTAAATGACATAGACGTTCAATGTCACTAATGCCAGTATTGTTAATATACACTGCCGAGAATAAGTCTCTAAATGTAGGCCAAGAAAGAAAGTCGCCATTAAATATTTCTATGTCACAAGGCGGTAAATTCAACCTATGACCCGAATTATCACCACTACAGGATGCGAGTGATGAGTTATAAGATATTGGCGAATGAGGCGAAACCTCCAACATCGAAGCTCTATCCTCGGAACGAGGAGTAGGCTGATTGATTGTATTAATCTCGGAACGAGATATAGTCCTATTACTTACGCTAGCCTGAGGAGACGATGTCGCCATCGATGACTTAGGCGGAGCCCGAAGTTCATCTAACTTCCTATTTATGGAAGCTAATACTTTTAGATAACATCTAAATGCGACATCGTATTTTGTATCAGCGGCAGTGATGTCCTCACCTGAACTGTCTTCTTCTGCAAAATAATTAAGACACTTGTCAAAAACGGTTTTCACCTTTTCCCATAACGTTCTGACCTCAGCTCCCTGTAATTCTAATATATAGACATCGAGCTCATCGTCCCGTTGGGAACTGAAGTTGGCATCAAATTTAACCAAAGCATCAGTAGCTCGGATGAACAAATCTAGAGGTGTGAGTGGCATTTTATTTCAAGTAAATGAACGTAATTCAGAAAAAAATTAGAAAAATGTCTAAAGTTTTCGTGGAAAACTGTATTTTGTTTAAGAAAACTGCAGGAAAAGTAGCAAAAACACCAAGAATTTTCAAAGAATTGTTTGAAAAACAATTTGTACTATGAAAATCTTTAAAAATATGTACCAAAAATACAGCAGAAATATAAAAATATAGAAAAATTTGCAATAAAGGCTTTAATTTCTATAAAGTGACACGTTATGTCGAATAATTTGTGTGAAAAACCAAAAAAAAGTTAGTTTTTCACAAAAATATTAATAAAATGTACTTTAAAGCACGAGATGCTTGAAGAAAATTAATGTGCTTTATTAGAAATACACTTATTTTCTAATTAGTCGTTGACTAATCGTAATAAAGTATCGTAGATACGGCAAAAATATTGAGGTTTAACGTGATTAAACCACAAATATATAGAAATTTTAAGAAAAGAAGTTAATGTTAACTCAAAATTTCTCTCAGTGTATTCAAAATTTCGTGTTTACAGTGTATCGTATAATACCTGCAAACTATGGCAAAGTATCGATGATAACAATTGCCAACGAAAAAATATCAAAAAATTTTAATAAAAAATCAAAAATTCAAAAAAAAAAATATTAAAAATTTCAATAAAACCGACTGTAGAGTGCACGGACTGTAGAATGCACGTTTTCAATCGGTAGCGGACAACAACAAAGAAACTAAATCAAAAATATTTTATAAAAATTGAATAATTTTTGATCAAATATATAATATATTATACTTTATTTATATAAAAATAATAATATTTTAATAAATAAGACCGAATATAGGGTGCACAGTGTCGAAAACACAATTTAATTTAAGTTGATATCCGTAGGATTCAACACAAAAAATACCCAAAAATGGCACTAAAATATTTTGATCAATTTGTTGGATAATATTAGGAAGTGTGAACACCCCTAATAAATGTGATCATATGTTACTTATATGTAAGTGTCAGATATGTCACAAGGTGGCAACAATCAGCAGAGATGACAATTACTCTTGCATATGGTAATTGTTGTTGTGTGTATTGATAAAGAAGAAGAAATAAATGAAAAACAAAACACCAAAAACTGATCAAAAAATGAAAAAATAGAAGAAATGCGCGAAAACGCGATAAAATGAAATTAAAATAAATTTAAAAAAACTGTGATTGTGTGTGTATATTTTTTCTTGTAAACAAAAATTTACAGTGACCGATTTGACACAAAATATTATTGTTTTTAAAATGAAATTTACCGACGGCAAATGGACGGACGGGAGAATTATTGTATGTCACTATTTATTTGTGAAATAAAGATGTGTACATACCTGTGTTGCTGATATCAATTTATTTAGATAAATAAAGAATAATTGGATGATCGGAGATCTTTCTGTGGGTATTGTTGTCCTCGACGAAGTCGATGTTTGTGCCTTGTAAGAGGAGAAAAAGGAGACGGGATAATTTTCGATGAAAATAATCCGGCTCGATTGGACCAATGTTTGCGTTGCAAAATGAAAGTAGAGAAATAAAACACAATATTTAGAATTTTATTTCAATGCAGTCGTAGACTGTTATTTTATTGATAATTGTTTGTAAAACAATTAAATTACCTTTTTTACAGGATGCAGGGTAATCTTAGCGAATTAAAAAAGCTAAGATGTCGCAAAGCGGGGTTATAAAAGCTATCCGTTACATTTTGTTACTACATTTGTCTTTGTCTACGAAGTAAACAAAGACGTATAAAAAGTGTAGTGTACAACATGTAACGCAGGGATGGAAAAAGCCTGTGGGGAAAGTTTAAATCAAATAAGTTATGAAAATGGCTTTGAAACTATACAACTCTAAATGTATAACTTTTGTAATATGTGGAATTTTTGAAATTTACAAACTGTGCTGAATTGTGCTCACCTAGCACAATTCTTCGTCCAAACATTGGAAATTTGTATCTCTACTCGTTACTCGCTAAAAATTAAAAAAATATATAACTTTTGTAATATGTGGAAATTTTGAAATGTGCAAGTTGTGCTTAATTGTTCAATTTTTCGTCCATACATTGGAAATTTGTATTTCCACTCGTTACTGGTTAAAATTGGAAAAAATACATATATAACGACAATTTTTGTAGCGAATTTTCACATGTTCTCGCTACTCGCTAAAAATTAAAAGGATATATAACTTCTGTAATATGTGGAATTTTTGAAATCTGCTTTGTTGTGCTGAATTGTTCTCACCTAGCACAAATTTTCGTCCATACATTGGACATTTGTATCTCTACTCGTTGCTAGTTAAAATCGTTAAAATCAAAATCGAATATTTAGAAGCAAGATATCGAAAAACTAAAAGTTGTGCTGATTTGAAAATTTGTATTTCTATTCGTTACTGGTTAAAATTGGAAAAAATACAAATATATCAAAAAATTACTGTAAGTTTTGTAAAAATTCAAATATCGAGATGCGGTAAATTGTGCTGAGTTGTGCTCACTTAGCACAATTGTTCGTCCACACATAACGAATTTCCACCTCTACTCGATACTCGTTACAAATTAAAATAATATATAACTTGCTGAATTGTGCTAACCTAGCACAATTTTTCGTACATACATTGGCAATTTGTATCTCTACTCGTTAATATCAAAATCGCATATTTAAAAACCAGATACCGAAAAACTAAAAGTTGTGCTGATTTGTGCTAACCTAGCACAATTTTTCGTCCATATATTGACAAGTTGTAATTTGTGATCAACTAGCACAATTTTTTTCCATTCATAACGAATTTTTACCTTTACTCGTTACTCGCTTAAAATTAAGAAAAAATATAACTTGCTGAATTGTGCTCACCTAGCACAATTTTTCGTCCATACATTGGAAATTTGTATCACTACTCGTTAAAATAGTAAAAATAAAAATCGCATATTTAGAAACAAGATATCAAAAAACTAAAAGGTTTACTAACCTAGCACAATTTTTCGTCCATACATTGAAAAAATGGAAAAAATACATATGTAACGAAAACTTGCTGTAATTTTTGAAAAAAAAAAAAAAAATGAAATATCGAGATGTTGTAACCTAGCATAATTTTTCGTCCATACATTGAACATTTTATTTCCACTCGCTACTAGTTAAAATTGGAAAAAATACATATACAAAGAAAATTTTCTGTAATTTTTGTAAAAATTCAAATATCGAGATGCGATAAATCGTGCTGAGTTGTGCTCACTTAGCACAATTTTTCGTCCATACATAACGAATTTCCACCTTTACTCGTTACTGGCTAAAAATTAAAGAAATATATAACTTGCTTTGTATCTCTACTCGTTACTCGTTCAAATCGTGAAACTCAAAATCGCATATTCAGAAGCAAGATATCGAAAAACTAAAAGTTGTGCTGATTTGTACTAACCTTGCACAATTTTTCGTCCATACATTGAAAATATGTATTTCGACTCGTTACTAGTTAAAATTGGAAAAAGTACATGTGTAACGGAACATTGCTGTAATTTTTGAAAAAGAAAATCAAATATCGAGATGCGGAAAATTGTGCGATAAATCGTGCTGAGTTGTGCTCACTTACCACAATTTTTCGTCCATACATTGGCAATTTGTAACTCTAATCGTTAAAATCGTAAAAATCATAATCGCATATGTAGAAACATGATATCGAAAAACTTAACAGTTGTGCTGATTTGTACTAACCTAGCACAATTTTTCGTCCATGCATTGAAAAATTTTATTTCCACTCGTCGCTTGTTAAAATTGTCCATACAATGGAAATTTGTATCTCTACTCGTCAAAATCGCACTTGTTAAAATTGTCCATACATTGGAAATTTGTATCTCTACTCGTTAAAATTATAAAAAAAAAGTGTATAACTTTTGTAATATGAGGAATTTTTGAAATTTGTGCTGAATTGTGCTCACCTCGCACAATTTTTCGTCAATTCATTGGAAAGTTGTATCTCTACTCGTTACTCGTTAAAATCGTAAAAATCATAATCGCATATTTAGAAACAAGACATCGAAAAACTAAAAGTTTTACTAACCTAGCACAGTTTTTCGTCCATACATTGAAAATTTGTATTTTCACTCGTTACTAGTTAAAAGTAGAAAAATATATATACAACGAAAAATTGCTGTAATTAAAAAAAAATCAAATATCGATATGTTGTAACCTAGCATAATTTTTCGTCCATACATTGAAAATTTGTATTTCCACTCGCTTCTAGTTAAAATTGGAAAAATACATATATAACGAAAATTTTCTGTAATTTTTGTAAAAATTCAAATTTCGAGATGCGGTAAATTGTGCTGATTTGTGCTCACTTAGCACAATTTTTCGTCCATTCATAACGAATTTCCACCTTTACCCGTTACTCGCTAGAAATTAAAAAATATATAACTTGCTGAATGTTGCTCACCTAGCACAATTTTTCGTCCGTACATTAGAAATTTGTGTCTCTACTCGTTACTCGTAAAAATCAAAATCGCATATTTAGAAACAAGATATCGAAAAACTAAAATTTGTGCTGATTTATGCTAACCTTGCACAATTTTTCGTCCATGCATTGAAAAATTTTATTTCCACTCGTCGCTTGTTAAAATTGTCCATACAATGGAAATTTGTATCTCTACTCGTCAAAATCGCAAATAAAGAGTGTATGACTTTTGTAATATGTAGAATTTTTAAAATTTGCTAGTTGTGCTGGATTGTGCTCACCTAGCACAATTTTTCGTCCATACATTGGAAATTTGTATCACTACTCGTTACTCGTAAAAATCATAATCGCTTATGTAGAAACAAGATATCGAAAAACTAAAAGTTGTGCTGATTTGTACTAACCTAGCACAATTTTTCGTCTATGCATTGAAAATTTGTATTTCCAGTCGCGAATTTCCACCTTTACTCGTTACTGGCTAAAAATTAAAAAATATATATAACTTGCTGAACGTTGCTCACATGTCACAATTTTTCGTCCATACATTGGAAATTTGTATCTCTACTCGTTACTCGTTCAAATCGTAAAAATCAAAATCGCATATTTAGAAACAAGATATCGAAAAACTAAAAGTTGTGCTGATTTGTACTACCCTAGCACAATTTTTTGTCCATGCATTGAAAATATGTATTTCCACTCGTTACTAGTTAAAATTGGAAAAAATACATATATAACGAAAAATTGCAGTATTTTTGGAAAAAGAAAATCAAATATCGAGATGCGGTAAATTGTGCTGAGTTGTGCTTACTTACCACAATTTTTCGTCCATACATAACGAATTTCCACCTTTACTCGATACTCGTTAAAAATTAAAATAAGATATATCTTGCTGAATTGTGCTCACCTAGCACAATTTTTCGTCCATACATTGGCAATTTGTATCTCTACTCGTTACTCGTTAAAATCGCAAAAATAAAAATCGCATATTTAGAAACAAGATATCGAAAAACTAAAAGTTTTATTAACCTAGCACAATTTTTCGTCCATACATTGAAAATTTGTATTTCCACTCGCTACATGTTAAAATTGGAAAAAATACATACATAACGAAAATTTTCTGTAATTTTTGTAAAAAATCAAATATCGAGATGCGGTAAATTGTGCTGAGTTGTGCTCACTTAGCACAATTTTTCGTCCATACATTGAAAACTTGTATTTCCATTCGTTACTAGTTACGATTGGAAAAAATACATATATAACGAAAAAATTCTGTAGTTTTTGTAAAAATTTAAATATAGCGATGCGGTAAATTGTGCTGAGTTTTGCTCAATTAGCACAATTTTTCGTCCATACGTAACGAATTTCCACCTTTACTCGTTACTCGCCTAAAAAAGTACATAACATTTGTAATATGTAGAATTTATGAAATCTGTTAATTGTGCTGAATTGTGCTCACCTGGCACAATTTTTCGTCCATACATTGGCAATTTGTATCTCTACTCGTTAAAATCAAAATCGCATATTTAGAAACAAGATTCCGAAAAACTAAAAGTTGTGCTGACTTGTGCTCACTTAGCACAATTTTTCGTCCATTTATATCGAATTTCTACCTTTACTCGCTACTCGCTTAAAATTAGGAAAAAACATAACTTGCTGAATTGTGCTCACCTAGCACAATTTTTGGTCCATACATTGGAAATTTGTATCTCTACTCGTTACTCGTTAAAATCATAAAAACCAAAATCGCATATTTACAGACAAGATATCGAAAAAGCAAAAGTTGTGCTGGTTCGTGCACACCTAGCACAATTTTTCGTCCATACATTTAAAATTTGTTTTTCCACTCGTTACTAGTTAAAATTGGAAAAAATACATAATGAGTTTCTACCTTTACTCTAAATGTATAACTTTTGTAATATGCGGAATTTTTGAAATTTACAAACTGTGCTGATTTGTACTAACCTAGCACAAAATTTTTGTAATTTTTTGCAATTTTTCGTTCACACATAACGAGTTTCTACCTTTACTCTTAATGTATAACTTGTGTAATGTTTGGAATTTTTGAAATTTGCTAGCTGTGCTGAAATGTGTTCACCTAGCACAATTTTTCATCCATACGTTGGAAATTTCTATCTCTACTCGTTACTCGTAAAAATCATAATCGCATATGCAGAAACAAGATATCGAAAAACTAAAAGTTGTGCTGATTTGTACTAACCTAGCAAAATTTTTCGTCCATGCATTGAACATTTGTATTTCCACTCGCTACTAGTTAAAATTGGTAAATTACATATATAACGAAAAATTTCTGTAGTTTTTGTAAAAATTCACATATCGAGATGCGGTAAGTTGTGTTGAATTGTGCTCACTTAGCACAATTTTTCGTCCATACATTGGAAATTTGTATCTATACTCGTTGAAATCAAAATCGCATATTTACTGATTTGTGCTAACCTAGCCCAATTTTTCGTACATATATTGACAATTTGTAATTTGTATTTGTGCTCACCTAGCACAATTTTTCGTCCATTCATAACGAATTTCTATCTTTACTAGTTACTCGCTTAAAATTATGAAAAAAATATAACTTGCTGAATTGTGCTCACCTAGCACAATTTTTCGTCCATACATTGGAAATTTGTATCTCTACTCGTTACTCGTTAAAATCATAAACATCAGAATCTCATATTTACAAACAAGATATCGAAAAAGCAAAAGTTGTGCTGGTTTGTGCTCACCTAGCACAATTTTTCGTCCATACATTTAAAATTTGTTTTTCCACTCGTTACTAGTTAAAATTGGAAAAAATACATAACGAGTTTCTACACATAACGAGTTTCTACCTTAACTCTAAATGTATAACTTTTGTAATATGTGGAATTTTGAAATTTACAAACTGTGCTGAATTGTGCTCACCTAGCACAATTCTTCGTCCAAACATTGGAAATATGTATCTCTACTCGTTGTTCGCTAAAAATTAAAAAATATATAACTTTTCTAATATGTGGAAATTTTGAAATGTGCAAGTTGTGCTTAATTGTTCAATTTTTCGTCCATACATTGGAAATTTGTATTTCCACTCGTTACTGGTTAAAATTGGAAAAAATACATATATAACGACAATTTTTGTAGCGAATTTCCACATGTTCTCGCTACTCGCTAAAAATGAAAAGGATATATAACTTCTGTAATATGTGGAATTTTTGAAACCTGCTTGTTGTGCTGAATTGTTCTCACCTAGCACAATTTTTCGTCCATACATTGGACATTTGTATCTCTACTCGTTACTCGTTAAAATCGTAAAAATCAAAATCGAATTTTTAGAAGCAAGATATCGAAAAATTAAAAGTTGTGCTGATTTGAAAATTTGTATTTCTATTCGTTACTAGTTAAAATTGGAAAAACTACAAATATATCGAAAAATTACTGTAAGTTTTGTAAAAATTCAAATATCGAGATGCGGTAAATTGTTAAAATAAATTATAACTTTCTGAATTGTGCTCACCTAGCACAATTTTTCGTCCATACATTGGAAATTGTATCTCTACTTGTTAATCGTTGAAACGTAAAAATAAAACTCGCATATTTAGAAAAACTAAAATTTGTGCTGATTTGTGCTAACCTAGCACAGTTTTTCGTCGATATATTGACAATTTTTAATTTGTATTTGTGCTCACCTAGCACAGTTTTTCATCCAAACAATTGAAATTTGTGTCTCTGCTCGTAACTCGTTAAAATCATAAAAATCAAAATTTCATATTTACAAACAAGATATCGAAAGAGTAAAAGTTGTGTTGATTTGTGCTAACCTACCACAATTTTTCGTCAATACATTGAAAACTTGCTTTTCCACTCGTTACTAGTTAAAATTGGAAAAAATACATATATAACGAAAAATTGCTGTAATTTTTGAAGAAAAAAAACTCAAATGTAGAGATGCGGTAAATTGTGCTGAATTGTGCTCACTTAGCACAATTGTACGTCCATACATAACGAATTTCCACATTTCCTCGTTACTCGCTAAAAATTAAAAAAGTGTTTAACTCTTGTAATTTTTGAAATTTGCAAGTTGTGCTGAATTGTGCTCACCTAGCACAATTTTTCGTCCATACATTGGAAATATGTATCTCTACTCGTTACTCGCTAAAAATTAAAAAATATATAACTTATGTAATATGTGGAAATTTTGAAATGTGCAAGATGTGCTGAATTGTCCAATTTTTCGTCCATACATTGGAAATTTGTATTTCCACTCGTTACTAGTTAAGATTGGAAACAATACATATATAACGACAATTTTTGTAGCGAATTTCCACATGTTCTCGCTACTCGTTAAAAATTAAAAGAATATATAGCTTCTGTAATATTTGGAATTTTTGAAATCTGCTAGTTGTGCTGAATTGTTCTCACCTAGCACAATTTTTCGTCCACACATTGGACATTTGTATCTCTACTCGTTACTCGTTAAAATCGTAAAAATCAAAATCGAATATTTAGAAGCAAGATATCGAAAAACTAAAAGTTGTGCTGATTTTAAAATTTGTATTTCTACTCGTTACTAGTTAAAATTGGAAAAAAATACAAATATATCGAATAATTACTGTAAGTTTTGTAATTCAAATATCGAGATGCGGTAAATTGTGCTGAGTTGTACTCACTTAGCACAATTGTTCGTCCACACATAACGAATTTCCACTTTTACTCGCTTAAAATTAAAATAAATTATAACTTGCTGAATTGTGCTCACCTAGCATAATTTTTCGTCCATACATTGGAAATTGTATCTCTACTCGTTACCCGTTAAAACGTAAAAATAAAAATCGCATATTTAGAAACAAGATATCGAAAAACTAAAAGTTGTGCTAACCTAGCACAATTTTTCGTCCATACATTGGAATTTTGTATCTCTACTAGTTACTCATTAAAATCGTAAAAATCAAAATCGCATATTTAGAAACAGGATATCGAAAAACTAAAGGTTGTACTAACCTAGCACAGTTTTTCGTCCATACATTGAAAATTTGCATTTCCACTCATTACCAGTTCAAATTGGAAAAATACATATATAACGAAAAATTGCTGTAATCTTTGAGAAAAAAATCGAGTATCGAGATGTTGTAAATTGTGCTGAGTTGTGCTCACTTAGCACAATTGTTCGTTCATACATAACGAATTTCCACCTTTACTCGATACTCATTAAAAATTAAAATAATATATAACTTGCTGAATTGTGCTCACTTAGCACAATTTTTTGTCCATGCATTGGAAATTTGTATATCTACTCGTTACTCGTTAAAAAAACTAAAATATCGAGATACGTAAATTGTGCACTAAACACAATTTTTCGTCCACACATAACGAGTTTCTACCTTAATTCTTAATGTATAACTTGTGTAATATGAGGAATTTTTGAAATTTGCTAGTTGTGCTGAATTGTGCTCACCTAGCACAATTTTTCGTCCATACATTGGAAATTTCTATCTCTACTCGTTACTCGTAAAAATCATAATCGCATATGTAGAAACAAGATATCGAAAAACTAAAAGTTGTGCTGATTTGTACTAACCTAGCACAATTTTTCGTCCATGCATTGAAAATTTGTATTTCCACTCGCTACTAAAATTGGAAAATAATACATATATAACGAAAAATTTTTGTAATTTTTTGCAATTTTTCGTTCACACATAACGAGTTTCTACCCTTACTCTTTATGTATAACTTGTGTAATGTGTGGAATTTTTAAAATTTGCTAGCTGTGCTGAAATGTGTTTACCTAGCACAATTTTTCGTCCATACATTGGAAATTTCTATCTCTACTCGTTACTCGTAAAAATCATAATCGCATATGCAGAAACAAGATATCGAAAAACTAAAAGTTGTGCTGATTTGTACTAACCTGTCCATGCATTGAAAATTTGTATTTCCACTCGCTACTAGTTAAAATTGGTAAATTACATATATAACGAAAAATTTCTGTAATTTTTGTAAAAATTCACATACCGAGATGCGGTAAATTGTGCTGAGTTGTGCTCACTGAGCACAATTTTTCGTCCATATATAACGAATTTCCACCTTTACTTGTTACTCGCTAAAATAAAAAAAATATAGAACTTGCTGAATTGTGCTCACGTAGCACAATTTTTCTTCCATACATAACGAATTTCCAACTTTACTCGTTAATCGCTAAAAATTAGAAATATGTATAACTTTTGTAATATGTGGAATTTTTGAAAATGCATATTTAGAAACAAGATATAGAAAAGTACAAGTAGTGCTGGTTTTCGCTAACCTAGCACAATGTTTCGTCCATACATTGAAAATTTGTATGTCTACTCGTTACTCGTTAAAAGCGTAAAAATCAAAGTCGAATATTTACAGACAAGATATCGAAAAATTTACAGTTGTACTGATTTGTGCTAACCTAGCACAATATTTCGTCCATACATTGAAAACTTGTATTTCCACTAGTTACTAGTTACAATTGGAAAAAATACATATATAAGGAAAAATTTCTGTAATTTTTGTAAAAATTTAAATATAGCGATGCGGTAAATTGTGCTGAGTTGTTTGTGCTCACTTAGCACAATTTTTCGTCCATACATAACGAATTTCCACCTCTCTACTCGTTACTCGTTAAAAAAATTCAAATATCGCGATGCGGTAAATTGTGCACTTAGCACAATTTTTCGCACAATTAAAAAATATATAACTTGCTGAATTGTGCTCACCTAGCACAATTTTTCTTCCATACATAACGAATTTCTACATTTGCTCGATACTCGTTAAAAATTAAAATAATATATAACATGCTGAATTGTGCTCACATAGCACAATTTTTCGTCCATGCATTGTACATTTGTATCTCTACTCGTTACTCGTTAAAAAAAATTCAAATATCGCGATGCGGTAAATTGTGCACTAAGCACAATTTTTCGTCCACACATAACGAGTTTCTACCTTAACTCTTAATGTATAACTTGTGTAATGTGAGGAATTTTTGAAATTTGCTAGTTGTGCTGAATTGTGCTCACCTAGCACAATTTTTCGTCCATACATTGGAAATTTCTATCTCTACTCGTTACTCGTAAAAATCATAATCGCATAGGTAGAAACAAGATATCGAAAAACTAAAAGTTGTGCTGATTTGTACTAATCTAGCACAATTTTTCGTCCATGCATTGAAAATTTGTATCTCTACTCGTTACTCGTTAAAAGCGTAAAAATCAAAATCGAATATTTACAGACAAGATATCGAAAAACTTACAGTTGTACTGATTTGTGCTAACCTAGCACAATTTTTCGTCCATACATTGAAAACTTGTATTTCCACTAGTTACTAGTTACAATTGGAAAAATACATATATAACGAAAAATTTCTGTAATTTTTGTAAAAATTTAAATATAGCGATGAGGTAAGTTGTGCTGAGTTGTGCTCACCTAGCACAATTTTTTGTCCATACGTAACGAATTTCCAACTTTACTCGTTACTCGCTAAAATTAAAATAATATATAACATGCTGAATTGCGCTCACCTAGCACAATTTTTCGTCCATGCATTGGACATTTGTATCTCTACTCGTTACTCGTTAAAAAAATTCAAATATCGCGATGCGGTAAATTGTGCACTTAGCACAATTGTACGTCCACACATAACGAGTTTCTACCTTTACTCTTAATGTATAACTTGTGTAATGTGTGGAATTTTTGAAATTTGCAAGTTGTACTGAATTGAGCTCACCTAGCACAATTTTCGTCCATACATTGGAAATTTTTATTCCTACTAGTACTCGTTAAAAGCGTAAAAATCAAAATCGAATATTTAGAAACAAGATATCGAAAAACTAACAGTTGTGCTGATTTGTGCTAAACTAGCACAATTTTTCGTCCATACATTGAAAACTTGTATTTCCATTCGTTACTAGTTACAATTGGAAAAATACATATATAACGAAAAATTTCTGTAATTTTTGTAAAAATTTAAATATAGCGATGCGGTAAGTTGTGCTGAGTTGTGCTCACCTAGCACAATTTTTCGTCCATACGTAACGAATTTCCACCTTTACTCGTTACTCGCTAAAATTAGAAAAATGTATAACTTTTGTAATATGTAGAATTTATGAAATCTGGTAATTGTGCTGAATTGTGCTCACTTAGCACAATTTTTCGTCCATACATTGGAAATTTGTATCTCTTCTCGTTGAAATCAAATTCTCATATTTAGAAACAAGATACCGAAAAACTAAAAGTCGTGCTGATTTGTGCTAACCTAGCACAATTTTTCGTACATATAATGACAATTTGTAATTTGTATTTGTGCTCACCTAGCACAATTTTTCGTCCATACATTGGAAATTTGTATCTCTACTCGTTACTCGTTAAAATCATAAAAATCAAAATCTCATATTTACAAACAAGATATCGAAAAAGCAAAAGTTGTGCTGGTTTGTGCTCACCTAGCACAATTTTTCGTCCATACATTTAAAATTTGTTTTTCCATTCGTTACTAGTTAAAATTGGAAAAAATATATAACGAGTTTCTACACATAACGAGTTTCTACCTATACTCTAAATGTATAACTTTTGTAATATGTGGAATTTTTGAAATTTACAAACTGTGCTGAATTGTGCTCACCTAGCACAATTCTTCGTCCAAACATTGGAAATTTGTATCTCTACTCGTTACCCGCTAAAAATTAAAGAATATATAACTTATGTAATATGTGGAAATTTTGAAATGTGCAAGTTGTGCTGAATTGTCCAATTTTTCGTCCATACAATGGAAATTTGTATTTCCACTCGTTACTAGTTAAGATTGGAAAAAATACATATATAACGACATTCCACATGTTCTCGCTACTCGTTAAAAATTAAAAGAATATATAGCTTCTGTAATATTTGGAATTTTTGAAATCTGCTAGTTGTGTTGAATAGTTCTCACCTAGCACAATTTTTCGTCCACACATTGGACATTTGTATCTCTACTCGTTACTCGTTAAAATCGTAAAAATCAAAATCGAATATTTAGAAGCAAGATATCGAAAAACTAAAAGTTGTGCTGATTTTAAAATTTGTATTTCTACTCGTTACTAGTTAAAATTGGAAAAAATACAAATATATCGAAAAATTACTGTAAGTTTTGTAAAGATTCAAATATCGAGATGCGGTAAATTGTGCTGAGTTGTGCTCAATAAGCACAATTTTTCTATCGAATTTCCACGTTTACTTGTTACTTGCTAAAAATAAAAAAATGTATAACATTTGTAATATGTGGAATTTTTGAAATCTGCAAGTTGCGCGAAATTGTGCTCACCTAGCACAATTTTTCGTCCATACATTGGAAATTTATATCTCTACTCGTTACTCGTTAAAATCGTAAAAATCAAAATCGCATATTTAGAAACAAGAAATCGAAAAACTAAAAGTTGAGCTGATTTGTGATAGCCTAGCACAATTTTTCGTCCATACATTGAAAATTTGTATTTCCACTCGTTACTAGTTAAAATTGGAAAAAATACATATATAACATTTTTCAACAACAAAAATTACTTTAACTTTGAGTTGTGCTCACTTAGCACAATTTTTCGTCCATACATAACGAATTTCCAAAAAGTTGTGCTGACTTGTGCTAACCTAGCACAATTTTTCGATTGAAAATTTGTATTTCCACTTGTTACTAGTTAAAATTGAAAAAATTCATATGAAACGAAAAATTGCTGTATTTTTTGTAAAAATTCAAGTATCGAGATGCGGTAAATTGTGCTCACTTTGTACAATTTTTCGTCCAGCGTAAAAATAAAAATCGCATATTTAGAGACAATATATCGAAAAACTAAAAGTTGTGCTGATTTGTGCTAACCTAGCACAATTTTTGTCCATACATTGAAAACTTGTATTTCCACTCGTTACTAGTTAAAATTGGAAAAAAATAAATATATAACGAACAATTTCTGTAATTTTTATAAAAAAATCAAATATCGAGATGCGGTTAAATGCGCTGAGTTGTGCTCAATAAGCACAATTTTTCTATCGAATTTCCACGTTTACTCGTTACTCGCTAAAAATCAAAAACATGTATAACTTTTGTAATATGTGGAATTTTTGAAACCTGCAAGTTGCGTGGAATTGTGCTCACCTAGCACAATTTTTCGTTCATACATAACGAATTTCAAAAAAGCTGTGCTGAATTGTGCTAACCTAGCACAATTTTTTGATTGAAAATTTGTATTTCCACTTGTTACTAGTTAAAATTGAAAAAATTCATATAAAACGAAAAATTACTGTACTTTTTGTAAAAATTCAAATATCGAAATGCGGTAAATTGTGCTCACTTAGTACAATTTTTCGTCCATACATTGGAAATTTGTATCTCTACTCGTTAAAATCGTAAAAATCAACATCGTATATTTAGAAACAAGATACCGAAAAGCTAAACGTTGTGCTAATTTGTGCTGGCCTAGCACAATTTTTCGTCCATACATTGAAAATTTGTATTTCCACTCGTTAGTAGTTAATATTGGAAAAAAATGCGTAAATAAAAAAAAATTGCTGTAATTTTGAGTTGTGCTTACCTAGCACAATTTTTCCTCTATACATAACGAATTTCCACTTTTACTGGTTACTCGTCACAAATTAAAAAAGTCTATATCTTACGTAATATGTGGAATTTTTGAAATCTGTAAGTTGTGCTGAATTGTGCTCACCTAGCACAATTTTTCATCCATACATTGGAAGTTTGTATCTCTACTCGTTACTCGTTAAAATCGTAAAAATCAACATCGCATATTAAGAAAGCGAAAAGCTAAAAGTTGTGCTAGCCTAGAACAATTTTTCGTCCATACATTAAAGATTTGTATTTACACTCGTTATTAGTTAAAATTTGGAAAAATACATATATAACAGAAATTGCTGTAACTTTGAGTTGTGCTCACTTAGCACAATTTTTCGTCCATACATAGCGAATTTCCACCTTTACTCGTTACTCGCTAAAAATTAAAAAAATATATAACTTCAGTAATATGTGGAATTTTTGAAATCTGTTGTGCTGAATAGTGCTCACCTAGCACAATTTTTCGTCCATACATAACGAATTTCCAAAAAGCTGTGCAGACTTGCGCTAACCTAGCACAAGTTTTCGTC